>NC_137791.1:117402050-117824550 GCF_963383645.1 Muscardinus avellanarius | reverse complement strand
TGTAATCCCAGCATTCCGGAGGCTGAGACCAGAGGATCGCGGTTCACGGACAGTCTCAGCTACTTAGTGAGGCTCTCTGCAACTCAGTGAGACCCGGTTTCAAAAATAAAGAACAAAAAATAGGGCAGGGGGTGTAGCTCAGAGATAGAATGCCCCTGGGTTCCATCCTCAGTCCCGAAAAAAAAAAAAAAAAAGGAAAAAAAAAAGCACAATAGGTCGAGTTTAGAATATGCCAGCCTCCTGTAGAGTTGGGAAGGACTGTTGCTGGTTCCCTCTGCAGCATAGATACCTCCCTTCCCCACCTGCTTGTCTTTGGGAAGACACGCCTCTCCTGCTCTCCCTGGCATTCTGGATGGGACTGACCTGCCCAGGAATGAACTCTACTTGGCTCAAGCCTATCCACATACTCTATCCCTCAGGCAGGCCACGTTGATTCACCAGTTATGACTCAGTGATCTAATTTGGGCTGAGAGAGGTAACAATCACAAAACAAAGTAAAATTCACTTTCAATTTCACAGCAAATTCTGAGATTATGGCTCTAGTTTCTTAGTGCATGCCCTCTTGAATTTGTGAGGTTTTGTTTGTTTGTACTGGGGAATGAATGCAGGGCCATCCTTCCTCCTTCTGAGTTTTTTAAATAAATATATTTATGAACTTCTACCGCACAATTTACACATTCTATACTGTTCTTAAATTTATCTAAGTAATTTCTTCTTTTTAACAGTTGAGGTAGTTTTCTTTTTCTCTTTTTCTTTCGTTCCTTTTTTTTTTTTTTTTTTGCTATTATAAGATTATACGTATCTGTGTTGATAAGTCATTGCACCCATACAGGGTCATTTTTCATTTTTCAGAACAAAGTTACATAGTCATATGTACAATAAATTCTTCATTAAGATTTTTCTATCCTTTATTTGAATAGTTTTTTTGTTGTTGTTGTTGTTTTGTTTTTTTTTAATTTTTTATTGGTGTACTGTATTCATACATCATAGTGGGATACAAACTTTTGTAGACATACATGCATACATCGCCCAGTCAGCCCCCACCCAATCCCAACCCCATTCCCTCCCCATCCCTCCTTCCCATGCTTGGCTTAGTGGTTGACATCTAGTACTATAGCAATTTATCCAAAATTAAAAATGATAATCTCACATAACAGTTTCATTTGTCTGATGCCAAGCTTTTGATGATTTAAAGATAACATTTCAACATTTCTTTTTGCTTTCTTTCTTACCAGAGAATATTTTTTTGGGGGGTGAAACTATCATATATTTATATATTTATTTTTCAGAAAAAAATCTATCTTAATATGGAATATGGACTCTAGATACCCAAAACGATCTTAAAAAGAACAAAGCTAGAAGATATATATTTTCTGATTTCAAACCATATAAAGCTACAATAATTGAAACAGTGTAGTACTGTTCTAAAGACAGATATATAAACCATAGGAGTTAAATAAAAGCCTAGAGATAAATTCTTCCATATATTGTCAAGTTATTTTTGACAAGGTTTCCACGAACATTTGGTGGGGGAAAAAATAATCTTTTAACTAAATATTGTTGAAAAATATAACTAAATGAAAAAGGATAAAATTGGGCCCTTACCTAATCCCATATACAAATATTAACTCAAAATAGATAAAAGACCTAAATATAAATCTTTTTTTTTATTGGTGCACTGTATTCATACATTATAGTAGGATACATACTTTTGTAGACATACATGCACACTTTTCCCAGTCAGCCCCCACCCAATCCCCACCCCATTCTCTCCTTATCCCTCCCTCCCATGCTTGGCTTAGTAGTTGACATCTAGTATTATGGCAATTTATCTAAAATTAAAAATGATAATCTCACATAACAGTTTCATTTGTCTGATACCAAGCTTTTGATGACTTAAAGATAACATTTCAATATTTCTTTTTGCTTTCTTTATTACCAGAGAATATTTTTTTCTATTTTTTAGGTGAAACTATCATATTTATATATTTATTTTTCAGAAAAAAATCTATTCTAATATGGAATATGGAGTTTAGGTACCCAAAACGATCTTGGAAAAGAACAAAGCTAGAAGATATATATTTTCTGATTTCAAACCATATAAAGCTACAATAATTGAAACAGTGTAGTACTATTCTAAAGGCAGATATATAAACCATTGGAGTTAAATAAAAGCCTAGAGCTAAATTCTTCCCTATATTGTCAAGTTATTTTTGACAAGGTTTCCACGAACATTTGGTGGTGGAAATGATAATCTTTTAACTAAATATTGTTAAAAAATAATAATTACATGGAAAAGAATAAAATTGGACCCTTACCTAATCCCATATACAAATATTAACTCAAAATAGATAAAAGACCTAAATATAAATCTTAAGACTATAAACTTTTAGGAGAAAATCTGGGTCATAAAACCTCACAACACTGAAATTGGCAGTGATTTCTTGGTTATGATTTCAATAGCACAGGCAACAGAGGAGTATACAGACTCCCTAAAAAAAAAAAATTGTATATCCAAAGACAATGTAAACAGAGTTAACAATTACTAATAGAATGGGATAAAATATTTCCAATTGCTATATCTGAAGGTATATTAATATTCCAACTAGAAATCCTAAAAATTAACAACAATAAAGGCAAACAATACCATTTAGAGATAGGTAAAAGACTAACATAAATAATGAATCTCCACAGATATCTAATATTAGTTGTCTGTTGGATGGAAACTCTTGTTTCTCTGGTTCTGGTGTGTGTTACCTATTTCTTCTTTGTAGTTAATCTCTTTGAGTATTTTCTCTAGTGCTGGTTTTGAAGACATAAATTCCTTCAGTTTCTGTTTGTCATGGAAGCTTCTTATTTCTCCATCTAATTTGATAGAAAGTTTTGCTGGGTAGGAAATTTTTGGCTGGAAGTTGTTTTCTTTCAGAGTTTGGAATATGTTACTCCAAGCCCTTCTGGCTCTCATGACTTGGTTTGGGAAGTCTGGAGTGATTCTAATTGGTTTGCCTCTGAATGTCAGTTGGCCCTTTGTTTTTGTTGCCTTTAAGATTCTCTGCTTGGCTTCCACATTGGTCATTTTGACAATTATGTGGCTTGGGGATCCTCTTCTCCGATCCTGTCTAAAGGGAGTTCTATAAGTTTCCTGGACCTGTGTATCAACCTCTTGCTCTATGTTTGGAACATTTTCTGCTATTACTTCCTTGAAGAGATTGTTGATCCCTTTGGTTTTACCTTCTTTTCCCTCCTCTATTCCAATTATTCTTAGGTTAGCTCTCTTAAAATGGGCCCATATTTCTTCAATGTCAGATTCCTGCTGTTGGATATTTTTTTCTAGATTAGATACTGTGCATTCATTTTTGGATTGATCATCTTCTAAGAGTGAGATTCTGTTCTCCATGTGGTCTAATCGGTTGTTTGTACCTTGAATTGAGGCCTTTACTTCATTAATTGCATCCTTTATCTTTTTTTGGCTCTCTCTGAATTCTTTTAGAAGCACCTCTATTGTTTCTACAGTTATTTTCCTGATTTGATCTTCTAGTGATCTCTGAATTTCTGTGTTATCAGGTTCTGATGTTGTGGGGTTGTGGGCATTCATTGCTCCATTGTTATTCCTCTTTCCCATGATTTCAGAAGTTTGTGCCTTCTCTGGGTTCTTCCCTTGGGTCACTACGACTTCACTTAAGGTGCTCTGGATCTCGAGTCTCTGGTATCTCAGACCCACTACTCCTTTACTGGGTTGTATCACAGAGTCTCAGACCCAGGGAGTCGATAGAGGCTGCTTTAGACTATGGGGGGTGCCAGGTTGGGCGTTCTCCTCTGGTGTGATATCTCTGCCACCGCCACTCCCCCACTGGGTCAAGTCCCTGGGAGTGCAGTACTGGCATTTCTCCTCTGGGGCCCGCAATTTGACTCACTGTTTTTGCGTATGCAGATGTAGCTGTATTGGACTTGGTGAATTCGCTGCTGCTGCCACCGGTGGCAATATGGCGCCGCTGCCACACCCTCGGCCGTGAGGCTGGTGTATTTCTTCTCTGGTTTTGAGCTCTTCTCTGTGTCCCTGCAACGTGTGCTGAGCTCAGCCACTGGGAGCTTTAGATGATCCCTGCGTCAAAAAATCCCGCCTGGCTGTTCCACAGCGGCTCACCTCGGCTCGCTCTAGCTGTCCTCTGAACTTGCCGCTGTCGCCGGCAGTGAGGCGCTGCTGCGGCGTCCTCGGGCATGAGGCTGGTGTATCTCCTCTGTGGCTCTGAGCTCTGTTGAGTCCCCTTCCTCTCTGGAGCCTGGTGATTTTTTTGTTTCTCTGGTGATGTTGTTTTCTGCCTATGAAAGGCGCTGAATTTGTGGTAATGGAGATTGGTTGTTAGCGGGGCTCTTAAGCCCCGCTTTTCTCGGTCGCCATCTTCCCGGAAGTCTATTTGAATGTTTAAGAAAACACATGTGGTTTTTCCTTTGTATAGAAAGAAAAAAGTTCTACACCGGATGTAGTGCAGGCTTGTGATCCCAGTACTTAGGAGGCTGAGACAGAAGGATCGTGGTTCACAGCCAGTCTCAGCCCTCCGAAACTTAATGAGACCCTGTTTCAAAATAAAGAATAAAAAATAGAGCTGGAGGTGTAGCTCGGAGGTAGAATACCCCTGGGTTCCATCCCCAGTACCTCAAAAAAATAAAATAAATAAATAAAGTTCTAAACGTATAATTGCTGAGTAGAGGGCTGCTAAGGTTTTTGATATATATTGCAAAATTGCCCTGCAAAAAGTTGTTTGAATCTGTATCTCACCAGTTCATCTAAGCACACTGGATATTACTGTTACTTCGATTTCTAATGAAGATGAACATTTTTTCATATGTTATTATATTGTGATAATCCAGATTTGCCTCTCATATCCAAAGATTTTTTATTCTTTTACTTTTTTTCCAAGAAGTAGGCACAAAAAGACATACCTCATTCTTATTTTGTTATTGTTTTTGTTGTTATTATTTTTCCAAAGGCATTGTGCAAAAAATATTTTTGGGTCCTGTTTAGAAACACTCAGTACACATTGCTTTGAATTTTTACTGCCAATTATTTATATTGTTGACCTGACCTGCCACGAGTTAAATAAAATGACCTGAACAGTAATATTGTGTAGTTATAATAGGTAAGCAAAAGGGGTTTGGACCCAGCCTTTCTGAGCTCATCTCCTACCCCAACCACTCAGCAGTTGTGTGGCAGCCTAAAATTGCTAAAAATTCCCAAGCCTTGTTTTCTTCATCCTTAAAGTACCTACTAAATAGGATTTTATGATGTCAGTGGAATGAGTAAATCCCTCTGATAGCAGGCCTGGTACAAGTTAATCACGCAGTAGGCATTACCTAGCTAGGTGCAGCGGCGCCCACCTGTAACCCCAGCTACTAGGGAGGCTAAGGCAGGATGATCCCAAGTCTGAGGCAAGCCTGGGCAGTTAAGCACGATTCTATCCCAAAATGAAAAACAAGGGCTATGACTATAGCTCAGTGGTACAGCAGTTTTCTAGTATGACCTAGGCTGTGGGTTCGGGCTCTAGCACTGCAAATATAAATAAATAAACAAACAAACATCAGCTATTAATACTGGGATATAAGCTGGTTGTGGTGGGGCACACTAGAAATCCTAGCATTTGGGAGGCTGAGACAGGAGGATCACGGTTGGTTCGCGGACAGCCCCAGCTACTTAGTGAGGCCCTTTGCAACTCAGTGAGACCCTGTTTCAAAATAAAGAATAAAAAATAGGACTGTGGGTATAGCTCAGAGGTAGAATGCCCTGGGGTTCCATCCCTAATACCACACACAAAAAATACTGGGATAAAATGGTAGTCAAACTGAGTTGTAGGCTCACTGTAATAGGCTACAAATATCCATTTGGTTATTCAGTAACTCCGAATGAACTCCTTTTGTTACATCTAAATTATGAATGAGGAAACAAAGACTCAAAAGAGCTGAACAACCTACCAAAATCTCCTGTTAAAATCTGCAAATGGAGTTAAAATTTACCTGTGTTGCCTCTGGGAAATGTGTCTACATTCTTTAAAGACCATATTTTTGTACTAAAAGGAAAATACAATTCCTCTTTTCCATTGAACTCTAGATCCTGCCTGTCCATCATCTAAATCTCATGTTGGAGCATTATTGCCCAGCTACTTAATATATATTTCATGATGGTAATAATCATAAAAAACAGGATAATTAAAACAACTTGAGTTTATGTGTATTACTTCCCTTACTGCCTGTTTAGAGCAGGTGAACATATTTTAGGAAAAGAAAAAGAAAAAAGAAGAAATGAATGCCATGGCTACTAACCAAGCTTTTAACAAAGAGACTATCCTTATCAAGATACTAGAGTTGTTTCAATCATAAATACCTCAATAAAGTTTGGCACGGTGACATTTCAAGGTTTATGACCCTGTGAGTAGGTAGAACAGACTACTGTTTTGGCTTCATGAAGGGTAGTGCCCAGTGCTGGGTGGATGTTTATAATGGTTCTGGGCGTCGGCAGTGACGTAGATTGAGAAGACGGAGGCGAGTGAATGGTCATTAGCAATACAAGATAAACCTTTCCAGAGAAATAATGATAGTTATGACACAGGAAAGAACCTGCCAGCCGTGCAGCTCTGCCCCCCACGGAGCTGAGGGGTGCCCGCAGCGTGGAGCTCTCCCCTTTCTTGGTTACATAATCATTTTTTTCATCAGGAGATTTCACAACCTCTTTTATAAATTGGTAATGTGCTTATTCGCTTGTATCATGGGGAAAGGTAACTAATTTTTAACTTTTCACCAAGATAGCTTGGCTCTCCCATGGTGCCTCTGGGGAAGCGAAGTCGGCATGTTTCATAACTTTGCTGTAACTTCTCGCCACAAATTTAATCACAATAAACACTAAAAGATCGAAAATGTTTTATTTTCACTTTAAGTTCATTAAAATAGCCGTCTTTCAATGTATTACTATTTCAAAGGTCTCTTTTCCGAGTCACCAAATCCATCCTTTGGGCCAACAGCATGAGGTAGGCACCTACCTACCCAACTCTAAATTTAAGCTAATGTTTTGGAGGCTGGAAACCACTTCTCAAGACTCTGATATGAACCGAGGTCACCAGAAAAGCCTTACAAATTCCTAAAAGAAATAACTGAAATGGACTTTTCAGGATTTTGTGTGGCAGATGGATTGATAGCTGTGGAGTTAAAGGGAAGAATAAAAAATTGCCCAATGTGCAAATCAGAATTCCCAGCCCCAGCTCTCCTCAGGCACGTCCGCCCCAGGAGAGTTCATGTTCGGAGCCTCTGTTTCCTCTTCTGTAAAATGGACTTGGCAGAGGACCAATGGGCTGTGTATGTCAACACAGAGATCTCCCATTCTGATTACTGCTCCTGGGTAGACTAGGTACATTGCCTGGGGGAATCGATTTCAGACTCCTAGAGTCCATCTCTAGCCTCAGCTGCTGTAAGTAGAGGCAGCCTGAGCTAGCTTATCCTGAAGAAGGCTCTTCTGTTAGCATTTTCAGAAATCTCTATGGAGGAGGTGGGCACGGTGGCACAGATCTGTAATCCCAGTACTTGGGAAACTGAGACAGGAGGGTCACAGGTTCAAGCACAGCCTCAGCAAGTAGTGAGACTCTCATCAACCTAGCAAGACCCTGTTTCCAAATAAGAAATAAAATCTGGCTGGGAGTATAGCTCAAAGGTAGACTGTGTCTATGTTAAATTCCCAGTACTACAGAAAGAAAGAAAGAAAGAAAGAAAGAAAGAAAGAAAGAAAGAAAGAAGAAAAGAAAAAGGAAAGTAAAAAAAAGAAATCTGTACAGAGGCAGAGAGCAACTGAAGGTATTGAAACAACTTTGGGTGTTTCATATAATCTTGGAACCAGTCGCTTTGCACTGAAAGATTATCACATGGAAACAGTTCTGTCATTCCCAAATCATCTTTGGACTAGCCTGTGGCTTAGTTGGCATAATACTTGATGAAATGACATTTTTTAAACTTCTGTTATATTTCCCCCCAAACCTACACATGCCCAAAATATAATAAAGTAATACTACAGTGAAGCATGGGCCCGGGGCCCTCACCACCGTCAAATCCTGCTTTTGCCGTTTATTGTCTCTGTGACATTGGACAATTTGCTTAACCTCTCTGTGTCTTAGCTCCCTCAGTGGTGAACAGGGATAACGAGAGTAGCTGCTTTATAGGATTTTAGGTAAATCGCCTGCTAAGTAATGAATGTAAAGAACTCAGAAGAGTGCCTGGAAGGTTATAACGGCTGTGCTTAACCTCACCCCTAGGACAGCATTGGCAATGGCAAGCACGGAGTAAATAAATGTCAGCTTTTAGATGCTGCTTTAGACCGTGGAGATTGTGATACAGGAGAATGGGAAGAACTCCGGAAGGGACATGGAGACAGATCCATGTAGTTTATAACCCTTAGTCCTTACGTCTACAACCTTTATCAAACCAATTACCTTTCTGGAGCACCATGAACTTTGCCTGGGCTTTTAGCGCCTTCCAGAACTCAAGATTGGAAGGAAACGGGAAGCACAAATAACAATTAATTAGAAGGAGCTCACTTTGAAAAAATGTGTTTGCTTTTCAATGGAGCTTCAAGTCAGCTGATGAGTTTAGCATAAAACATTTGCTGGCACAAAATGCTCTAGTGGGAAAAGCCATATTGCAGTTCAGTTGTTTAAATAATGCATGGGTCTTGTCCTTCTGGGGTCTCTGTTCTAACTGGATCTTTGAAAGAAACCCCAAAGTCACAATATAGAATTAGGAAGGAGTTTGGAAATAATCTCATCTATAACTAAAGCCTAGGTCACATATTTAGTAACTGCCCTGAAATCAACACCTGAATCCCTTCCTTCCTTCCTTCCTTCCTTTCTTCCTTTTTTTCTTTTTTCTTTCTTTTTTTTTTTTTTTTTTGGCAAGGAGGAGTGAACCCAGGGGCATTCTACCTCTGAATTACACTCTCAGCCCTTTTAATTTTTTTATTTTGAAATAGGAGCTCACTACATTGCCGAGGGTCTTGCTAAGTTGCTGAGGCTGGCCTCCATAACCCTGTGATCCTCCTGTCTCAGTCTCCCAAGAACTGGGATTAGAGGTACGTGCTGCCATGCCCGGCTGCCCCAGTTCTTTAACTTTTGGTCAGTTTCTTCTTCACTAATTCAACAGCAGTCCTATAAAGGAAGGAGAGGAGAAGGAGGAAGAGTCGGGAAGAGAGAGGTAGCTGCCACTTGTAGGAGTAAAATATTTCAATTTTCTTCCTGTTACGGTTTGGGAAAACTGTCCCCAGGGACCCCTGTTAGGGTCCTGGACACAATTTCCCTCAAACTACAATAAGATAAAAAGATTAAAAAAAAAAAAAAAGGCGAGTTCTTGTCCTGAGCTAAGGATAAATACACATTAGCCCGGACTCTTGCTGAAGATATAAAGAAGTTTATTAAAAAGATAGAAATACAGAAGACAGTTATAGCCCCCTGCCATTCAGAAATGGCAGGTGGGGGTGGTTCGATCGAATTCACCAAAGATACAACATGTGGAGCTTTTTTACAGCCAGCCCCCAAGATCTGGGCAGGTCCTTTGATATGTAGATGTGCTGCCCTATTTCTAACCCAGGTATCCTGCTCATCTCCACCCTAGCCAGATCTGCCCCCTCTGAGGCAGGAGGGGCAGCTCTGTCTCAGGTACAGACCCCCACACCTTTTGTTACACTCCCAAGATGTGTTAAGTTGCTTAACCTGGTTCTGGGATTTCCTCACCTCCTTGAGAAACCTTGCCTCTCTTTAGAAATGTAAAAAGGCCCTTTTTCCTGAAGCTCCTGACTTTCTTGACTACCAAAGATATATTTTTAAAATTGGAAATCTTTCTCAATACTGGTATATCAATACATTTTGAAACCTCTTCCCCAATACTGGTACACTTCCCTCTTTCATACAGAAAAAAAAAAAAAAAGATAAACTGGTCACATACCTGTAGGATCAATTACAACCTAGCAGAGAAAGTATCTAGGCTGAGCAATGAATTACCAAGTGCTCAAGGCAAAAGTGTATCAGAGGCAGGAAGGACTTTCTTCTTTATTTTTGCTTCATGGGGGCTCAGTCCTGCCGTGTCGGGCTGAGCGTTCAGTGGCAGGGCTTTGCTCTCCAGAATCCCTTTAGTAAGCAGTGTAACCTGATGCAGATGACTGCCCAGCATGTCCGCTGTGACTGGCGCACGCTAATCTTTTGGAATTCCCTCCACACCTCTGAGACTAGACCAGGAACCAGCCGGGGCCTGGATTCGAGCGCCGGGCCTCTGTGATTTGGCCGTTCTGTCTGGTTTTGAGCTTCCTGACCTGCAGTGGCCATAAGCCCACAAAAGAGACTTCTGGAAGAGGTTGAGCTTCCCAGAGCAGCATTCGAGCTCATATTTGAATTTGGAAGGAAGCTTGCATAACTGTTTATTCAACTTGACAGGTCCCTATAAATCACCCTCTCTGATCCATCTCTGAATAAACAGTGTTTATCCACAGATGAAACCGCCCTTGTTTGACCAGGATTCCTGAGAACTGCGGGTCCGTCTCACATTTCAGTGGAGATGTCAGCAGAGGGTTCCTGGGCTCTTTAACTTTGGCTGGGTTATCTTTTCGTGTATGTGACACCTTACCTCTGCAGACTAGAAGGGCCTCCAAAACTTACTTCCACAATCCACTAATGTGAATACAAGATGGAAAAGGATGAGATGTAGGCAAATCCTAAATATTAGTTGCAGGCCTCCCAGAACTCAGATTTGTGCAGTGTTTGTGTGCGTCTCAGATACCTATCACCTTTGACCTCTGCAATGGTCTTCTATGGCAGGGATCCTTGAAACACCAGATTATAACTTCTACAATTCAGAAGATCTCCAAGGTTTTTGTTTGCTGCCTAAGGTCACACAGAACCAGGACCCCAGACCCGGTCAGGCTAGAAACCCTTTAAGATTTCATAAAACAAAGTCACGGCTTGGGAAGTATTGTTTCTTGGATGTTAGAACCGTCCTGACACACCCCACACCCTGTCCCCGTCTTCAAACTGGCTTATTCCTGGGGTTCTGTTCATCGAGATGCCTCCTTTAGTAAAGGAGAAATTTACCAAAATTAAGTAAGTAGCTTCAGACCTCTGTGGAGTTTTGAACTTGCACATGATTTTTTTTTTTTTTTTTTTTTTTGGTGGTACTGGGGGTGGAACCCAGAGGCTTTCTACCTCCGGGCTATACTCCCAGACCTTTTTTATATTTTATTTGGAAACAGGGTCTCACTAAGTTGCTGAGAGCCTCACTAAGTAGCTGAGACTGGCTTCGAACCCGTGCGATCCTCCTGTCTCAGCCTCCCAAGCGCAGGGATTACAAGTGTGTGCCACTACGCCCAGCTTGCACATGAATTTTGAATGTGTGTGTATATGTCCATTTTTTCCCAAAGAGAGACTGCATGCCCCAAATGGTCTACTCTACCAAAAGTGTAAGAATGATGGCTTCTCTAATAAATTATTTTAAGTGACTTACTATTTAGGGTGGCAAAAGATAGACATGTAGTCACAAATTTTATATATCAAGAAAGAGCAACTGGAAACTTTGACTACGTTTTTCTATAGGAAAAAAACTCAACAACTATTTTTTCCTATTTTCATTCAAAATAAAATATCTGTGCTGACAAGAGAAAAAAATCATACTTCAGATGCTACTTTCCCCTTCTTACCTTCAGGATTAAGGAATGCCTGAACACAGAACTGACAGTGACTCTGAGACAGAAGGTGGAAAAGGTAATCTTTTCAGGAAAGGGTTAGGCAGTATTTAGCCTTGGTGGCCAAGTGGTCTCTGTTGCAACTACACAACTCTGTCATTGTGGTGCAGAGGCAGTAATAGACCATATGTAAGAGAATGGGTGTAGTAGCTTTTTAATAAAATTTTGTGTACAGAGTTGGGCATGGTGGTACACACGTGTAATCCCTGCATTTGGGAGGTTGATACAGGAGGGTCGTGATTTGCGGACAACTTCAGCTACTTAGTGAGGCCTTTTGCTGTACTAGTATTGGGAAGAGGTTTTAAAATGTATTAATGTACCAGTATTGGGAAAGATTTCCAATTTTGAAAATATATCATTTGTACTAAAGAAAGGCAGGACTGTCAGGAAGAAGGGACTTGTAATTTACATTTCTAAAGAGAAGGAAAGAAAGCTGGAGCCAGGGAAGAGGTCTTTACCTTTCTAAGGAGGGACAGATGGCCTAAGGGATGGGGGGATGGGAGGAAATCCCAGATCTGGGAGAAGCAATTTAACACATCTTGAGAGGGCAACAAAAGGTGTAGAGGTCTGTGTTCAGAGATGGAGACAGCAGAAAACTGGGCTAAGAGATTGGGCAGCATATCTACAGATCAAAGGACCTGCCACAGACCTGGTCAGGATAAGAACACTCAGCATACTGGGGTTCTTTGGTGAATTCATTTGAATTGCGTTCTTGTGCCACTCTTGGGCACAGGGCTGTAACTATCTCCTGTATTTCAATTTTTTTAATAAGCTTCTTTAAATCTTTATCAACTGTCCAAGCTATGTATATTTATTCTTAGCTTAGGACAAGAACCTGCGGTTTTTTTCTGGTTTTGGTCGTTTTGGGTTTTGTTGTGATTTGAGGGAAAGTGTGTCCGGGACACTAACAGGGGTCCCTGGGAACAGTTTCCCCAAAACCATACTCTCCCAATCCGTAACATTTGCAACTCAGTGAGACCCTGTTTCAAATATATATATAATAAGAAATAGGGCTGGGGGGTGTTGCTCTAAGGGAGAATGCCCCTGGGTTCCATTCCCAGTAACACACACACACACACACACACACACACACACACACACACACACACAGCTTTGGCCCATGGCAACAATTTGCTCATCCTTGTGTTAAAAGTTTAAAGATGCTCTAAAAATAAAAACCACAAGCCGGGCGTGGTGGCGCACGCTTGTAATCCCTGCGCTTGGGAGGTGGAGACAGGAGGATCGCGCAGGTTCGAAGCCAGCCGCGCGCTGGCTTAGGAGACCCTGTTTCCAAAACAAAAATGTAAAAATAGGTCTGGGAGTGTAGCCCCAAGGTAGAAGGGCTTCCAGGAACCCCAGTACCACCAGAAAAAAAAAAAAAAGAAAACCACAAGGTTTACATACCTGCCAGTTTATAGTGCATACCACCTTCACGCTACTTTGCAAAAACAAAATGCCTGATTTGTATTATTCTATTGGTGGCTGTGTTAGAATGAATATAATTTTAACAAATAGTTCTCCATGTTGGGCACATTCTGGGTGATGCTGAACACCTAAGAGTTAAGAACTCCGCAGGCCACATTTTTTCAAGGCAAAGACAAAAATACAACTGAATTCTTTAAGCCATGATTTATCTTTCCATGCAACTCAAGGAAATCAGATTTTTGGCAAATGATTAAGGTAAAACAATCCTTTTACCCTAAGGCCTCACTCCGGGTGGGAAATCCCTCCCTGATCCTCTGCAGGTAGATGTCTATTTTTTTTTCTAGAAACCTGATATCTTTAAAATCACAGGCCCTCGCCTTGCAAGCTCTAGCAGGTCATGCCTGCCAGGCTCAGGCTGCTTCTTGTCCAGTGAGGGAGGAAAGAAGAAATGTTCCCTGGAAATATGGCTTCTTTCCTTCCGAGTGTACAGTGGTAGAAACTCCAGCCCTCTTTTTACCTTCAACATTTCAAATAATTAGACATTTCATCTTCCCTTTTAATGTTTATTTTTATGTGCTATATGGAGAGAATCTCTCATATTTCCCAATATCAGATAGTAAGACTCTATCAAATGACTTGAGAGAGAAGGACCAGGCTCAGCACTTAATCAGCCAAAGGCTAATGAAATCAATCAAAACTGAAATTATTCTGTGGGATGAAAACAGACCCCTCAAAGTTAGTGAGTGCTGAGTTTCCTAAAACAAAACAAAACAAAACAAAACAAAAATAATCAAAATGTGAGTGAGGGAAGACTTTATACTGCTGGGAACCAGATACATTCAAATTGACACGTGACCTCATTTCACAAAGGCCAAGGTAAAGGTAGAAGCAAGAAATCAGGGGTGCAGTCATGTGCAAGGGTGACAGGAAGGAAAGGGTTCTTTTGGAGAGAGGGAGTCAGGTTTAGATAAAAATCACCCATTTGGTTTATAGTTCTACAAGTGTTGACAAAAACATGGAGTTGTGAAGCGATGTCTCCGTCGCCACAGGAAATGGCCCTCTGTTTTGTTGCTGTCAGTGGATCTGGCCACTCCCAACCTGTTGGGACCACTGTTCCTCTACTTTTGCCTTTTTCAGAATGAAGAGAAGAAAATAAAAAATAAATAAGAGTGGGAGTGTAGCTTTGGAAGTAGAATGCCCTTGCATTCAACTCCAGCAATACACACACACACACACACAGAGTCCTGGGCCAACCTGGCATGGTGATGCATGCCTATAATTGCAGTATTTGGGAGGCTGGGATGGAATGATTGCAAGTTTGAAGCCAGCCTCAGCAATTTACCAAGACCTTCAGCATCTTAGCGAGACCCTGTTTCAAAATAAAAAACAAAGCTGGGCATGGCAGTGCCCATCTATAATCCTTGGAAGGATGAGATGGGAGGATCGCAGGTTTTAGGACAACCTCAGCAAGTAGTGATACTCTCATTAATCTAGTGAGACTATTTCAAAATAATAATAAAGTAGGGCTGGGAGTGCAGCTCAAATTCCCAGTATAAATAAATAAATAAATAAATCACTAGGCGTGCTGGTGCATGCTTGTAATCCCAGCCTTTGGGGAGGCTGGAACAGGAGGATCGTGGTCCGTGGATAGCCTCAGCTATCCACAGGGAGACCCTGTTTCAAAATAAACAATATAAAATAGGGCTAGGGGTGTAGCTTGGAGGTAAAATGCCCCTGGGTTCCATCCCCAGCACCACCAAAAAAATTATCCTCTGACAACATAGTATCTGTATGGCACAAACAAACAAATATACAAACAAACAAACAAACAATAGCTGGGGTATAGCTTGGAGGCAGAATGCCCCTGGGTTTAATCCCCAGTACAAAAAAGAAAAGTGCCCTGGCCAGGCTTGGTGCTACACACCTGTAATCCCAGTTACTAGGGACACTGAGGCAGGAGGATCACAGGTTCAAAGCCATACTGGAAAACTTAGGGAGACCCTTTGTAAAAAAAAATATATATAAAGGGCTGGGGATGTATCTCAATATTAGGATACCTGTCTAGCATGTGTGAGGGCCTTGAATCATCCCCAATGTGGCAAAAAAGAAAGAAAGAAAATGAAAAGGAAGGAAGGAAAAAGGAAAGGAAGAGAGAGAGAGAGAGAGAGAGAGAGAGAGAGAGAGAGAGAGAGAGAGAGAAGACTCTGGACGATGGAACTCATGCAGGTTTGTTATTTCCACACAAAATGCAGCTATTCTTTTGTCTCTTAGTCCATGCAGGGTCTCCCAGAGCCCCAGGAAAGATGGTCTCTGGAGTTTTACTGAATGACAGCAGGAGCCATGCCAGGCTCCGGAGAGTGACTGTAGACCAGAGGACATTTTGGCTGTCTGCTCAGCCTACACACATTCTCTGTGAAGTCCTGTCCACACAGAGCCATGCTGACGTTCTGTGATGATGTCTTGTGGTCACAGTGGGTTAGACCACAGATGAATCTCCAACTTAGGTATGCATTCGTTAACAATGAACTGAGTGCCTACAGCGCGTCAGGGACAGCGTGGGTGGGGTCGATCAATGCCTACACTCAATCTGGGGCTCCAGACTTTCCCTCCTGGGATCTCAAATTGAGAAGGAAAGACAACTGTCAGTCTGGGCTGGGGGCAGTGAGTACGCACCAGGCACGCGCCAACCTGGTGAAGGGGCAGCGTAAGGGGAGGTGGACAAGGAAGCAGAGGAGGCAGACTCCAGAGTCCCAAAGAGAGAACCAGACCCCTCCCTCTCCTCCTGTCCTTGCTGCTTCTTACTTCACTGTTGTTCTCCTTTATACGCTCATGTCTGCTCGTCAATAAAGGATGATATGTCTCAAGGTTTTGAACCCCTCTTCTTTTTCACTTTAAGTATTTTACCAGGGTGGCCCTGTCCACTTCTATATTTCCACTTAACATCCTATTTATTTATTTATTTGCATGCTGGAGATTGAGCCTAGGGGTGCTCTACCACTCAGTTATATCCGTAGTGATAGGTTGGATCCCCCTCTCTTCTCCCCACTTGACCCTGCAGCGGGTACAAGAGGTGGAACCCTGGAAGCCAGAGAAAGATGCAGTGATACCCCAGGCACCAACCTCCATGTCTGCTTGTACCTTCACTCCCTGTGGTAAGCTGAAAGGATGAAGGTCCCTAAAGACGTCCACATAATAATCCCTAAAACCCATGAATATGCTGTCTTGCATGGCAAAAGTGACTTTTCAGATGTAAGGGAAGGATTCTGAGATGGGAAGCTGACCCTGGTGTGATGGTTAATCTGGAATGTCAACTTGACCAGATTATGAAACACGTAAGGTGGTGTGACTTTGGGTGTGTTGATGAGGTGACTGGCTCATGTAATGGCAGGTTGAAGGGGAAGTCCTGCCCTGAATGAATGCAGCACTGTTCTGATAAGCACAGGACCTGGATAAAAAGGAGAAAGCCATATGAAAGGATACATGGTTTTTCCTGAGAAAAGCATGTCTGCTCTACAAGGGATATCAGCCTTTAGCCCTTCTGCTTTTCAAACTTGACTTTCACCATCATATCCTTGGGGAGTTTCCTGACTTTCCATCTTGCACTGGAACTTCATTATCAGTCACTCCTATTCTGAGACTCAAGCTCTTGGACCACTCTACCAGTTGCTGGTTCCTCCAGCTCTCCATGTGCAATCAACCACTTGGGACCTTACTGTTTTGGACTCTAAACTGATTTGATAAATCTCCTTTTACCATATGTATGTCCTGTGAGTTCTATTACTCTAGTGTACCCAGACTAATACTCCTGTGTTATCTGGGTGGACTCAGTGGAATCACAGGGTCCTTATAAAAGAGATGCAGAGTCACAGAGAGGGACTTGAATATGCTATACCCTGCTGGTTTTGAAGACAGAGGAAGGGACCAGGGGCCAGGAGCCAAGGAATGCAGGTAGACTATAGAAACTGGAGAAGGCGAGGAGGTGGACTCACCTTAGAGCCTCCAGAAGGAATGCAGAACACCAGATACCATGGGTTTATCCCAGTGAGACCCCCATGGACTTCTGACATCCAGGCCCATAAGACAATGAATCTATGTTGTTTTAAGTCCCTAAGATTGTGACAGTTTGTTATAGCATCAGTGGAAACTCTTTATATTCCAAGTATTACATTCTTTTATTTTCTCTATCCCAGTGGTATTACTTCTGTCCATGCAGTTGTTCAAGGCAAGACAGAAATGTCGGATCCACATCTTCATGAAATGCCTTTCATTCCCCCTTTCTCCAGCTCCCACATATTCGAGGACACATGTGGCCCTTGATTTTCTGAGTCTGGCTGATTTCTCTTATTTAATGTGCTCGACTTCCATCCATTGAGGAGAGGATCACTGTAATAGGGGAAAGGGATCGAGGGAGCAGGAGAGGAGGGGAAATGAGGCTTGAGAAGATAAACAGACCAAAGAATGTTATGTGTGCATATGAAGGTATCACTACTAATCCCACTAACACACATGTGGAGGGAGGAGGGGTATAGGGGGAAATGTATCAAGAGACGTTATGTGTATATGTGAACATAGCGCTTTGAATCTCACTGCCTTTCACATCACCTTCCGATATATAACTACAATGCATCAATAATATTTAAAACTTAACAGAAATACAGAGCCAAGTGCAGTGTTGCATATCTATGATTCGAGTACTTGAGAAGGTGAGACAGGAGGACTGCAAGGTTTCAGAACAACCTCAATAATTTAGCAGATCCGTCAAGCAACTTAGATTCTGTTTCAAAATATAAAACAGGGCTAGGAAGTAGCTCAGGGGTAGAATGCCTCTGGGTTCAATCTCCAGTAACAGAGAGAGAGAGAGAGAGAGAGAGAGAGAGAGAGAGAGAGAGAGAGAGAGAGAGAGAGAGAGAAGAGGAAGAAGAAGAAGAAGAAGAAGAAGAAGAAGAAGAAGAAGAAGAAGGAGGAGGAGGAGGAGGAGGAGGAGGAGGAGGAGGAGGAGGAGGAGGAGTTCCATCCTCCACTCCCCACCTTCCTGGTGTTCATCTCACACAATTCTGTAGATACCCCTTGAATCCATTCACTTCTTTCCAATGCCATAACCTGGTCTTGGCTATTATCCTTGCTTTCTCTAACAGATTCCTAAATAGTCTTCCTGTCTCCCTTCACTTTGCTCTCTCCCTGAAGTCAACATGAATTTGCTCACATGATACTCAAGCATGTCACATCTTTGCTATCAACCTTCAGTGGCTTCCCCTTGTCCTTAGGATAAAATCTAAACTTTTTAATGCACCTTGCCAGGCCTTGCATTCTATGACATCTACAGTCCTGTTTAGTCCTATCCCTCCCCATTCACCTATTTCTCTTCCTCTTTTTCAAATGTATATAATATGCTGGTTAGACCACACACATTCTGGTTCTTGTATGTGAAATGCATTCCCCCCATCCCCTACTGCCCCCCTGGGTTTTGTACATAATTTTCGTTCCATCATGAACATTTTTTCCCTGGACTCTACCTCTTTGGCTTGAGACTTTGGCTTCCTCTGGAAGCCTTTCCTGACATTACCAGTAAACACCATTCTTTGTGCTCCAATACTTCCTCTTCCATTATTTTAGTGGAGAGCAAATGGCATCACAAATGCATGGGCAGTTACGTCTCCCCACCCGCACCTTAAATCCCATGAAGCTCCAGAAGCAGGGAAGCCATATCCGCCTCACCCCTAGTGGTCCTGTCAGCACCTAGGATAGTATCTGGCAGAGAGTGATTCCTCCACAAATATGTATTAAATCATGGCAAAGAGACCTGTGGACAAAATTAGTAGAGGGAGGAGCATCCTTCAGCTGAGGGTATTGGAGGGGCAGGAGGAGCTGGGGCATAAAGAAACATTTCAGGAAATGTGTGGCACCACTGGCCCTTGTCCAGCGTTTCACCTGTCGTCTCACTCCCCTACTGGCCTGTCCATATTCTGCTCTGTAGAGATAAGGCTAGGTGTCTGAAAACTAGGCTCTACTACCAGTTTGAAGTCAATCCAAAGTGGGTAGAAAGAGCTCTGGCTTTGAGGTGAGGATTGCTGACAGTTGTTGAAGCAGAAGCAGGGGAGGGGCTCCCACTATAGTGGCCCCAGCAGAGCACCCCTGTCAGAGAGCCCAGCCTGCTCCAGGCAGCATCCCTTAATTACAACAAGAACTAACAAGCAACACAGCAGTAGATTTAAAGTTAAGGGCTTCGGCCCAAAGGCGCTCGCTTGGGTGTGCTTTATTTTCTTTCTCCCTCTTTCCCTCTCCTTTGAGTTTGCAATCCTTACAACACCTTATAAACCAATTACCAGTATTAAATTCTATACATTTTAAATGCCTAAAGTGGTTTCTATTTCCCAACTGGACGCAGGCCAATATACCCTTGGAGGCAAGGGGAGAGACAGAGTCATTCCATGGGAAAGACTGCCATGAGCAAATGCCCACAGACAGGAGCATTTGGGAGACTACTGGGAGAGGGGGAAATCATCCAATTTGTCTGAAGCATATTGTTTGAACAAAAGAATGGCAAAAAAAAAAAAAGCCATAGAGACATACAAGGTATGTGTTGTGGAGAAACTCAACACTGGGTAGAAAAGTTTGTGTTGGTTTTGGTTAAACCATGGAGACTCACCGATGCCTTGAGTCAAGTGCTCGGATTGAAGCTGGGAATGAGGTGTTTCTGAGTTCTGGTGACTGTGACGATTAGGAAAGAATGAAAGGCTGCAAAAGCCTGGCAGAAATGTAGTGCTGAGAGACCACGGCATCTGGCTAGATCTGACGAATGAGAGAGAAAAACCCAAGATGGCACCACATTTTCCTCCACTTACCTGAAAGGTAGAGCCACTGGATGATGTCAGGAAGACTGAATGAAAGTGGCTGGAAAGCTAGGGAAGGCAGAAAATAACAGTGAGCGTTTGTAGCTCAGCACTTTTGCATTTTGTGTGATCTCATCTGGATTAAGGAGGATTAAATTGGAAGAAAATATGTTGGGTTTGCAGACAATTTCATTGATTGAGTGATTTCCCATGGCTGTAAGGTAGTTGACTAGTGAGAAAGGAAGACGGTGAGCTCGGCCTTTCCTGTCTATTTCTCTCCCCCACTCTATTTCCCCCACCCACTCCCTTCCCATACTCCCCTGCACTTCCCCCAGTGCTCCCTGCATCCCAATCTAGGCTGGGCCAGTTGTTGCAGATTGGACTTCAGTAGACATAGACTCTGTAACCAGTATCAGCTTGTTCTGCAGGCTGAAGTTATGGATGAGCTTTGCAGACTGGTGCTTAAATTTGGAGGGTTTTTTTCTTTTTCTTTTTCTTTTTTTTTCTTTTTTTTTTTTTTTGAGGACATCTAGCACAAAAAGTTAAGTGGAAGTTAGCTGACTCCTATATATTTGTGAAAAACAAAAATAAAAGAATAACAGTTTTCTTCTCTCTTTTCCCCCCTCCAAGTGTAGCTTGTCTTGTGTACTTGACATCCATTCAAAGTTACAAAATCACATCAACACATACCATTAAGTGCTGAAAGCTGCCGGTCTCTCAAGAACCTGGAAAAATCAGCAGACCACATTCTGAACAGCTGGTGAGAACAGGCCAAGGGGGAGTGAGCGGGCTTCCTGTGCCTCCACAGAGTTGCGGAAGCCAGACCCACAAATCTTGTTTGGAAGGATTCCAAAAGCTGACCTGAATCACCTCACCGAAGCTGTGAACAGATCAAAGAGCCTTTCCAGTAGCGTCAAGCAAGCGGCGTGAAACCCTCTTCATAATTCTGGTAAGCTGCACTTTGCGTTTGAAGTATACTTGACCAACTTGTACGCTTGTAATCCTAGTGCTTGGGAGGCTGAGACAGGAGGCTCGCAGGTTTGTGGCCCATCTCAGCTACTTAGTGGGGCCCTCCACGATTTAGCGAGACCCTGTTTCAAAATAAAGAGTAAAAACTTAGAGCTGGGGTTGCAGGTCGGAGGTAAAATGCCCCTGGGTTCAATCCTTAGTTTTGAAAAAAAAAATATAAAACTTTCATAAAATGCAGAGTCTGCTAAATCCAAACCCAAATATGTTCAGAATAAGATGTCAGCCTTCCAAATTACATTCTGTATGACAAACAAGCCCATAAAACATCCAAACGACTGTGTAGTGGGTGGAAACAGCTGTCACCGTTTATTTAAAGTTTAGTTTATTCAACAATTGAAAGGGGAAATGTTGCTTATTCTACACAACATTTTTGAATTTGAGTAGATTACCTGTTATTAAAAAAATAAATAAATAGTGCTGTCAGGCTGGGTGTGATGATGCATGCTTGTAATCCCAGTATTTGGGAGGCTGAGACAGGAAGATCACAGGTTCATGGCTGACCTCAGCAACTTTGTGAGGAGTTCCACAACTTAGTGAAACCCTGTTTCAAAATAAAAAGAATAAAATAGGGCTGTGAGTGTAGCTCAGAGGTAGAATGCCCCAGGGTTCCATCCCCAGTTACCCCCCATACGTCCCCCCACAAAAAATAGAGCTGTCAAACTATTTCCTGGATTTTTCCAGTACCTTGTAGACTGTGTGATTCTGCCTTTGTTTTCAGTATATTTTCCCGAAACTTGCTGTATAGATACTATGTTATCATAGGATTTTTTTGTGTGTGTGTATGGTACTGGGGATGGAACCCAGGGACATTTTACCTCCAAGCTACACCCCCAGTCCTCTTTTATATTGTTTATTTTGAACGAGGGTCTCCCTGAGTTGCAAAGGGTCTCACTAAGTAGCTGAGGCTGTCCTCAAACCGCGATCCTCCTGTCTCATCCCCCCAATGCTGGGATTACAAGCGTGGGCCACCACACTGGGCTCAAGTAACCGAGCATAGTGATGTGCAACTGTAATCCTGGTACTGGGGAGGCTGAGACAGGAAATGAAAGGTTCGAGACGAGCCTCAGCAACTTAGAGTCTGAGCTAACAGCGAGCGAGACTCTATTTCAAAATGATAAAAATTGGGGTAGGGATGTAGCTTGAAGGTAGCATACTTCTGGGTTCAATCCCTGGTACCCTGCCCCCATTTATTTATTTATTTTGGGGTGGTACTGGGGTTCCTGGAAACCCTTCTACCTCTGGGCTACACTCCCAGACCTATTTTTTTAATATATTTTTATTTGGAAACAGGGTCTCTTAAGCCAGCAAAGCTGGCTTCGAACCTGTGCAATCTTCCTATCTCCGCCTCCCAAGCACGGGGATTACAAGCGTGTGCCACCACACCCAGCTGCCCCAAATTAAAAAAAAAAAAAAAATAGCTTAAAAAATAAAAACCTCTGAATTAGTCTCACTGTAATTTTATTTTTTCTAACCACTGATAGCAGCAACAATAAATAGTCATGTTTTTGAGTTTCACATTCATATATCCAAATGAAAATGGAAACTATTTGGGGAAAAAATATGTACAGACCTTTTTTGTCCATTTACTGCCAAACAATGCATTATAAAAACTATATGCAGAGCCTTTATATTAAAGTAACCTGGGAATGACTTAAAATATATGGGAGAGCTGAGCATGATGGCACATGCCTGTAATCCCAGTACTTGGGAGGCGGAGACAGGAGGATTGCAGGTTCAAAGACAGCCTCAGCAAGTAGTGAGACTCATCAACTTAGCAAGAACATTTCAAAATAAAAATTAAAAAAATAGGGCTGGGGGGTGTAGCTCAGAGGTAGAATGCCCCTGGGTTCAATCCTCAGTACCACAAAAACATAAACTAAAATAAAATAAGGTATATGGGAGAATATGCATGCGTTATATGCAAATACGATACCATTTTCCACAAGGTTTCTTGAACATTTGAGGATTCTCAAGGGTCCTAGAACCAACCTCCCTTGACTCAGGATACCAAAGGACAAATGTACTTATGATTGGCATCTTTGAGTTTGACAGTTTCATGAGAGAACAGTAAAATCTCAGTTAATTTCCACTTCTGGTCTGGGCTTCTTTTTTCTTCTTCTTCTTCTAACGTGTAAAATTTCAAGCAGAGATCTTGCTTCGTTTCATGTCTCTTCTTTATTTAGTCATGAGGGTGTGTGGGAAGGAGTATGAGGGAGGAATAGGGATAATGGGGGGGGTCAATCCATTTCTTTCTTCACCCTCCTGTATGACAAGAAGTGCTTGAATTCGCTTCTCCCCTTGTGTCTCGACTTCATCACCTCCCGCTCTCTTCCCAACCCACCACCATCTGGCCCTCCCTCCCCCAACTCCATTCACCCTGTTCTCATGAAGATTGCTGATGTTTGCCTACTTGCCAAATCCGGTGACCTATTTTTAGGCCGCCTCCTAGGTGACCTTTCTGCAGCCTTGGACACAGAGTGCAGACCCGAGTTCCACACGCACGTGCTGCTGTGGTCGTAGACGTTGGACGCAGCTGTGGCCAGCATACCTGCCCAGCAGGCGCCGGGGACCCAGGGACCTGTCAGATGAGCTGAGTGCCTGCAGCCCTTCCTCAGGGGCAGCTGCTGCTCATCTCTGGTAGATTCTGGCCCTGGAAGGATGTAGACACGGCCTCGTTGAATCTTCTGTTTTGTTTTTCATTTGTTTGTTTTGCTAAAGGAAAGCTTGCTTTTTATGAGAATGTTTTTAATTTCCTAAATATTGGCTCAAAAATGCTTGTGGGACAAGTAAATATATCTGTAGACGTCCAAAGAGAGACCTCTGCTGCAGCTGATTCTCTTGACTTCTGGGCCTCATTCTCCTTCCTCTCTGCCTACTCTTAGTCTCTGCCTGTTTTAGCCTACCTCTCTCATGCTGAGGGTCTGCTGTGTTCTTCCTTGGTCCTCTGTTTTCTCATCTTCTTGGGCCATGTCACAGCTAGGGCCAGTTCATGGACTCACAACAGTGAAGTTGCCCAGGACCCCCCACGCAGAAGGGCTCCAGGCCTGGGGTTTAATACTCTGCAGCTGCTGTCTTGAAATTCTTATAATTGGTCTCACCGATTTGCATTTTGTGAGAGAATCTGATGGGCCGGCAGGGCCTGTGCTGGGGACAGGGCAATCCTTCTTCTCACTGCCTACCTAGAAGGGTCCTTGGTCACCCGTTCCTCCATCCTTCTCACCCTAGGTCCTGCCAGCCCTCCTCTTCAACCCCCTCTACCAAGGCTGCCGCTGCCCTCCACCCTGGCAGGGATTTCAGTGCAGGGATAGGAGGGTTGGGGTCCTTATATCTGCACTCAGATGGCATCTCTGGGCAAGGCCTGGCAGCAGAGCCATCTTCCCCTCAAGCTGGCAGCACCGTATTCAGTAATGGGCTCCTTAGTGGGGACTAACCTTTTACCACCCCAATCTAAACACCTAGCATATGTGGTGCACAGACTATAATGCCCTTGGGGCCGTCCATCCATCATAGGTTGGAATGACTGGTCCATGAAAGGGAAGATATCTTTTCTGACCCTCACTAAGAAGTCCATGGGTCTAGGGGCTGGTGGGAGCCAAAAGATGGAAGCCATCAGGCCCAAGTTTGTAGGAACCTTCCGAATTCTAAGCGGAGACCTCAGGCAGCTGAGAATATCCCCACATTCATTAGGTCCCTGTGCCTAGGAAACCTTCCCTCCTCCTTTTGATCTCCATAATTTGTGTTCCTTCCTTCCAACTGGCTTGAGGTTTCCCTTGGGACCAAGTCATGAAATATGTGATTTTAATAGTTCCACACAGGAGTGAAACTTTTTGATATTTACATTTAAAACTGGCATTGCAGCCAGGCCTGGTGGTGCATACCTATAATCCCGGTGCTTGGGGGGCTGATGGCAGGTTTGAGCACAGCCTTAGCAATGTAGCAAGACTCTCAGTAGCCTAGAGAGAACTTGTTTCAAAAGAAAAAAATAAAAAGGGCTGTGGGTGGGTATAGTTCAGAGGTAGAATGTCTCTAGGTTCAATCCCTAGTACCACACACACACACACAAAAAAAAAAAAACCTAATAAAATCAAATAAAACTGACATTGTGGAATACAAAGATGAATAGCAAAATTAATGCCAATAATTTAAGTTTTCTTTATTTAGAACGAAATTAAATAGCAAATGAAAATAACAGAGAAAGAGCGAGAAAAAAGACAGATATCATGAAAAAGAAACACTTTTTATCTGAGTATCTTTTTACTTTTAGTAACTTTAATGACACTGCTTTCTTAACAACAGGCTTTGGCTTCTCATTCTCACTGGGCCCCATCAATTGGGTAGGGGCCCTTCCCAGGCCTCCATTGGCTGTTGGCTCCCTTGCACATCCTCAGGCTGGACACAGCTCTCCTCATCAGACCCACATGCCTGAGGATGCTCTAGGACAATATACTCAAAGGATTTATAGGAAACCCAAATTCAGTGTGTTCTCAGATTCTTCTTAATGAAATATCATCTAAGCACCTACCTGTAACAGACAAGTTGACACATTGCTGAGCAGATAAATGAATGAATGAAATCTTAGGAACATTTTCAGTTTTCTCTGTTCTTCCAATTTCCCATATCCAACTGGCCACCAGGTTCTTTAAATTCTACCAGCCACTCCTTGCTTTCTCATATTTGTGGGCTCAAAATGAATCTCTAGTTGCCCAGATAGAGGGCCTGCCCTTGACTGGCTCATAGTCCACTGCGGCAGACGACATAGCAGTGAGTAATTATTATTCAGCTTGATAAGTGTTGTAAGAACCAGCGGTAGGATCACAGAAAAAAGAATGACTAATTCTACCTGCGTGATCATGAAAAGACTTCTGGGAGTGGACAATATATGATATGGGTTTTGAAGAGTGGACAGGGACCTCAGGCAGCATGTATATTATTTCTAGGGATAGCTGGGTGCCTGGAGGTTCATTTTGAGCACAGGTTGTCATAGAGAAGAAAGTGGGGAAGAAGAAGGTACAGGAAAAAAAATTCTTTCACTGGCAGAAACATAATAATGTGTAAGTGAACGAGTTGTGAAATAATCTCTGTATTAAATCTTTTAAGGTAGAGTGTGTTCCCATGATACCTTTTAAAGCATTGTGTTTATTTGGTTAATGTTCATTCCTGGAGAAAAAATGGTAATGCCATGACAAGTAAATCAGCCTACCAAATGTTAGGATCATGTTGTACACGTGTAAAGGCTCTTACATTTCCACTTAATGGTTTTCTCAGTGTATCACAAACATGTCAGGTGTTGGGACTAGACATCTCAGAGACAGAGAAAGGAGAGTGTGCCTCAGTATCCTCGGGGAAACATCTCATGAAGTTTTGGGCTCACAGAGTAGCACTTACTATTTTACATTTTTATCCATGTTGTGTACAAAATCTAAAGTTGTTAAACCAAAATCTACTCAAGTTTTTTATTAATAGCAGAGCAGGAGTTCTTTAAAGTGAGAAGCAGAGTCCTAATCATCTTGCCAAGGTCAGAACTGGTATGATCTTCAATTTCCTTAAAAGTCTGGTGGCCTATTTTAGGTTAGCTAGTATTTTCCTTTATCTAAGAGGTGGGGTCACCTTCCTCTTCTTTAGTGGAGCATCAGGCATCCGTATGTTGTGGCAGAGGTTTGGTGAAGCAGAGGACTGTCTAGCAATTCCTAAAACAAGTCTTTGTAGTTTCATCCGAATGTTTCAGAGCATCTAGACCAAATTGTCTGGGATGTCTGTTAACAATGCCAGTTCTGGGGGTGTAGCTCAGAGGTAGAACATGTGTTTAGTTTGCCCAAGGCCCTGGCTTTGATCCCTAGCACCAAACAGAACAATACCAGTCCTTAAGCTCTATCCCAGACCCACTCTAATAGAACCTTTGGAGAAAGGGCTGAGAAAACCACAGTTTAAACTAAGCACGCCAGATCTTATAAAAACCTAACTCCCAAAATAAATACAAGAATTTTAGATTGTCAAATAAAATGCCTTTTCATTTAACAGTATTGGGAAAATGAGTTCCGGCTAAGTGAATTTTCCAGAAGAATTTCAGTCTACTCCAAGTCTTGAAATTTTAAACATTTTAATGAAAATTCTTTTAAACTTTGTTATATAACATACGATCTTCTCAAACAGAATATATTGCACAAACTAAATATTTTTACTTGTGACCCAGCATCCTTATTACAAATATATATTATTATAAGAATAGCTTTAAAAGTTGTTCAAGTCCATAAAACTGTCTGATTCTACACAAGTGATTCCATCCAGCTGTGTTTTATGGTGTTACAGTTACTTTTTTGTGTGTGTTGTTTAAATAATTTTCTTTTTTTTCCCTTGCTGTCAGGTAACTTTTGTTAATGATACCACTAGATTAAAAAAAAAAAAAAACTTTCTGCTTTTTTTTTCTTTAATAAGCTCTGGGAAAGCATGAAGAGCTCTTTATGAGTGAAATTCTTGTGTGGGTGGAAGGCTCAGTTAGGATACTTTCAGATGTATTAAGCCACAACTCGGACTGGCTTAAACAATAAGGGAATTCATTATTTCACTTAATGAGAAAGAACCCTTATTTTACATAGTTGAAATCAAATTGTATATACAAGTTTGATCCTGTTTTCTTTTCACTTATTGCATCAAATCATTTTCCTATGTCATTAAAATCCTTTACAAATATCTTTGTACAAAGCATTTCACTATATTAATTAATTTGACGAGTATCTGCTGAGTGTCTTCTAGGTGCCAAGCACAGGAAGGCAGTGGAGATCAAATGAATAGCAAGAAGAAACAAGGCACTCGGTGCCCCAGAGCTGCCAGTTTGGTGGGAGTGCACTGTCATTTATGACCATTATTTTGTGTGTAAGACCTGTTTTGCAATTAGCGTAGCTTCATAAACATCTTTGCTTACACTTTGGCTTATTTCCATAAGAGTAACTTCTAAAAGTAGAACTACTGGGGCAATATATATATATAATTTCAAGATATTTAGTTACTGTGTTGAAATACACATAATCTCAATTTGGCTCTTTTAACTATGCTTAAGTCTACAGTTAGATACATTGGCATTAGATACATTCCCCCCTGTTCATCTCTAGAACTTCTTACCCAACCCAAGTGGAAATTCTACCCAATAACAACACTTCCCATTCTCTCTCCCCTAGATGAAAAACTGCCATCCACTTTCTTTTGTTCTAGGTACCTCATATAAGTGGAGTCATATTTATCCTTTTGTATCTGAGTGATTTCCCTTAGCATAATGTCCTCAAAGTTTATCTGCCTTTGAGCATGCATCAGAATTCCAAAGCTTTTTAATGCTGAATAACATACCTTTGTATGTATGTACTATCTTTTGCTTATGTATTCATCAACAGATGGATATTTGCATACTTTCCACCTTTCGGCTATTGTGAACATCTTATTATATTTTTAATTACTTTCTAAGATGGACTATACTTGTTTGGGTCTATTTTGTTTAGGTATGTTAATAGTTAATGTTAATGTTATACTTATAATTTTATAATGTTAATTATAAATAATTCTGTTCCACAATGCAGTTGCCATAATTATGTTTTTAAATTTTGTTAACTAACATGTGAGAAAATCTTACCATTTCAATTGGCTTTTCTTCATTTATTACTCAAGTCTAGTATTTTCAGGTGTTTATATTTTCATTTTTATGAAATGTCTCTTATGAAATGTCTCTGTCTATACTTTGCCCTTTTATATATTACTTTTTTTTTTCTGGTGGTACTGGGGTTTCTGGAAACCCTCTACCTCCGGGCTACACTCCCAGACCTATTTTTTATATTTTTATTTGGAAACAGAGTCTCCTAAGCCAGCGCGCGCGGCTGGCTTCGAACCTGCTCGATCCTCCTGTCTCTGCCTCCCAAGTGCGGGGATTACAAGCGTGCGCCACCACGCCTGGCTTATATATTACAATTTTAAATCTGTTTTAATGTGTATGTGGTATTGGGAAACCCAGGGGCATTCTACCTCCAAGATACACCCCCAGACCTTTTTATTTTTTTGTTTGGAAACAGGATCTCGCTAGGTTGCTGAGAGTTTCTGTGTTGCTGAGGCTGTCCTCAAACCTGCCATCTTCCTGGCTCAGCCTCCCAATTACTGGGATTACAGGCAAGTACCACCAAAGTTGGCTAAGTCTTTTTAAAAAATTTTTAATACATAAATTTCTCCCTATTGTCAAATTTATTGCAGAGTATTTTTTCCAGAGTATTTTAGCATTTTTATTTCAGTTGAGCTTTTTCTTGGTATAAAGAATACTTTTCATTTTTAATGGAGTCAGATTTATCAGTACATTTGTAAATTATATAATTTAAGCCCAGAAATTTTTTTCCATAAAAGGATGTTTGCTGAATTTTTGCATTCAACACTACCCATCTGGAGTTGAATATATGGTGTGAGATGATCTACATTTTTTCCAAACAACTAAGCAATATCTATAGACACTTTTAAGTGCTATTCTTAATCATTCTGCTACATTTGACACTGCCAATCATTTTTTTTTGAAAGTATGGCCATCTTTTTATTATTTATTTATTTATTTATTTATTTATTTATTTATTTATCTTGGTACTGGGATTCCTGGAAGCCCTTCTACCTCCGGGCTACACTCCCAGACCTATTTTTACATTTTTATTTGGAAACAAGGTCTCCTAAGCCAGCGCGCGCGGCTGGCTTCGAACCTGCGTGATCCTCCTGTCTCTGCCTCCCAAGCGCGGGGATTACAAGCGTGCGCCACCATGCCCAGCGAAAGTATGGCATCTTTAAATATCCACAAGCAGCCAGACATGGTGGCGCATTGCTTGTAACCCCAGTACTTGAGAGGCTTGAGACAGGAGGATCGCACAGGTTCGAAGCCAGCCTCAGCTACTTAGTGAGGCTCTCAGCAACTTAGTGAGACCCTGTTTCCAAACGAAATAGAAAATAGGGTCTGTGAGTGTAGCCCGAAGGTAGAAAGACTCTGGGTTCCATCCCTAGCACCACACACACACACACACACACACACACACACACACACACACAAATATCCACGAGCAATTGGTTCCAGCACTGCCCTTGCATACAAAATTTACAGATGCTCAAGTCCCTTACATAAAACTGTATGAAATTTGCATATAGCTTGTGTACAATATACACTTTAAATCATCTCTAGGTTAATTATAAAGAGCTACCACTATTTAGATGCTATGTAAATAAATAGACTGCATTGTTTGGGGAACAATGATAAGAAAAAGAAGTCTGTGTGTTTAGTACATATGCAGTGTTTCCCTGGACGTTTCTGGTCTGCAGTAGGATGGGGTGAGAGCGGAACCCACAGTTGTGCTACTCACGGTGCAGAGCACCGAGACGTGTCTGCCTTTGGTTTGGTTTTTGTGTTTTACCCTTTTGTGTGCTCAATCCCTCCTGGCTCTTCCTCTACCTTCTTGTTACTGATTTCCAGGCTCCTTCCCTGTATTCTTTCTCTTCTTGCTCCTAAGATTGATTTTTCTCCTTTATTTTCTTCTTTGTACATTCTTTTACAGAAATCTGGCCCTTGATTACAGTCCATATGTGAATGATATTTTAGAAAGAAAGCTTTGAGCCCGGTGTGTACTTTGGAGGTTGAGGCAGGAGGACCCTAGGTTTGAGGCCAGCTTCATTTGGAGCACGCTTGTAATCCCAGCATTTGGGAGGCCCAGACAGGAGGACTGTGGTTCATGGATAGATTCAGCTACTTAGTGAGTCCCTTTGCAAATCAGTGAGACCCTGTTTCAAAATAAAGAATAAAAAATGGGGTGTGGCTTGGAGATAAAATGCCCCTGGGTTCAAAAAAAAAGGAGCCAGGCGTGGCGCACACTTGTAATCCCTGCACTTGGGAGGTGGAGACAGGAGGATCGCCAGGTTCAAAGCCAGCCTTGCTGGATTAAGAGACCCTGTTTCCAAATAAAGAAATATAAAATAGGTCTGGGAGTGTAGCCTGGAGGTAGAAGGGCTTCCAGGAACCCCAGTACCACCAAAAAAGAAAAGAAAGAAAGAAAGAAAGAAAGAGAGAGAGAGAGGAAGAAAGAAAGAAAGAAAAAAAGAAAGAAAGAAAAAAAAAAAGGAAAGCTTTGGTAGAAATTCATACTTGGAACTGGGCGTGTGGCAGTGCACCCCTGTGATCCCAGTACTTTGCAGGCTGAAGTAGGAGGACCGCAGGTTTGAGGTCAGCTTCATAAATTTATCAAAGATCTTAGCAACTTAGTGAGACCTGTTTCAAATAAAAAATAAAATAGGGCTGAGAGTGTGGTCCAGAGGCAGAACACCCCTGGGTTCTCTGGGTTCAATCCAGTATCCCCAACACACGCACGCACGCACACACACACACACACACACACACACTTCCTACTTAGTTTCCAGATCTCTATGTCCAGTCACTGATTAACTCAATAGCCACTTAATATTAATTAAAAACCTATTCTACCAGGTCCCCTCAGGCCCAGGGGATATAGCACTACACTCCTGGAACTTACATTCTTGTGAGTGAAACCAACATATCGCAAATACATGGGAACGGTACGATTTTAGGGAGTGATAAGATGTATGGAGAACACTGATGCAGGCAAGGAAGTTAGAGAGAGCCTGTGGGCGGATGTGAGGTTGTGGTTTTCAGCTGAGCTGTCAGAGAAGGCAAGGGAGACATCTGCGCGAAGAAACGAAACGGGGACAAGACGCGGGAGCCACGTGACGGATTTCTATTAGAAGAACATTCCAGGCAGAAGGAAAGGCAGATGCAAAGGGCCTGAGGTGAGGTGGGGCCTGGTGGATCGCAGGAGCAGGGAAGACAGAGTGGCTCCAGCCCACGGAATGAGGAGAGCAACTGGCAGTGAGGCCAGGCAGGGGTCAGGCGCCCCTTCCACCATCGGCCACTTCTAGTCCCAGCAGTTGAATGACCGGAGGAGAGAAAGCACTAGATCACTGGCTGGCAGGTCAGAAGCAGACACTGGAGAGCATTGCAATACAGGGAAACTGGGTTGTTTCTCCTCCTCCCCCTCCTCCCCCTCCTTCTCTCCCTCCTCCTTCCCCTCCTTCTCTCCCTCCTCCTCCCCTTCTTCCTCCTCTCCCTCCTCCTCTCCCTCTCTTCCCCCTCCTCCCCTTCCTCTCCTTCCTCTCCCTCCCCCTCTCCCCTCCTCTCCTTCTCCTTCCCCTCCTCCTCTCCATCCTCCTCTCTCTCCTCCTCCCTCTCCTCCTCCTCCTTTCCCTCCTCTCCCCTCCCCCTCCTCTCCTCTCCCCCTCCTCTCCCCTCCCCCTCCTCTCCCCTCCCCCTCCTCTCCCCCTTCCCCTCCTCCTCCCTCCTCCTCTCTCTCCTCCCATCCTCCTCCCCCTCCTCCCCTCCTCCTCCTCCCCCTCTTCTCCTCCTGTCACCTTTGGTTGACTTCAGGTATTACTGAGCTATATTCCCATTCTTTTATATTTATATTTTTCATTTTGAGACAGGATCTTGCTAAGTTACCCAGGCTGCCCTCAAACTTGCAATCCTCCTGCCTCGGCCTCCTAAGCAGCTGGGCTGACAGCTGTGCACCATCACACCCAGCATATTTATTCTTCTAAAAAAAGTTTCTAGTTTATCTAGGGTTCAGATTCTATTACTTCTGATTAGAATGTCTTCCCTTCCTTTGTCTGGTTAAGCTTTAATTTGGTGACCACTTTCAAAACCAGTTCAACTTATCCCCTCTAAGAAGTCTTCCTCAGCACTCAGTACACCTGTACCCCAGGGAACTGTACTGATGTAGCACTCCATTTTTTACCAATATTATCACTTTTTTATTTTTACTGTAAATACTTCTTTTTTTTTTTGCGGTACTGGGGATTGAACCTAGGGCCACTTTCCCTCCAAGCTACACCCCTAGCCCTATTTTTTATTCTATATTTTGAAACAGGGTTTCACTAAGTTGCAGAAGGCCTCACTAAGTAGCTGAGGCTGGCCATAAACCTGGATCCTCCTGTCTCAGCCTCCCAAGTCCTGGGATTACAAGCGTGTGCCACCACGCCTGGCTTATAAATTCTTCTTAATCTGTCTCAATCACTGGATGAAAAGATTCTTGATCTCTTTAGCCTCTCATGCCTAGCAGTCAGCACAGTGAGTCTCACTAGCAGCCAGCTGGTGCACAAGTATGAAAGAATTAATGCCCTTTGCAAATGCAAGAGCTGTAATTACCATCCAGATAAGCTAAGGCTCTCTTGTTGTCAGGTGAACCTCTGAATCCACATTCTGTCATCTTAAAATCCCCAACTATTTTCCAGGTTTTAGGATCATTTAAAAACCATGTACATGTGCAACGACTAGCTGACTTTAATGACAAGTGACATTTTCATTACTTTTTCACTGCCAGTTCATGTTAGTGGTAAACTTTTCCCAGAATTTACACTTTGATCACTCTCATTGTCAAACCATATTCTCTACCACTGTATAATCTGCCTACCATTTGCCATTTGAAAGGTACTTCAAGGCACACAAATTCTGGCTTATTATTTAACATGGGCATTAGTATGGGTGAAATAGTATCTCCCTCCAGATTAAGATGTTAAAAACTTAACCTTATGACCCCAGAATGTGACTTCATTTAGAGATAGGTTATTTATAGTACTTATGAAGCTAATGTGAGGCCATTAGAGTGGTTATAATCTATTGATAAGTGGTGTCCTTGTACAAAGGGAGAATTGGAGACAGGGGTATAGAGGGAAGATATCATGAAGAGATACAGAGAGAAGTTCATCATCTCCAAGCCAAGGGGCAGATTCTTCTCTCACGGCCCTTGGAGGGAACTAACCCTACAGATGTTTTGATTTGGGACTCAATAGATTTCTGTTGTTAGAGCCATCATCCTGAGGTCCTTTGATGGCAGCTACGATGGTTAATTTTAGGTGCTGACTTGAATGGATTAAGGGATACCTTGGTAGCTGGTAAAGTATTATTTCTGGGTGTGTCTGTGGGGGTGCTTCTGGAAGAGATGGGCATGTGAGTCAGTGCCCTGTTAGGGAGGGTTCAGTTGGTATGGGCAGGAGCCATCCATCTGGGGCTTGGACAGAAGTAAAAGCAGAAGAAAGGTGAATTTGCTCCTGGAATCGGGGATACCTCTGAACTCCAGGTTCTCTGTCTTTGGACTCTGAGATTTGCACCAGCATTTCCTCAGTTTCTCAGGCCCATGGCCTCAGATTGAGATGTTCACCATCAGCTTCCCTGGTTCTGAGGCTTTCAGACTTGGACTGAGCCACACTGCTTGCTCTCCTGGGTCTCCAGCTTTCAGATGCCTGTTATGGGACTTCTCTGCCTCCATAATCATGTGAGTCAATTCTCTTAACAAATCCTTCCTTCCTATCTATCTACCTATTATCTAATCAGCCTATCCATTGCTTCTTTATTGCTGGAGAACCTAGACTAATATGTAGCCTTCACAAACTAATATGGACCTGTAACTTTCTCACTCACAGAAAGTGGGCTGTTCCCAGGGTTGACTAGTTCCAAAGACTTTTTTTTTCTTTCTTAATTGTGACATGGTCTCTTTAACATTTCATACTTACGGTGGAGGGTGCAAGGGATGCCAGTCTAAGCTACTGAATTTCCCTCAATAAATTTACTTTGGATTATTTGGCCATTAACTAGATCTTCTTTGCTATTATTGAAAAACTTATATTATGTTGCTTCCCTGAATAATAAAGTCTTATGACTTTGTTCTTCACTGGAATAAATACTGTTTCTTTTGTTGGCATCTGTTCCATTGCAGGGAGAACAAACAGGAAAGGTGTGTTTGGGAAAGTATGAATAATCTCATGGTTTTAAGTACAATCTACATGCTAATTCTAAGAACTCCTCAATGTAAATCTCCAGACTAGGCTTTTCTCTGAGCTCCAGGTCTGTATATATAATTGCTAACTGACGTTTCTACCAGGATGCTGACTAGGCATCTCGGATGGCACTTATCCCAAGCTGAGCTCCTGATGGCCCCTCCCACCTTCCTCCTCTCAGTCTTCTCTACCTTAATTGATGGCAACTGCTTCCAGTTTCCTAAGGCAAACATTTCAGTGTTATTTTTTTTAAACTTTTCTGTCACATATCATACTCGCTTGATCTGTAGGTCTTGATAATTCTGCCTTCCTAATTTACCAAGAATTCTACCACTTTTTTTAAATCATTGCTTCTGCTACTGAGCTGGTCCAACTGCCACCACTGCTTGTCTGGGCTGTATGGGAGCCTCCTAACTGATATTCCTGCTCCTGCCGTGAAGCAACCGGAGTGATCCTATGAAAACCCATCTCGCAGCACACCCTTCAACCTTCCAGTTGTTTCCAAACTCATTCAGAGGAAAAAGCTAACGTTTCTACTACTACTTGTAACATACGGTGTATTCAAACCACCGTTACGTCTCTTATGTCATCTACTTTTTCCTTCAAATACTCTAGTCACACTTATCTCCTTGACTCTCCTGAACAAGCTACACACACCCTTTCCCCCAATCCTTTCTGGCTGCTGGGCTCTTTTCTTTCAGGTATCTGTGTGAGTACCGCACCTTAATCATATTTCCACTTGAGAGTCACTTCCCATCTTCTTGTCCCCCCCCCCCCCTTTGTATTAGCACTCTTGAATACACAACATCCTTTATTTGTTTATATCATGTGTTTTTCAGCCTCCCCAACTAGCACGTAAATTGCAGGAGAGCAAATATTTTATTTTCTTCCTATTGCCAAGGAAGGGCCCAGTACAGTTTGGCTAACTAGTACTACTTAATCCCAACTGGAGAGAGAGCTTTATAGTCTTCTGGATTTTTTTCCTCTTCTTTTGGACTTGCAAGACTCTGACAATATGCACCTCCAAAGTTTTCTTTACTTTCCTCCAAAGTTTGAACATCCACTCTGCCAGGCTTTCTGTTTCCCTTCCTTTCTTTTTATTTTTCTTGTTCTCTTTTCTTTCTTCCTTTATTTCATACTTTGGATTGATCCCGGGGGCATTCTACCTCTAAGCTACACCCCTAGACCTTTTTATTTTTTATCTCATCATGCATCTTTATTTGTTTTGTGGTACTGGGGATTGAATCCAAAGGCGTTCTACCTTTGAGCTACACTCCGCCCTATTTTGTTCTTTATTTTGAAACAAGTTCTCACTAAGTTGCCGAGGGCATCACTAAGATGTTGAGTCTGGCCACAGTCCTCCTGTCTCATCCTCCCAAGTACTGGGATTAAAAGCATGTACCACCATGACAGGCTTTCTTTTTTTGTAACAGTTGTTAAAGGTCTTTCCAAATTGCCGAGGCTCAAATCGACAATCCTCTTGTCTAGATTCTCAAGTGCTGGGATTATATGGTGTGCCACCATGGTCGGCATATTTTCCTTCCATTCTATGTTATGAGGCTCATCCTCAAACTATCCACTAATAATTTCACTCCCCCATTGCAGACACATTTTGGAATACCTTTGTGTAAATATTAAAGCATTCAGACAAATGTTGAATTTCAGCAGTCATTGGCAGCTGCAGTATGTAAAATATGAATCTGTTTTCTAGTGCTAGTAACATCATAGTGCAGAATGGGTAAGTTACAGAGAAAAGACATTTATTTTGGCTCATGGTTTTGGACTAGGGTTGAGGAGCCACATCTGGTGATGGCCTTTTTGCTGCAGAGTCCTGAGGGTTTCACATGGCGAGAGATGGGGAGTACTAGTACTAAAGATAGCTGGCCAAACTGGCTCTTACAGCAGACCCATTCTGAAGCTAACCCATTAACCGACCTCTTAAAAGTCACATCTGGCCGGAGTGGTGGTTCATGCTTGTAATCTCAGTACTTAGGACGCCAAGACAGGAGGATCACAATTCACTGCCAGCCTCAGCAACTTAATGAGGATCTGTTTCCAAATAGCCGGGCGTGGTGGCACACGCTTGTAATCCCCGCACTTGGGAGGCAGAGACAGGAGGATCGCGCAGCTTCGAAGCCAGCCACGCGCGCTGGCTTAGGAGACCCTGTTTCCAAATTTTTAAAAAATGTAAAATGTAAAAATAGGTCTGGGAGTGTAGCCCAGAGGTAGAAGGGCTTCCAGGAACCCCAGTACCACCAAAAAAAAAAAAGAATTAAATAGGGCTGGGGGTGTATCTCAGAGGTAGAATGTCCTTTGGTTCAACCCGCAGTAAAACACACACACACACACACACAGAGAGAGAGAGAGAGAGAGAGAGAGAGAGAGAGAGAGAGAGAGAGAGAGAGAGAATGAGTCATAACTGGTTCTCCCTTTTTAATTATATAAATTTCTGATTTTTGGAGGGAACAAAATATATTCAAATCAAAGCTGAGATTACTCATAAACTCTCTTGATATTCACTTTTGAGGGATGAATATCTGAAACTTTTTTTTAAGACAACCATACTAGAGACTGTAAAACCAGTATTTAGTGGTGGCAGATATTAAATAAGAGCAATAAAGGAATAAATGAATGAAATGAAGATCTATCTTTTTACTGTTGTTCTGTGACTCTGAGCTCCTTGGCTCTCAGACTAGAGATTATTTTATTCATCTTTGACTTTAGTCCCTAATATAGTAGCCGATCCCTAAAATGCATTCAATATTTGATGCATGAACCATAAAGGACCTGCCTTCATTCCCAATGCTGCCTACAACTTAGTTCTTCTAGGTCTCTACTATTATCGTTGACTCCAGTTTAATCCTCCCTGGATTTGCTCAGTCATAGATCTTTCTTTTCCTTTCTTCCTGTTTGCTTTCTTGGTACTGGAGATTGAACCCAGTGTTAGGGATGCTCTACCACTGAGCCACACTCCCAGGCCTTTTTACTTTAATTTTTCTGTTATAAAGCTGGGTCTTGCTGAGTTCTGGCATGCTGGCCTTGAACCTGTGATCCTCCTGTCTCAGCCTCTCAAGTACTGGGATTGCAGCTTGGCCATAGTTTTGTGTGATACTATTATTACTGTTCAGAAACTTTAGACCACAACACTATCCTTGTAGATTACAGAAGGGATGCTTTAATCTTCCTCGAGGAGAAGCTTGTTGAGCTCTGTGGCTGCCTCGCTGTAGTGGCCAAGCTGTTATGATGTTCTCCTTGTTCTGGGTCCCTCCTGTTGCTTTTGGCATGACTTAGCAAAGCCTTGCCTAAAGTCTTGAATCTCTAGTCCTTTTGTCCTGCGACCTCCCTGAGAATGGTAGATGCTGCTGGGAGGCTGCAAGCTGTGGGTGCACAGTTGGGGAGCTCTCTTGGCGCCTGTTCACTTGCTGGCTCAGCTCATGCATGGATAATGCCATTGCTGTTCAGGGATCTGGCTTCCCTAGCAGCTGCCTGAAGAGGCAGGTGGCATGACTGAAAAATGTGGGGGAGTTCATGTCTCCTGCAAGAACCTTTGGCTGATAGCTGCCAGAAGCTCCATTTATCGCCCTTCCTCTTGTACTATTGCAAGACATAGTGGTCTCCCAGGTCCTCTCCTGACCCCTTGTGAGACCAAATGGCTGGCAGTCTTGGTTGCAAACTTGTGGATAGCTCCATGATTTATCTCGATTTTCTGCCTCCTCTCCTGCCTGAGGTTTCTCTTTTGCCTCCACTTTTGCATCTCTAAGGTGGCATTCTCTAAGGAACTTCTCTTACATAAGTTTCTGTACCATGTTCTGTCTTCCAGGAGACTTAGACTAGGCTAAAATATTATCCTTGCCCCTTTAGAGAGATCGCCAATGATTTAGATATTTTTGGTACTGGGGTTGAACACAGGATCATTCTTCTGAGCTACACTCTTAACCCTATTTTATTTTTTATTTTGAAACAAGGTCTCGCTAAGATGCTGAGGCTGATCTTGAACCTGTGATCCTCCTGTCTCAGACTCCAAAGTACAGGGCTACAGTGGTTTACCACTGTGCCCAGAAATGATTTGGATTTAAGTGTCCTGCAAAGGACCCTATCCTAAAATTTTGGTTGCCAGTCTGGAGCACTCTGGGGAAGGGATGGAACCTCAAGAAGTGGGCCTTATGGAAGAAAAGTTACTGGAGGGCATGTTCCAAGGGGGGTTCTGGGACCTTGGCCCCCTTCTCTCTTTTTCTCCCAGCCAGAGGTGTGCAGTCTTCCTCAGCCACGTGCTCCTGCTGCCCCAAAAGTGTTGCTGCAGCAGGCCCAAAACAACCAGCCCAAGTGACCAAAGACTGGAACCTTGGAAACCATCAGGCTTAAAAAGGCTTTTTTTTTCTTTTACCTTGATTGTGTTAGTATGCTCTTTGTTGCTGTGACCACAATACCTGACAAGAACAGCTTAGAGGAGGAAATGTTTATTTTGTTTCATGGTTTCAGAGGTTTCAGTTTATGGCTGGCTGGATGGCAGAACATCATGGGCAAAGGGCGTGGTGAAGGAGAGTTGTTCAGCTCATTGTAGCCAGGAAAGGGAAAGAGGGAGGGAGAGGAAGAGAGAAGAAGGGAGGGAGGAAAGAAGGAGGGAGGGGGGAGCACACAAGTGAAAAAAATAGAGAAACAATGAAAACAGGAGCTCCTCTTCTTATGGAAGGTACAGGTTCCAATAGCTGTATTTATGACCTTTTTTTTTAAAAAAAAAATCCATTCAAATGTAACAAGAAGGGATTTAAATTTGCTGTTCCTGGATTAATATTCCACAAAAGGAGGAGGAGGTGGGAAAGCTCTTTAAAGCTTTATTTATTTATTTATTTATTTATTTATGGTACTGGGGATGGAGCCCAGGGGCAGTCTTCCTCTGAGCTACACTCCTGGTTTTATTTTATTTTTTATTTTGAAACAGGGTCTCACTAAAGTTTCAGACAGCCTAAGTTTCTGAGGCTGTTTGCAAACCTGCAATCCTCCTATGTCAGTTTCCCAAGTACTGGGATTACAAGCCTGTGCCACCAAGCCCAGCTGAAACTTTATTATTACATTATTACAATTTTTTAGCAAAAGGATTGAATTTGATCTTTTTATACCTTTACTGTTGCATTGTAGCCTCACATCACAGTGTAGTTTATAGGGATGGTGACATACATGCACATGGCACTTGGTGGGCTTTCCCCCAGTACCCCCTTCTCCATACAGAATATTGAGATCCTCATTGGTACCTCATTGGTATCCTCACATATGTACATGATGTCAGTGGAAAGACTTCCTTCATCAATTTTTCCTCTTCCAGAGCTATTCTCCCTCCCCAAACCACCTCCCTCACTCCATTGGAGTTTCTCCTCTGTAATCTAAAGTCCCTCTTTTGCCCCAGGTACTCAGTAGCTTTCACATATAAGAGAAACAACATGGTCCTTCACTTTCTGTGATGGGCTAATCTCACTTAACATAATTTTAAGACAGACCTACTTTTCTCCTCCTTGCTGATGTTCTATATTCTACAGCATCTTTTCTAAAATAAATGTTTCATATACTTAGATTCACATGAACTAATTGACCTATCCATCTGCTCACTAACTGCTCAATTTTTTTGTGTGTGTCGAGAATTTTTAAAATTTTTATTTTTTTAGGGCTGAAGGAGTAGCTCAGCGGTAGGGCATTTGCCTAATATGTTTGATGCCCTGGGTAGGATCCCCAGTGCTTCAAAATAAAAATTATAATGTTAGCAGTTTTGAAACACATATTATTATTAATTCTGGTCACTGTGAAGTGCAATAAATCCCTAAAACCTACGTCTCCAATCTAAATGAAACTTTGTACCCTTCAATAAATATCTTTTCTTTCCTCATCCATTCTTCTCCCCTTTAACTCTGTTAACCCCTCTCTTTCCCCCTGTGGATTGAACTCAGGGTCATTCTACCTCTGAGCTATATCCACAGCCCTATATTCTATTTTATATTTTGAAACAAGGTCTAAGTTGCAGAGGGCCTCACTGAGTAGTTGATGCTGGCTACGAAACTGTGATCCTCCTGTCTTAGTCTCCCAAGTACTGGGATTACTTGTATGAGCCAACACACCCAGCTCTGGTAACCACTTTTTTGGGGGGCGGGGCTGGGGATGGAACCCAGGGGCATTTGGCTTCTGAGCTACACACCCTGCCCAATTTTTTATTCTTTATTTTGAAACAGGGTCTCACTGAGTTGCAGAGGGCCTCACTAAGTAGCTGAGGCTGTCCGTGAACCATGATCCTCCGGTCTCAGCCTCCCAAATGCTGGGATTACAAGCATGTGCTACCCTGCCTGGCTCTGGTAACCACTTTTTATTTTCTGTTTTTGAGATTTACTTTTTCAGATTCCATATATAAATGAGATCATAAAATATTTGTCTTTATGTACCTAGTTTATTTCAATTAGCTTCTCCAGTTCCATCTATGTTGTCATGAAAAATGGAATTTACCTTTATAAAGGCTGTAAACTATCCCATTGCATTATATACCACATTTTTTTATTTAACTGTTAATGGAAACTTAGCTTACTCCTGTATTTCAGCTACTGTAAATGATGTTGAAACGAATAGGAGAACAAATACTTCTTTGACCTACTGATTTCAATTCCTTTGGACAGATACTTAGAAGTGGGACTGCTGGATCATATAGTAATTCTATTTTTAATTTTTTTTAGGAACATCACACTGTTTTCTAAAATGGCTATCTAGTTCATCTTTCCACCAAGAGTGTCAACAGCTCCCTTTTCTCCACGTTCTGGTTAACACTTGTTATCATTCATCTTTTTTGATAACTCATCATTCTAATAGGTGTGTGGTGATATCTTGTGGTTTAAACTGGCATTTCCCCAATGCTTAAAGATCTTGGCATTTTATACTTCTTCGTCATTTGTATATTTTCTTTTGAGAAATGAATGTTCAGATCCTGTGTCCATTTTTTTTTTTTTTTTTTGTGGTACTGGGGGTGGAACCCAGAGGCTTTCTACCTCCGGGCTATACTCCCAGACTTTTTATATATTTTATTTGGAAACAGGGTCTCACTAAGTTGCTGAGAGCCTCACTAAGTAGCTGAGGCTGGCTTTGAACCCGTGTGATCCTCCTGTCTCAGCCTCCCAAGCGCGGGGATTACAAGCGTGCGCCACCACGGCCGGCTCTGTGCCCATTTTTTTAAGAGGGTTATTTTCTTGCTATTGAGTTCCTTATAAATTTTGGAGATTAGATCTTTATCAGATGTAGGCTTGCAAATATTTTTTCTCAGATCTATGTGTTTATTGTCTTGTTTCCTTTGCTGTGCAGAAGCTTTTTTAGCTTGATATAGTTGCATTTATCTATTTTTGCCTTTGTTGCCTGTGTTTTGGAGTCCTGGCCAGGAAATTGTTGCCTCAATCAATGTCATAGAGGTTTCTCTTGTGTTTTCTTGTAGTGACTTTAGCTTCAGGATTTGTATTTAAGTCTTTTATTCATTTTGAGTTAATATTTTTGTGCATGATGTGTGATAAGGGTCTAGTTTCATTCTTCTGCACGTGGACATCCACGTTTCCCCATACCTTCTATTTTTTTTATTCTTTATTTATTTATTTTGCAGTACTCGGGGGGCATTCTACATCCGAGCTATACCCCCAGTCCTATTTTTTAGTCTATATATTTTGAAACAGGGTTTCACTGAGTTGCAAAGGGCCTGGCTAAGTAGCTGAGGCTGTCCTTGAACGGTAATCCTCAGGTCTTAACCTCCTGAATGCTGGGATTACAAGCCTGTGCCTGGCTTTCCCTGTACCTTTTATTAAAGAGATTGTTTTTCCCCATGTGTATTCTGTATTCCTTTGTTGAAAACCAGTTGACTCTGAACACTTGTGTTTATTTCTAGGCTTTCTATCTTGTGTTTATTTCTAGGCTTTCTATTGGCAGATGTGTACCAATGCAACAGAGTTACTGTTACTGGGGATGGAACCCAGAGGCTTTCTACCTCTGAGCTACATCCCCAGCTCTATTTTATTCTTTATTTTGAAACGGGTTCTCACTAAATGGCTGAGGTTGAGATCCTCCTATCTCAGCTTCCCAAGTCCTGGGATTACAAGTGTGCTCCACTACGCCCAGCTTAGTAGGGACATTTAACAATATCAATTCATTCAGCTTGTGAAGATGGGCTCTCCATTTGTGTCTTTAATGTCTTTCATAAATGTTCTGTAGTTTCCCGAGTACAGATATTTCTTTGCTTAACTTTATTCCTAAGTATTTTACGTTTGATCATAAATGGGGTGGTTAGTGTAATGTTGATTCATTATTTATTTATTATTTGTGGAACTGGGGATGGAACCCAGAGGCTTTCTACTTCCAGGCTACAGCCCTCCTCCGGCCCTATTTTGTTTTTTTATTTGGAAACAGGGTCTCACTAAGTTGATGAAAGCCTAAGTTGCCAAGGCTGTCCTTGAACCTATGATCTTCCTATCTCAGCCCCCAAGTACTGGAATTATAGGTATGAGCCAGCATGCCTGGCCATTGGTGTGTTAATTTTTAACCTGCAGCTTTACTAAATTTGTTTATTCTTTTAACAGTTTTAGTGTAGTATAATCCCCCACCCCCAAACTGAATCCAGTACCTAAGCACCACACCCTATTGACCTACATCTTTAGTAACATTTGATTGGTGTCTTGGACCCATAAAACTATACTTTGCCTGACATACAGTTTTCATTTCATCAGTTACTTTTTACTTTTTAGTCCCTTGCTGTCAGGTGCTCAAGTATGTCATGTTTTACCGGTTGCATAATGTCTTTTGTCTTCAGAAGTGTCATTACTATCCAAGGATTCATTTGTGTTCAAATAACACAGCTCTCACTCTCTACCGTGACTGTCTTTACTTTATCTCCATTACAAGTTTTCTCTTTTTTACTGGAACTGTCAACACTCCGACTGCTTCAGCACTTACCAGATAACATACTACCATGAGTATTCATGTAACATCTCAAATTCATGAGCAAATATATCCTGTTCACTAATAAAAACGAGCCCATAAGCCCATTAGCTCCCTTGGCTTTTGTAGGCCAAATTCAGTTGACTTGCTTTTGCTTTGTTGAGTGGCCTTATAAAAATTGCTGGAAAATTAAAAATTCAGAAGCTTTGGAATTTTTGCCCTGGATTTAGAACACTTTTAAGATTTCCAAGCTGGGCACACACTTGTAATCCCAGCAATTGAGAGGCTGAAACAGGAGGATCCCAATTCACCCATGACAATCAAAATGAAGAATAAAAAATAGGGCTGGGAGCTTAGCTCGGAGGTAGAATGCCCCTGGGTTCCATCCCTAGTACCGCAAAAAAAAAAAAAAAAAAAAAAGATTTCCATCCCTCTCTTGAAGATGGGGTGTTTTCCACTGTCCTTAAACCAGCTGAGGGCTATCCCATTATCCCATGCCTTAGTAAGGGTCTTGCTAATGAGCAAACTGTCACTTTTTTAAACCAGTGCTTTAACGTATTCAACAAATTGAGAAACCGACTTCCACGCTGAAGCTTCACTATTCAAATCCTGAGCCATATTAGCTGCATCACTTTGGAGACGCTTCTAAAGTTCTCGGGACCTCAGTTCCCTGGCCAGGGTGAGGAGTCAGTGGGAAAACAAAGTGGCCTTCCTTTGCCTTTCCCCAGCAAGCTAGCGAAGAGGGCTTGCATCCGAGGGACACTCAGTCCACGAGGAGAGCGATCGGCTTCGCCATCCGAGCTCTGGGTCCGACCCCGGCGTCCGCAGCGCTGGGGACAGAAAGCCCGGAGCCGGAATTCCCCCTACCCCGCAGCCGCCCGGCGCCCGCCCCACGCCGCGCACGCCCACGCGATGACGTCACCGCGCCGGCCGGGCGCGCTGAGGCCCCGCCCCCGGAGTGGGCGCCGGAAGTGGGCGTGGGCAGCCAGGCGAGCTGCGAGCTGGAACCGCGGGCGCCCGACTCGCGCACCTGGAGAGCGGCGGCCGGCGGACTGGGCATGCGCAAGGCTGCCGCACCCGCCGCCGCCTTCCGGTTCTTCCAGGTGCAGCTGGACTCGCTGGTTGGGCTGTCGTGGCGGTCCCCGCCGCCCGGGAGCCCCCGGAGACGGGGCGGGTTTGCCTTCGGGATGGGGCGGGGAGGAGGGTGGGAAACTTGGGTGCGCGATCCTGTTTGTGACCCTGTACTGGACGCGCCCCAAGAGTTTGGGATTCTGTGCCGGAAGGTGAAATCAAATGACATCCACTAAGTGCGGTGTGTTTTAGGCAAGAACATATTTACAGCACCTGGCCAGAGGCTGGGGCTAGTTATCCCCTAAGGCTTATAAAATACTTGAGTGACAGCCACCGAGCAAAGGCTTTTTAAAAAAATACTGTCCTGCAGCTACCAGCAACCTTGTGGAGTCGGCATTTGGGCGTCCTAGTTTACGGTGGGGAAGTTGAGGACAGGTTACACAGCTCAGAAGTGGTGGGCTTGCTGTTCCTACCAGATGTGTCCGGTTTAAAAAGCTCAGGCTGCCCATCTGAAGACTGAAGTCATGACTGGGTAAAAACGAGACACTGAAGTCGTTCAATAAATAAATGGCAGATCGGGAGGTCTGGACGGTAAGAGGTAGCAGCCGGGCAGAAGGAGTCTGGCATGTTCAGACAAAGGAGGGTCTTGGAATTGGAATGGGATTAGGCATGAGGAAAGGGGAGAAGGAGCTTTGGGGTGCCAAGAAAAAGAAAATAAGGGAACCTGAGAAGAAAGGGAAGCAATTGCCTCAGCTGCAGTTTTATGTTTATATTTGGTTTGCAAATAGAAACACCTGTAATGCTAGGGATGGGCTTTTCTTCCAAAGCAACAGACTTTCTTTTCTGTGCCTAAGTTTGTTCTATAATGCACAGTGACTCTGCACCTCTCTGTTTAGCAATAAGGCACAATATGGCTGCTTACTCGCCAGAAACTTCGATGCCCGGTAGCAAAGATAATGTAATGATATTTATTCCTGGCCCATGTCTGCTTGAGAATGGTCTCTTCAGTAATTGTTGGTTGCTGTTGCTTCAGTCCTGTGAGGAATAAACACTTGTAACTCCAAATCCAGTCACTTTTCAGTGCCAAAACATTGCTCATCTTTGAAAGAAGAAAAAAAGCTATATTTTCCTGTTTAAAGAATCTTGGCCTCTGTCATCTGTTAATCGGTTCGTGGTTTTATACTGTTATTGCTATAACACAGTTTGTACTGCTCAAGTTAGCCACTGATTACTACCTTGTCTTAACCTCTAATTGTTTAATGGGTGCAAATTTTATCTCCTAAGCAAGATTTTAAGATTCCCTAAGCAGGAACTGTAGCTGTGTACTCATAACTCTGGGTGCTGACTTGACTCAAGTGTTTCTCTTATTCTTTGCTGACTTCCCCAAACCCAGGACCTTACCTGACACACACTAGTTGTTTGGTAAATACTTCATGAATGAAATGATGGCTCTTGAGGAGCAGGAAACAAGCCTGTTATTTTCTTTATATTTCCCTGCCCCCCTAGCCGAATTCTCTCTTTGTTGTGGATACTCAGCAAATATATGACTTCATTGCTTTGTGTTTCATCAGAGGAAATACGTTCTGTTACTGCTGTTGCCATCTTAACAGCATGCCAAGAAGTCTGTCAAGAAATAATTGTCCACAGGTTAGCCTCAAAGACACTTGTGATTCTTTTCTGCAGTCTATATCTGGCCTGCCACAATCAATGCTATCCATGGTTATCTCGGCCAGGATGCCCAAAAAATTCCCTAGGAGATTGTATACTTTGAGGATCTTCTTCAGAAAGCAGCCCAACAAACCAATAAAAAGCAATTAAAATCCTATGTGTTTAAGAATCCTACAAAATCTTAAATAACTGTGTTCCTGAGGAAGAGAATGCTTGTGTGTATGTGAGTACATTCAACACCTTTTATATTTTGGGGGCTGGAAGTGTAACTCCCTTGGTAGAATACATGCTTAAGTATGAACATGGCCCTGGGTTGTTCCATCCTGAGCATTACTAATACACACACACACACACACACACACACACACACACAGCAACTATTTGGATGAGAAAGATGATTTTGGTTCTTTTTTTCTTCATTCAACTCATTCTGAGCAGAATCTACAAGAGAAAGCAGAGCTTGAGTGCAACAAGAACTTTGCTTCACTTCAGCCAGGCAAGGTGAGATGTCTACGCCATAGTTCTGGCAACCTGTTCCACTGAAGGCAGAGAGTCAGTGGGGTGCCGTGGGGTAGAGCTGTGATGAGTTCAGCTAATTTGTAATCCTTCAAGACTATGAAGCTAGGGTAAACTCGTTCAGCTTTTCCATTAGTGGCTGCTGTTTCTGGCCGTCTACCATGTATTAGCTGTGGAACCTTGGGGGCAAGCTGTCGAAGTTTTCTAGCCTTAGTTACCTCATTTGTAACATGGTGATGATCACAAAGATACTTTTAGATTTTACAATGTGTAAATTTGTAAATCTTTTAGAGCAGTGGCAGGCATGCTCGAATTTTAAAAATAAAACGCTCCGCTATGCTACCTTCCAGTTCGACACAGCGGGTCACTTTTAACCCCCTTCTTTCCCTCGCCGTCTCCCATATTGAAGTTATGGGGACGCCGCTGCTTCCGATTACAAGGCTTTCCCGATCCATGCAGTTATTTCTGCTGCTTTCCACCCGGCTGTAACTCTATCAAACTTGAGTCCTTCATACTCGTCTCCCTGTTCCTTGTAGCCCCCAAGTCAGTCCAGGACAGGGCGTGGGTGGGGGAAAAAATACCCTCCCCTTTCCCCGCCCCCTGTGCTCCGCGCCGCGCTGAGAGCCCGCCCCCGGCTCTAGCCACCGCCCGGCTCCGCCTCCGGGGCGGGGCTAGCTCCGCGCACGCGCAGTGTGGCGGCGCCGCGCCTGCGCAGTGGCGGCGCCGAGGGAGGCGGGGGATTGGTATGCGAGCGAGTGTGTGAGGGGCGGGAGGCGTCCCGGCCGAGCGTGGTACTACGACGAGCGCGGGCCGGAGGGGGCGGGGGGATGCGCCGCGGCGGCGCGGGCGCGGGCGCTGGAGCTGGTGTCTGGCCGCGCCAGAGCAGCGGATCCCGGTCTCGCCGCGGCGGCAGCGCGGGTGTCGCGCACGGCCCGGAGACGCCGTACCTTTCTGCCCCCCACCTTTTTTTTTTTTTTAAATAACCGGAACCAATGAACGCGGCCCGCACCCGAGCCCCGGAGGCCGGCGGCGCCGAGGGGCCCGGGCCGGCGGCCGGGCGGCGGGGGCGGGCGGCGGCGCCTCCTCCCGCCCCGGCCTGGGGCTGGCCGCGGCGGCGGCGCTGGGCTGCGCTGCTGGTGCTCGGGCTGCTGGCGGCCGGCGCGGCGGACGCGTGCGAGCTGGTGCCCCGGCAGCTCCCCGGGCGGCGGCCGGCGGGCTCCGCGGGAGCGGCCGCCTCCTCTCCCGCCGCGGCGGGCGGCAGCCGGGCGCTGCTGACAGGTGAGGGCCGGGGGCGGCGCGGGGCTGGGCGGGCGCGGCGGGACCCCGACCCCGACCCCCACCCCCGGCCCGCTCCCCACGGCCCCGCGGGTCGCGATCCCTCGCTCGGGGGAAGCCTGCCTGCTTCACCCCGCCCTCGAGCCGGGCGCTCGCCGGCGTTCGCTTCCCCGCCCTCAGTTGGGTTCCCTGATTTCCAAGCTGAGCAATGCTGCGGTTTCTGTTTCGTGCTGCAGAAGAGCTACCAGGGTCTGCAGGGTGCTGAGCTGATTTCTTTTCTTTTTTTATTTTTTAAGCTGTTAGAAAAAGTCAGCAGCGGCGGCCGCAGCCGCGGCAATGCGGTATGAGCACGCCTCTGCTGCTGCTTTTGCAAAGGCTGCTGGCGGCGAGTCTCACCGGTTGAAAGCCCCGCTGAGCACAGGATCCCAGGGGAAGCTGCTCTTTTAAAGAGGATTCTTTGAGAGCCATAATACCTAGCGGTGTTAGTAGTTCCGTACTAATAATGAAGAAACGTGTAGGTCTGATGTGTATATTTGGAGGGGTGGAAGGAGGCCGTTTTAAAGGATGAAAAGTTATTTGTTGGTGGGAGGATCTCTCTGGTGACGAACGATGCAGACATCTCAGCAGGTAACCAGAAATACACCTAAAATGTTCCAAGTGCAAGATTTTTGGGACTTGTATTTAAGCAGCATCTTTTCACTTAGAACGGTTTAGCAATTACTGCCAGCTTCAAATAATGTTAGATAAGGTTAAGCAGGAAATTGTATTCTTTTAAAACCTGTCATTGCCTTGAATAACCCATCTGTTGTGATTTTAAGGAATGATAAAAAAATACTGAAATGATTTCTTTGGGGAAAGTAGTGGAGAAAAAGTTATGCTTATTTTTCTAGTCTGATTATCCTACAAGTTCATCTGCAGGTTTTCTGCACTAATTGCAAGATTAAAGAGGAAATAGTAAAGTGGAACGAGATGACCCATCGTTAATTTAACCCAAGTGATAGTCCCGCAGGCGTCTGGAAGTCACTAACAGCTGCTCTGAGAAGTGCTCAGGAGAGAGATTCTTTTAGATCTAAGCAGCTATTCTTTGGGTTCTGTGACAAGATATTTACTCTTAAGATATACACTTTTCTAGAGAAAGAAGAATGTTGGTAAATCTTGTCAAGCACTTTGGAAGTTGTAGGGTATAGACCATCATGATCTGTTTATTACCCAGAAACATACCCCTTTTAAACGGAACTTGAAGGAGCAAAGGCGTCACTGGTTAAGGTTACTGAATAATCAGTGCTAGGAGCATTATATACTGTGGGTGAGAGAATTGGTTGGGTAATTTTATGCTTGATTAGTTTTTAATCCTGTAAATAGAAATGTAATAAATAGGTATTGAGGAATATTGATTCTTAGGAAAGTAGCTAGAAGAAACTATAATTTGAAAGCTTTTAATGCCTTGTGGGAAAGAAGGGAGCAGAGCTATTTTAGCTTCTTGAAGCTATAGGACTATGGTGCTGGGTTTCTCAAGCAGAAAAGTTTGGTTAATACAAAATTGCCTAATGCTTTATCAAAAGGTAATTGAAAGTTGAGCAATTCAGAATTTTAGTATTTATTGACTGCTAACAAGTGTATTTTATATATTATATACTTCATGTCAAGAATATTATTTCAGATGGAATTTTAATAAGCTGTTTATAATTCTTTTAAGTTTCTCTGCAGTTTTTTTAATGACAATGTTGATTCTTATTGGAGAAAAATTCGACATTTTATGCCAAATTAATTTGTGTTGTTAACCCTGGAATTATTGCTAATGGTTTTAATTTTTCCCTTTATTATAATGTTGATTTTAGCTAATTATTTCCATTTAAAATTTAATAGAGCTATACAGTGTACAAGTTGACTTGTAATCTTCCCAAGTTTTTGTCGCTATAGTCAGCAGCCACTGATATCTTGGAAAAGGTAAATTGAAAAACCCTAGTGAAATTAGAACATATGGAAAATTGCTTTGAACTCTCTCCTCGATAGGGCTCTTTTTCGTTCTTAAGATTGTATGAATAGTGCTTTTATGGTTCTATTTGTAAATGTTAGCCTAAGTCCAGAACATAATTTATTAGTGCTGTAGCATATTTCAGGAAGTAGAACCATAGACCAAACTTATAAAATACTGCCAAATCACACTCTGGCGGTGTTAATGGATAGACACGGTAGACCATCAGTAATAAGAAAACTAAACTTCATATGAATTTTGAAAATTCAAAATTACTGAAAAAATTCTGAGAGAAGAATTGTTCTCTCTGGTTTCTGATTAAAGTTGTCATTTAATCATCCGTATTCTTAATAGCTTTGTAAAATGACAAATCACTTTTCTGTTTTCCTTGCCAGATTGGTATTTTTTAATAGCTTTAGAGACTGAGTTTGCCCGTTAATAATAAAATCTAGAAAACATTTTTTTCCACTTAATTGACTTCCGAGAGTTTCACTTTAGTGTATTTTAAGAATAAATTGTCTTTAAATTGTCTATCTTGTGCTTAGTTTTGATCAGGAAAAGTGTTCTTATAAAAAAACAGGCAATGACAGACCATCAAAATAAACAGAGCCATTGTCATAATGAATAAAAGTTCATATCTTTTCCTGGTTTATATTACCTTTCCAGAGTTCATTGTGGAAAAGTGTTTTGATATCATGGAACCACTGTATATAGTATATTTAGTAAAGATTTAAAGTTTTTCTGTGTGTGTGTGTATTTTTTTTTTAAGGGTTCTTTGAAAGTGATTGAAATTTAAAGTGAGTTAAGAGTTAGGTACTGGTGATTTGGAACTTGCTGCTTATATTCTAAAGCAGTAGAATATGACCAGCAAGTTGGTTATATCTTTTTAATCTTTTTTTCCCTAACATACAGAATCAGGGATTGATTCTAGTGGAGATTAACTGATTTCATCTAGATCCCTGAGAAATAATATATGAAAAGGCAAATAACTATATATGTCATAAAATACCACTAACCTAACCCCTTCCTCTCTCCCTCCTTCCTTCCCTCCCTCTCTTCCTCCCTCCCTTCCTTCCTCTCTCCCTCCCTTCCTTCCTTTTGCCAGGGTTGAAATCCAGTGCATTCTGCTTGCTAGGCAAGTGCTCCACACTGAATGATATCCTCAGCCCCCTAATTATTTATTCTGTCAAAATACACAGAATAATTGAAACATTAAAATTTTTTTCTTATATATAGCTAGTTTCAGAATTTTTTTTGGGGGGGGTACTGTGGATGGAACCCATTGGCATTGTACCTCTGAGCTGGAACCCCAGCCTTATTATTATTTTTTTTTATTCTTTATTTTGAAACAGGGTCTCACTGGGTTGCGAAGAGCCTCGCTAAGTAGCTGAGGGTGTCCGTTGAACCGCGGTCCTCCGGTCTCAGCCTCCCAAATACTGGGATTACAAGTGTGTGCCACCACACTCGGCTGTTAGTTTCAGAAATTTTTAACATAAATTTTAACTTCAAGATATTTGCTTCTATAATCTCCCAACCCCAGTTCTGGAGATTGAACCCAGGAGGTTCTACCTCTGAGCCACATCCTTAGCTTTTTTAATTTTTATTTTGAAGTGGTCTCACTAAGTTGCTGAGGGTCCTGCTTTGTTGCTAACTCTGGCTTCCAACTAAGATTTTAAGTATAATACCATTTCACTAACTTTGTATGTTGTTAGAAACATAAAATGGTCATTTTAAACTGTGTTTTAGAAGTATAAAAATCTCAGTAAAAATTTAAAATGTTCTTAATTCCAAGTATAGTATCATTTAGAAGGGTCCCTTTATCCAAAAGAATCAAATATATCTGTGTTCTGGGGCTTTAATTAATTTAGATGAAAATATCTCATGATCATTGTCACTGGAAAAATCTTAAGCCAAACTATTAATTATTTCACCTGCATTTCCAGCATTTGCCTAGTAAATGTAACCTTATTTATTTTTAATTAGTAATTGACTCATGTGATGTTTGTATGTTGATTTGAGTATTAGTTCACAACTGACTTAGGTTATTAGTGTTTACATTATTACAACAAATTCATGGCATAGTTAATATAGTACCAGAAACCTTTGTTCTTGCTTTTATGAAGCTGATCTTTCTGAATTGAGTTTAGGATTTTGTGAAGCCTTCTTTAAAAAGAAAAAAAAAATTTTTTTTTGTGCTGTTGAGGTTGAACCTTAGACACTGGCAAATGCTAGGTAAGTGCTTTTAGTTGAGCCGTAGCCACAGCCCTAAAGACTTCTTTTCTGTTGTATCCTTCTTCATCTTCCTCTTCTTTATCATTGCCAGTCCTTTTATTTACCAGTCTTTGGCCATTGCAATAGCTAGCTACAGTATTGAAGAGTCTGTGTATCATTCGATCTGGTCCAGTGTAAACCTTTAAGAATTAGTAGTAGCCGGGCAGGGTAGTGCATGCCTGTCATCCCGGTACTTGGAAGGGTGAGACCTCAGGAGGATAACAGGTTCAAGCCTTAGCAATGCAATGAGACTCAGCAACCTAGCAAGACCCCTGTATTTTGATAGTGGCCTGCTCATTGGTAATGTGGTCTGAACATGTTCAAAATAGTGCTTAGAGATAAGTACTTATGTATATGGTGATTACTGACTAAGCACCTGTTAAAATGAACAGCTAATAAGATTATGAGCAAGGCATTTTTTACATTCACTTGAATTTGGACCATATCTTGTTAAGAACTGAAAGATTTCTTCTGAATTGAACAAGTTTTATCAACTAAGCAAATTACTAAGTACATGCAAAATAACATATTAGGAATGAGGAAGAATACAAGAAAAGTAAGACATGGGTCTGCTCTTTGGGAACTGAGAGTAGTATGGATTGGGTGATAATAGGTGACATTTATGGTGTCTTACTAGTGTCAGTACTTGCTAATCACTTCTGATTCGGAAATTAACTCTCTTAGAGAGCTGCTCTTATCTTCATAGAAGAGCTGAGGAAATGATGGAGGATAATCGCAAGTAACTTTCCCAAGATCACACCTACCAACCAGTTTGTTTCCCTGATTCCAAAGCTTTCTTAACTGGTATGTCTCATATGACTTTAAACACACACACAAAGTACCAGGCTGACTTGGATTAGCACAATGATGGACCGTCAACTGTTGGGGGAGGCGACTGTTGGGGAACACTTGGAGCAGTGTAGGATTTGAGGTGGACCGTGGTGCACAGAAGAGACTTTATGAGGTGATCGCAAGGGCTTCCTAAGAGGAGACAGCTAAGAATAAGAAGTTAATGATTTTATTTAGGGTTATACCTAGGGTTTATGTAGAATAGTGGGAAATGCAAGGAGAAAGAAGGTTGGGTCCAAATTACTGAGTACTTTAATATCCCCTAGTGCCTTCAGTATGTGTGGAAGTTTTGGCACATCTAAAATTGGGGTACTCATCAGGGCATGGTGGTGCAGGTTTGTAGTCCAGTACTTGGGAGGCCGAGACAGAAGGATCGCAGGTTCGTGGCTAGCTTCAACAACTTAGTGAGGCCCTGCAATTTAGTGAGACCAAGTTTCAAAACAAAATAATTAAATAGGGCTGAGGGGTGTGGCTTGGAGGAGAATACCCCTGGGTTCAATCCCTCGTGTCTATCTGTCTCAGTCAGTCAGTCTGTCTGTCTCTCTCTTATACACACACACACACACACACACTGAAGTACTCAACCATATACTGGGTAAGATGGGAAGCCCAGGGGGGAAAATATAGTACTTTATTTTTGGCATATCCACTTTACCTGATTATTTGGGAAATAAACATTATTTAATTGATAACACTAAACATGTACATTATGGAAAGTGTACATTTACTTTTAAGGGAAAACAAAAGACATTTTGGATGTCTAGGGAGCTTGTTTATAAGCTCCTGGTATTCTGAATGTATTCTTTTCATTAGCAATTGAGGGGCCCTGTGGTATTTGAACATGAGAGTGACTTGACCTCTGTATTTGAGAAAGCCAGTTCTGGGTAGGTAGAAATGAGGAAGTATAGAGATAGGAAACTATGGAAATAGAGGTCCTGAGAGGTTAGATTATGCAGTGGCTATGAAGATGTTTAGAGGAAATTCTATAAAATTTATTTTATTCTTAGGTTGGAAAGGAATCTGGCCACTTAGAGGAAGTTTAAGAAATAAGGATTACCTTTTAATTTTAAACACTTAGAATTTCTAGAATGACTTAAAGCCCTTGGAAAATCCAAGAAGAAACACTTATTTTAGATGTCTGTTTACTAATATAAAAAGTAGTTAACTTTGTATATGGTTGTACTTACATGATTTATGAAGTTAACAGGAAACGTTGCCAAATATATTTGGTGCTTGTTTGACAAAACAGTTTGATAGCCAAAGACTATATTTGCATGATATTTCTATAATGCTTTTAATATTTCATATTTTGAAATATATATTTTATTTCTTAAGAAGGAATAACTAATTGTATGAGGATGTAACTCAGTGGTAGAGAGTTTGCCTACTTGCCAAAGTCCTGGGTTCGATTTCCAGAGTCAAAAAAGTTTTTGGATTGAACTAATGTCATGATAAATCAGAGCTGAGCTCCTCACCGGTACCCAGAGTATTGAATATTGGCACACTATTTGCTTCAAAATTAACTTTGAACTTCATTTCTGTGTGAATTTGAAGCTTGATCTATACATTATGATTTTTAATGTCAAGTGTAAATAGTGTATTACTACCCATCTTGATTTTTATATTAGGTAGGTATTAGATAATCAGACTTTCTTGACAGTTTTTAGTCCTTCAGTAGCCATTTCCCTTGACTGGTTTCTTTGTTGCTTATTTTAAGGGTGGGTCTCTCCTAAGTCTGTTCTCAGTCTTGTGTGGCTCTAGCTGAACATTTCCTCCTCAGAGAACTTCATTACTAGGAAAGTTCTAAATTGGGGGTGGGGAACCTCAAGCCAGTGATTGGTTTGACTCTTGGCCTTATTTCATTTGGCCCTTGAAGTGATACTGTACAACCATCATGTTTACAGTCCTAAGAGTAATTTCTTTTCTGCTGGGCTTTGTCAACCATATCATTTTAAGTGAAACAACTTTAGAATTAAGACTCTGAACAATTGTTTAATAGTGGTTGTTCAGTGTATTTTAAAGATAGTGGTAACAGCTTACTTGAACTAACATTCATCTTAGAACCCAAGTGTTTTGAGTTTTCTTTTCTTCTAGGCAAACTGATCTTTCTGTGTTCATCGATCTTGCCCTCTGCAGCTTACTCACTTGTTTTTCTCCTAGCCATTTTCACTTTCCTTATCTCTCTCTTTGATCTTTCTAAACTTGCTATTATGTAGAAGTATAACACTCCAAAAACTATTTTATTGAATTAAGTGCTGGGTTTTTTTTTTTTACAGTTTTTTATTTTTTTTATTTTTATTTTTTTTTAAATTTATTTTTTATTGGTGCAATAAGTGCTAGGTTTTTAATTCTAAAATACTTGAATATCTTCCTTACGTTATTATGAAATACTAAACCACCGCATCAAAACACCTGAAGTAATGAAAGCGATCTGTAGTTTCTCAAGTAATTTTCAATAAATAAAAACACTTCTTAAGCCCTTACTTGAAATTTTTATCCTATTCAACACCCTGTACAACTCACAAATCCATGTTTTACTCTCATGCTTTCTTTCTACTACTGTTTTTCTTTCTTAAAAAAAAAAAAAACACTTGAAGTTGAATACTACACAATTTCACCCCGTCATCATCCCTGTTGTCAGCAGTGTGCTGCTGACTTTTCCACTGTTTCCCCAAGGTCTTGAGCCATTGTCATCTTAGCTCTTCTTTCTACTCTGTGGTGCATATTCAGACTGTTTTAATCCTTGATATTTCTTTCTTCTGGGATACAGCTTGAAAGAAATCTTTTAATTTTTATCCAGCTGCATTTATACAAACCTACTATTTTCTTTTTTGTCCTAGAGATTGAACCCAGGGCCATTCAACCTCCAAGACATGTGCCCCTAACCCTTTTGCTTTTTTTATTTTGAAACATGGTCTTGCCAAATGGCTGAGGGTCTCACTAAGTTGCTGTGAGTGGCCTTGAACCTGTGATCCTCCTGTCTTAGCTTACTGAGGACTGGGATTACATGCCTGCACCACCACACCTGGTATCTTGTGCTATTTTTATTTATTGATTTATTTGCAGTCCTGAGGATGGAACCCAGGGGCATTCCATCTCCGAGCTACACCCCTAGCCCTATTTTTTATTCTTTATTTTGAAACAGGGTCTCTAGTTCAAAGGGCCTCTAGTAGCTGAGGCTGGCCATGAATCCAGATCCTCCTGTCTCAGCCTCCCAAATGCTGGAATCAGAAGCGTGCGTCACCATGCCCAGCATGAACTTGCTTTTTTGGGGAGTCTGGGGAAGGAACCCCCGGGCATTTGACCTCCGAGCTACATCCCCTGCCCTAGTTTTTATTCTTTAATTTGAAACGAGGTCTCACTGAGTTGCAAAGGGCCTCACTAAGTAGCCGAGGCTGTCCGCAAACCACAATCCTCTAGTCTCAGCCTCACAAATGCTGGGATTACAAGTGTGCACCACCATGCCCGGCTTGAACTTGCTTTTTAACATACACTGTCTCATATGCACTCAGTGTTTGGTTCCAAGTTTGTCAACAGAGGTGTGAAAAGAGAAAGTTTTTGGTGACTGGTTGTGCATGCATATGGTTTTAAACATTATATAGTTAGTGTTTTGTGCTCCATGATGTGAAGAATTGAGAATGTAAAGATGTGGCAGTTAACAGTTTTTATTGTTGCAGAAACAATAGAAGCCTGAAAATTGCTTGAGAATGAATTTACATAAGCAACAAAATGGTTATATACTTTTTTGGTCTATTTGCAGTTTGATTTAATAAAAGTAACTTTTAGAGATATATGAACGTCCATATTTTTTTTCAGCATAATTCACAATAGCCACGATGTGGAAACAAATGTCTCTCAGTGGATGAATGGATAGAAAAAATATCATAACACACACACACACACACACACACACACACACACACACACAAAGACTGTTATTCAGTCCTAACAAAGAAGACACTTCTATCATTTTTTACAACATAGATGAACCTGGAGGACGTTACAATAAATGAAATAACCCAGTCACATATTGGGTTAAAGAGAAATATGGCATGATCCCACTTATAGGACCTAAAAATGTAAAACTTGGAGAGTTGATTAGTGGTGACTTGTGGGCCAGGGGGAGGAGGATATGGGGGTGATGTTGGTCAAGGGTGTAAAGTTTTAGTTATTGAAGAGAAATAAATTTTGGAGATGTAATATACAACATTGTGTCTGTAGTTTGCAATATTATATACCTGAAATTTGCTCAAAGACATTCTCACTATACAGAAAAAGAAAGATAAGGATGCGAGGAAATTGATCTAATTAGGTTAATTATAGTGAATATTTCACACACAAATCAAGTTCTACACCTTAAATATACACACTTTTTTTGTGTGCATATGGTACTGGGAATTGAGCCTAGAGACATTCTACCTCTGAGCTGTACCCCCTGGCCCTACTTTATTTTTTCATTTGAAACAGGGCCTAAGTTGCAGAGGGCCTGGTGAGGTTGCTGATGCTGGCTGTGAACCTGCAATCCTTCTGTCTAAGTGCTGAGATTACAGGCGTGTGGCACTGCTCCTGGCTTATACACTCTTTGTCAACTATGCCTCACTAAAGTTAGAACAACTACAGTGCAATATTTATGAGAAGTTTTTATGCTACACATTTTCAGTTTAAACATAAATCTCTCCCATTTGGAATAGGATATGACATAAATAAATGTAGTTCTTTTAAAACATTTTATACTATTTTTCTTCCTCATTAAACAAGCAAAAAAAAAAAAAGATTTTGGTAGGTGCGATGCATTGTTAGGTATTTGGAATTTCAAGATCAGTAAGATATTTACCCTTCCCTGTAGTCTTCTAAAAGGTGTACCCACTTAAAGGTCAGTCGTACGTTGTGATGAGGGTATAAGGGTATGAGGGTATGTGCTATGTTTTCCTGAATTACAAAGATGGAGATCTGTGGAGAAGCTGGGTATTAAGTGAAGCCCCCCCCACACCCAGGTGTTTGCTGAGACAGGGAAGGGCCTAGCGTGATAGTAGGTAGATGAATAGGGAATGGCATTTATCGTAGGTACCGGCATTTGAGAGTGATTGATGTGATTGTGAGTGGTAAATACCCAGGATGACAAAGTCAGTGGTGATCCTGCTTGCTATATCGACATCCATATTTGCATGTGAAGTTCATTTGTGCCAGGAATTTCGTATGTTTTATTTCTTTTAATCCTTACAGAATCCTTATGAGCTTGTTATCTTTATTACGTGTAATGGAGATTGAGAATTGCTTTAAGTAGTTTGGACCTTAAAAATCCTCCAGTGCCAGGGGTCTTTATATTAAAGCATAGAATGAGTGTGAGTGATGTTAAATAAGGAAGTGAAGCTGGAGAAACAGCAGAATTAGTTCTATATTCCTATTGTCCTTATGAGTTCCTCCTTCGCTTATTGTTGACAAATACCCAAATTTTGTTATTAAAATGTTAGGAAGTCTTTCTACTTTTGTATAGTGTGATTCAGAACATATCTTCTGGACTAGAGTGGGATTTCCTGGATTTTCCTGGTGTTTGTTTAATTTTGCATTATGTGGATTGAAACCAGGGTCTTGTGCATGTTAGGAAAACACTACCACTGAGCTATACTGTTGGTCTCTTTTGTTGTATTTTGCAAAGTATGACATCATTTGATGCTCTTCTATGATTTAACAAGATCACTAATGGCCCGAGATTAGTTGAAACACTGTAGAACTATATAGCAAAGTATAGACAGATTGAGAAATATTAGGAGTTTTCCTTTTTCTTTTCAGTACTAGGGCTTGAGCCCAGGTGCATTTCTACCTCCGAGCCCCTTAGCCTTTCTTATTTTTTGAAACAGGGTTTTGCCAAGTCCCTGAGGGTCTTGCTAAATTGCTGATGCAGTTCGCCAACAACCTCAGGTACTTAGCAAGGCCCTTTGCAACTCAGTGAGACCCTATTTCAAAAAAATAAAAGACTATAAAATAGGACTGGGGGGTGTAGCTTGGAGATGGAATGTCCCTGGGTTCTATCTAGAACCACACACGCACACACACAAAAAAATTAAAGATAGGCATGTGTAGCTGGGTGTGGTGGCATATGCCTGTAATGCAGTACTTGGAAGGCTGAGACAGAGGATCATAGGTTCCAGGACAGCTTCAGCAAGTAGTGAGATTCTCATCAACCTAGTGAAACTATGCTTCAAAATAAAGATTTAATAAATAGGGCTGAGAGTGTAACTCAGAGGTAGAATGCCCCTGAGTTCAATCCCTATACCACACACACATACAAAGATAGACATGTATACTCAGATATACTTAATGCATTAAAAGAGTAAATTAATTTATTTTTGTTATTGCTAGGGACTAAAACCAAGGCCTTTTCTATGCTAAGCATGTGGTTAAATGTGAATTCAATAAATATAAGCAAGAATGCCAAGTATAAGTGTATGATATTTATTAGGGGACACTGATGAATAAGATCAGTGAGGTCCTTGTTCCCCGGGGCTTGGATTTCAATTGGGAAGATAGAAAACTGATATTTTAAAGTTGAGAGAAATGCTATTAGGGTACAGGAGAGAAAAATAGAAGATAGTGTAGATGATGTGGGTCACCCATAATTCAGGTTGGCTGGTTAGGAATGCTTCTGAGAAGTCACATTTAGGGTGGCATCTTTGGACATTAAGGAGCCAGGTCTGGGAAGAGTTGGAGAATAGCATCCTACATAGAGGCGATAGATTGAATAGAGACCTTGAGAAAGAATTTGAAGTTATTTGAAGACTTAAAAGAGAGACATTTTTAAACTTATTTTTTATTCATTTTCAAAACATTTTTTTATTGGTGTATCTTGAGAGAAGAGGAGAGCAGCAGGGGATCTGGCTGCAGAAGAGGAAAGACCAGATGGTCCAGAGCTGCATAGACCTCGTTACCTAGTGTGGTGTTATTCAGAGGGTGATAAGAAGCAGTTAAGAATTTTAAAGAGGGGTGTGAAGTGATAAATATATATTGTTTGGCCTTATGATTTTTTTTAAAAGTGTGGTAGAAAACATAATGCGAAACTAAAGTATATGGTTCAGTAGTGTTGAGTATGTTAAAATTGTTGAGAAACAGATCTCCAGATCTTTTTCATCTTGCAAAACTGAAATTATACCCATCAAGCAATATAATTTCTCCAGCCTCTCATATAACAACTATTTTTACTTTTTTTCCCTATGAATTTGACTACTTTTGATGTACCTTATAAGTGAAATGATAGTCTTGGTCTTATTGTGACTGGCTTGTTGATGTAGCATGATGTCTCCATGTTTCATCCTTGTTGTATGTGGCAGGATTACGTACCCAAAGCTGAATAATTTCCTATTTTAAGTGTATACCATATTTTATTTATCCATTCATACATCAACAGTCATTTCGGTTGCTTCTCCTTTTTGAATAATAGTATTGCTGTGAAAATGCTTGTGCAAATATCTGTTTGAGATCCTGCTTTCAGTTCTATATTCCCCGAGATAGAATTATTTGATCATATGGTGGTTATACTTTTCAATTTTTGAGGAACCTCTGTATTGTTTTCTATAGTGGTTTCACTATTTTACAGTCTCACCAACAATGTATAAGAGTTCCAATTTCTACATGATTTCCATTTAAAAGATCTGTGGGTTGCTGTTTTTGGGGAATCAATTACTGGGAGCAAGGATGTTCACAGGGAGATTGTCTAGGAGATTGGTTAAGATGAATCCAGTTGAGAGTTGATAATGGCTTGGACTAGTACGGCAGTAGTAGAGTTTGAATGAAGAGGAAGGGTAACAAGATAACTGTAAAATTATAATTGGTTTGGCTTGCTGATGAGTTGGAAAATAGATGTGAGATAAGGGAGGAATCAAGAACTACACTTAGATTGCTGTCTTCAAGGTTCCTAAAGACTTCCGTAATGATAATGTTGATAGGGAAATCTTTGCTAGAATCCCCCAGCATATTCTTGCATATCATTGGTCAGACCTGGGTTATTGTCCAAGGGAAATAGTTTTACTTGAGAACAAACATGTTTTATCCCTGAAGGGCTGGGAGAATGGGCTCATCTTCCCGAGCACATTGCTGCCCTGTATTTGAACAAAGTGGAGGTTCTTTTAGGAAGGAAGAAGGGAAAGAAAGAGGAAATAACACATGTAATTAGCTTTGTGACCCCTGGAGAAGTATCCTGAGATATATATATCTCAGGATATATATATATATATATTTTTTTCATGTTTAAAATGAGGGTATAACTACATCATAGGGTTGATGTGAAGATTAAATAAAATACAGTATTTGAAGTACTTAGCCCAGAATGCTCTGTCAATATTATTATCTTTTCCTGACTTCTTCCCAAATGACCTTTTTTCTTTTTCACTTTGAATTTCTCTTAACAGTACCATTATTTGTCTAATCAAACAAATTCTTGGAGTTACATTTGACTTTTTTCAGTTCTTTCCATTCTCCTTGCTACCATATTAGTACTGAACTAAAAAAAAATCATTTGGCTTCGATGAGGCAGGAATCTTGTAATTCACCTTTATTATTCACTGCTTTCATTAATAAAACCTTTGTGTCCTATTAATGCCAATTACACATAACCTTGCTGTGAAGTTCTAGTGGAGATGAACTGCTGCTGATGTTCTGCGTGTCATTAATACACTCCAGCAAAACCAGGCTGCTCTTGTCCTCATTTCCTCCTCTGTTCCTTTGTTTTATCTTTCCTTCATCCGAGTGGTCTCTCTTAGGTCTATTCAAAATGTTGTTCATCCAGTCAGTAAGTATTGAGAATATTCTTTATTCAGTGTACTCTTGTAGAAGTTGGAGATAAAACGATGGACCATATTTAACATGATTCTTGCTCTTTGTGTATTTTCAGTCAGAGTCTTAAAGTTATCAATAAGATGTGACTTCTTCCACTTTGGAATTCTCTGAACACGTGTATTATTCTTAATGCAGTTGTAACTTGTAGAAGAGCTACGTAGTTAGCTGTAAGACACTTTTTGTTGCTTGCTTGAGGTGTATATCATGGTGCCTTTCAAAAGTTGTACCACAGTTTTATGAATATGTTTTGACTTGAAGGTTTGCCTTAGTAATCTATTGTAATTGTTGATACTTTTCATCTGTGTAGTGATTAATGATTGACAAATATTACTTGACACAGTGGCATATATATATGTGTGTGTGTGTGTGTGTGTGTGTATATATATATATATATATATATTTTTTTTTTTTTTTTCTTTCTTTTGGTACTGGGGTTCCTGGAAGTCCTTCTACCTCCGGGCTATACTCCCAGACCTATTTTATACTTTTTTTTTATATTTGGAAACAGGGTCTTTTAAGGCAGCGCAGCTGGCTTTGACCTGTGCGATCCTCCTGTCTCCGCCTCCCAAGCACAGGGATTACAAGCGTGGGCCACCATGCCCGGCTAATATTTTAAAATAATTAGTCTGGAATATACTCTGATGTAATTATTGACATCTTTCTATTGACACATGAAACATTTTGTGTTACTCTTATGTGGTGTATTTTATTTGTGACTCCTAACTTCTTGTGGAAAAATGTTAGAGGATCAACTTTCAGTTCTTCATTTACATAAACAGCAGTTATGATTAATACATTACTCATTTGGCCTAAGTCAAGAATTCTTCTCTACTTAGATAATTTCATATATTTTAAAGAGTTTTGAGTAATTAAAATAATATTATTAAAAAGCCTGGAATTTTATTCAACTTATAGTCTCAGACTTTAAAAAAATTAAGTGTAATTTCAAGGATTAGATAAGAACTGTAAGGTTACATTGCATTTCTTCATAGGGGAGTATGTTTATAAATAATATTATTAAAAAGCCTGGAATTTTATTCAACTTACAGTCAGATTTTAAAAAAATTAAGTGAAATTAGCTGTAAATTCACCAAGGATTAGATAAGAACTGTAAGGCTACGTTGCATTTCTTCATAGTGGAGTCTGTTTATTTACCAAATATTTGAATGACAGTTACATGCTAGATACTTTCTACATGCTGGAGAATAGTAGAAAGCCAAACCGATGGGCTCTGTTCTCATGACTTCACGTTTACTACTCTTATTCATTATACAGTTGTAGTTATACTGTTTCCAGTAATGGGATTTGGAACAATTGGCAACTTCTACATTTGTGGTTGCCACTGATCTCAGAATTCAGCCAGTTCTCAATCTGCTTTAGTTGAAGCTGAGTGGCACATTGGGCATACTTATTAATCTTTTTACTTGTAGTATCAGCTCTGCAGATCACAATATAAATCTTGAGGTTTTTTTTTTTTTTTTTTTGTGGTACTGAGGGTGGAACCCAGGGGCTTTTCTATCTCCAGGCTATACTCCCAGAACTATTTTATATTTTATTTGGAAACAGGGTCTCACTAAGTTGTTTGAGAGCCTCACTAAGTAGCTGAGGCTGGCTTTGAAAGTGTGATCCTCCTGTCTCTGCCTCCCAAGCACTGGGATTACAAGCAGGCGCCACCACGCCTGGCAATCTTGAGTTTTATACAAAGCATATGTATGTGTTTTGCACTAAAGATCAGCTTTCACTTAGACCTAGAACTAGGGCTCAGATCTGTTACCTCCTAGTCTTATGTTTTTTTTTTATCATATACTACACAGTTTTTAAGATATTTTTAATTAATTAATTTTTGAGATAGGTTCTTGACATGCTGCCCAGGTTGTCCTCAAATTCCTGGGTCAAATGATCTTCTTGCCTTAGCCCCTTGAGTAGCTGGGACTGCAGGTACATACTACTGTGCCAAGCTACAATTTTGTAGTGGGATGTGTATTAGAATTTTAGAGAATCCTCTAAATATGATGGTCCTCTGAATTTAGTTAAGTGTCTATGGACTATCTATGATACATTTTTATAGAATTACCTGGTAGCTTTTGTAGTATACTGAAAATTGAGTTTTACACTTTGAGTCTCTAAAAGTTTATTTCAGGTAGGTGGCTATTTGTCTTGAACCCCTGAGTATTAAACTGCAATGATTAGGATTTTTTCCTTCATATTCTATGTTAGTGAAGGAGTGAATAGATGTTATATTCAAGGACCTCTAATTTACATGTACCGCACACTAACAGATTGTGCCACTGGAGCTATTAGGACCTCTAATTTATAATGTAGCAACATGCAAATGGACTCTGCTCAGGAAGAGGTAATAAGTCTTTGTATTTAGTTTTTAAGATTTTTAGGTAAATAGCAGCTGTTTTTAGTTAAATGCAAATTCCAAAGCAAGTCATGGTAGGTTTATAGACAGTTTCTCCCTAATCACGATAGAAATGTTCCTGAGTAATCCTATCCTAGTAAAATTTGAAATCGAAAAACTAAGATCATTTGGGAAAAGGAGGTTTCAGAATAAGAATCTATAGTTTTGCTATTGTGAATTGTGCTGCTATGAACATGGATATGCATATATTACTATGGTTCTCTGGTTTCAATCCCTTTGGAAGGATACCCAGGAGTGGTATAGCTGGATCATATGATGGCTCTATTTCTATTTTTCTAAGGAACCTCCACACCCATCTCCATAATGGCTGAATTAGTTTGTACTCCCATCACCAGATGAATGGATTGCAAAATTATGGGAAATACATACAATGGAATTCTACTCAACAATAAAGAAGAACAAAATTACGTCATTAGTAAGAAGATGGAAGGACCTGGAGAACATTACATTAAGTGAGAATAGCCAAGCACAGAAAGTGAAGGGACATGTTTTTTCTAATGTGCTTGAGCTAGGGAGTATTTGGAATACCAGAGGGACTCTAGAAAATGGAAGAGATCCTTAGTGGGCCAGGGAGGAAGGGTAGGAGAGGAGAAGACAGGTTCATTAATGGAAATGCTACTCTTTACTACATGTATACTTGTGAATATAACATTGTCAGTCTGGGCACCTGGTATTGGGAGGGAAGAAAAGGGGGAGGCGAGGGGGCACCAAGTATTGTGTGCATGTGTGCCGTTGTCGACATGATTTACATTATGATGTGAGATTATAGTGTACCAATAAAAAAATAAATAAAGATACAGCATTGTGTTTACAAAAAATAAAAAGAATAATAATCTATAGATCACAAAAGCTCTTGGTTATATTTGTTAAAAAATTCCATAGTAAAGCATTACTCACATATTTTGAATTAGTAATTCAGAAATGTTGCTTGCCATTTATTATCCTTTTTAAATAAAAGTTCAGAATTTCCTTCTGTAACTTAGACTTTAAAACCTTTTTTGAAGTTGTAGTAGATAGTACATATACTAAGGAGCATATTATTATAACAGTAAATATCTAATCTATTGAAAAGTTAGATATCCTATTTTTTGTTACTAGGCTTATTGATTCATACCTGTTATGGTCCATATATGATGATTAATTTGGATGAATAAATGGGAAAAACTTTTGGTAATTAAAAAAAGTCTTTGAATGTCCCTATGAGTATGGCTGGTATAGTACCAATTTCCCAGTTCACAGAGCATAAGTAGAATTTAGATTCTTCCTGTAAGGACCTTATATCAGCAAACGTGAAGGTGGACGTTCTGACTTGACTTTGTTCTTACTACTTAGGTAGCCTTTGGATCCTAGTACTTGTCCAGCTTTAGACACAAGTGTACACTTTTAAGACCAGATAGTTTTTACCTGAATTTCTTTTTTTTTTTTTTTTTTGGTGGTACTGGGGTTCCTGGAAGCCCTTCTACCTCCGGGCTACACTCCCAGACCTATTTTTTATACTTTTTTATTTGGAAACAGGGTCTCCTAAGCCAGCGCGCGTGGCTGGCTTCGAACCTGCGCGATCTTCCTGTCTCTGCCTCCCAAGCGCGAGGATTACAAGCGTGCGCCACCACGCCCGGCTACCTGAATTTCTTTTAAACTAAAGATTGCACTTTATTTTTCTTTATTAATAACCTTGGTTAAACCCAGGGCTTTGAAAGTGGTCTATCACTGAACTATACCTTTTCTTTTTGGTGTTTTCTTTTTCTCTTTTTCTTTGAGTGGTACTTGGGAATCAAACCCAGGGGCACACTACCACTGAGCTATATCCCCAGTGCTTTTTAAATTTTATTTTGATGTAGGATTTTGCTAAGTTGTTCAGGCCGGCCTTGAACTTGCGATCCTCCTGTTTCAACCTCCCAAGTACTGGGATTACTAGTGTGCACCACTGCACCTGGATTTTTTAGGCCCCCCCCCCTTTTATGTGTGTATAGTAACACAAGAGTTAACATAGGGCCTTGAACATGCTAGGCAAGCACTCCATTGGGTTATATTCCCAGCCTTTTTTATTTGCTAAATGCCCAGGCTGACCTTAAACTTGTTATCCTCCTTACCTCAGCCTCCTGGGTAGCTGGGATTATGGGCTAGTGTTACTGCACCTGGCTCTGTTTTTCTTTTTTAGTACCTCCTTATTTTGTTTGTCTCTTTATTTACTTAGTTTTTTGGTGCATACTAAGCATATGCTTTACTACTGAGCTGTACTCCTAGTCTCTCCACTATTTTAAATGATCAGCGTTAGTTTTCACAATTTATTGTGTTATGCGTTTCATCTCTATACGATTTCTTTTTTTCTTTTTGCGGTACTGGGGATGGAACCCAGAGGCATTCTACCTCTGAGCTACAGCCCCAGCTTTATTTTTTTATTCTTTATGTTGAAATAGGGTCTCACTGAATTGTAAAGGGCTTAATAAGTAGCTGAGGCTGTCCTTGAACTGTGGTCCTCCCGTCTCTGCCTCCCAAATGCTGGTTACAAGCGTGCGCCACCATGCCCGGCTTCGGTACAATTTCTAATATTGGAGGTACAAATTGTATGAAGACTGTACTGTTAGAGTCAGAAAGTCTTAATTTATTCTATACATTTATTTTTTTGCAAATTTGACTTCTCTAATTTCACATAAGATAATCTCTTTCCATTATTACAGTGTTGACTTTGTGTATAAGATTTGATGTGTCTGTAAAAATGTTGACATTCCCTCAGTGTATGAAGTGAACTCTTTTTATACTTCTTCATTTGTGAAAGGCAGTTTTTTGAGATCTTGGCTCTGAACTGCTACATATGCGGTGGTGACGCATTGTGGCTTTTTTGGATCTCGTCAAAAGACCTAGGTTATTCATTATGTCACTTCAGGTGACTGCGTGGTAAAGCAGGCTGCACGTACCAGCCTTACCAATATGTATTTACTCATTTTGCTTTTGGCTTGTTTTTTAATGAACACAGGTAGTCTGCTCATAATTTATACCTGCACAGCTGTTATTTATACTTGAGTGCTTATGTTTGCAAAATATGTATATTATTGTTTGTTGTGTAAAACGGCACATGTTCTATTTTGTCATGGTTTTATATATTCAAACAAATCCCATTCTATAACTGTCTTTGAAAGCATCTTTTTTTTTTTTAAATTGGGGATTGAGCCTGGGGGCATTCTACATTTGAGCTACATCTTTAAGCCCTTTTAAATTATTATTTTGAATTAGTGTCTGAGTTGCTGAAGGTCTTGCTAGATTGGCAAAGCTGGCCTTGAACCTGTGATCCTCCTGTTTCAGCCTCCCAAGTACTGGAATTACAGCCATATGCCATGTCTGGTTTCTTTGAAAGCACTTTTAAAGATTTTTTTTTCTAGAATTCTGTTTTTGGAATTTTGATCTTTTCTGAATTTTATAGAATTAGGGATTTTTGACTTTAGGGGTTATACTGTTTTGGGATTTCAACTTTAGGATCATGGCATTTGGGATTGTGTTTCTGTGATTATGGCTCAAACCCAGGAGTTTCTTTTACCTGTGTCAGATGTAGATACCTACTTCTCCCAGTCTCTGCTTCTCTCTTGTTGACTAGTCCTGATTTTTGGTATATGTCTTCTTGTGCATTGCACCCAGGTTTTAGATTCTGTTCTCTTAGCCTGACATTCACTTGTACTTTCCATCTAGTTCCTGACTTGCTAGTGATAATTCCTCGCTGCCTAGTCTTGTGGTTTAGTTCTCTCCTAGTTATGCACTCTTTTTGCATTGTATTCTAGTTGACTCATCAATCTCTGAGTAGACCAGTAAGCTTTTCGAATTATTTTTATGACCTAAAAATTATCTATTCTAGTTAATCTATTTGATTCTGTATAATGCGATGCCCTCTAGACCTTGTATCACTGTGTTAATTTGTACTACAAAGTCTGTTAAGATTCTATAATTCTCCTTAGCTGATTTCACAATTTGAATTAAACATCTTTGCTTACCTGTGGTGAAAAATGCATGGTTTTAAAGGATTATGGAATGTGTCACAAGACCATTCCTTTTATCTGCCCATCTCTTCATTCACAAAACATTTATTGGAAACTTCCTCTGTTCTTAGTGTTGAGATATTACTACTAGGAATTCTGGCATTTTTAATTTATTAGATACAGTTACTAAGTTAAATGTTTTTCGTACAATCATTGAATCACAATAACTCTATGAAAGCAGTGGTTATTATTTGTAGTAACTTGGAGACTGAAGACCGAAAGAGTTAAGTATCATGCCCATTACCCTCATAGATTAAGAGGAAACTTCCTTCCCATAAATGTAGTAATAGTCCATCTGATAGATGCTTCTTAATGTACTTAACCATTCTTCTGTAACACTTTATAAGTAATGATTCTACCAGAATCCTAAGAACTGCATTCATTGTTCTGGCTCCTTATGTCCCACATCTTGATCATCCACCAGCAAATACCATGAGTTCTAACCACCACATATAGGTAGTTTCCCTGCTTTTCTGTTCCAGTTGCCATCACTCTAGTTTAGGCTACTATTATTTCTTCCTGCAATAGCCTTCTTCTATTACCACTTTTTATAGTCTCAGAAGCCTGTAAAAATGTGCATAAGATAATTTCTTTCCCCATTTAGTGGCTTCGTGTTGTAATTATGATAGAATAGAAATGTAATGCCCTCCCCCATGATCTGTCTCCTGTCAACCTCCCCAGCTGCTGCAGCAGCCTTCTTCTTCCTCCTCCTCTTTCTCTTCCTAGAATGAGCTCTATCCATTTGACTTTCTTTCTGCTATTAGAATGTATTTAACTCCCTGTTTCTGAGCTTTGACACTTCAGGCTTCCTATATATTGATTTTCCCCCCCTCTGCTTGGTGCATGTCTGGCTATAATGTAAATGGTGAAAGAATTGGGTACTTGTCTGTCTTGCTTATGTAATACTTAAATAATGCCCGGTGTATCATAGGTCCTCCATAAAACTTTCTGGAAGATAAGTGTCTTGAGTCATAACTTTTGTGCATAAATGTTTTTCTATATTTTGATTCCCCCCCAGGATAGAATATCAATGTAGAATTAAGTTAAAGGAAATATTTAATGTGTTTTTAACAACATATGTTAACTTAAACATCTCAGAAAGTTTTTTTTAAAAATAGATTTTATGATTATTAAAATGACTTACTTCAGTTGATATTTTATTTCTTACCTTATTTTATTTTGGTACTGGGCATTGAACCCAGGGGCATTCTGTCTCTGAGCTACACCCTAGCCATTTTTTAAAATATTACTATTTTGAAACAGGATCTTGCTAAGTTGCTGAGGGCCTTGCTAAATTGCTGATTCTGTCCTCAAACCTGCATTCCTCCAGTTTCAGCCTCCTAAATACTGGGGTGATAGGTATATGCCACCATGCCTGGCATGCCTGCCACTAGATGATGAACAATATTTTTTTTTTTATAAATTACCCAATCATTATGTATTTTCTTATAACTGTCTGAATGAACTGAGTTGCAATCCTCTTGCATCTTGTTCTTTAAAATCTAACATATCCTTGCCGGGCGTGGTGGCGCATGCTTGTAATCCCTGCACTTGGGAGGCGGAGACAGGAGGATCGTGCTGGTTTGAAACCAGCTGGGCTGGCTTAAGAGACCCTGTTTCCAAATAAAAATATAAAAATAGGTCTGGGAGTGTAGCTGGGAGGTAGAAGGGCTTTCAGGAACCCCACTACCACCAAAAAAAAAAAAAAAAAATCTAACATATCCTGAGCTTTTTCTTAACTATTAAGTGAAATGGAGGATATAAATTGTTTTATATCCTCAGAGCCAGGTATGGTGGTGGTGCACACTTGTAATCTCAGTACCTGAGAGGCTGAGACCAGAGGATCTCAGACTCAAAGCCAGGCTTGGCAACTTAGTAAGGCTCTCAGCAGCCTAATGAGACTATTTCCAAATAAATAAAATCAGGCTGGGGCATACCTTTGAAGTAGAATGCCTCTGGGTTCAATCCCCAGTACCAAAAAAAAAAAAAGAAAGTTTATTATTATTACTTAATAGAGTCCCAGTGGTTAAGTAGATTGCTTCTAATTTTTCTTTAAAAATATTGTTATAGCTGGGCGTGGTGGCGCATGCTTGTAATCCCCGTGCTTGGGAGGCAGAGACAGGAGGATTGCAGCTGTTCGAAGGCAGCCTTGATGGCTTGAGAGACCCTGTTGCCAAATAAAAAGTATAATATAGGTCTGGGAGTGTAGCCCGAAGGTAGAAGGGCTTCCAGGAACCCCAGTACCACCAAGAAAAGAAATATTGTTATAAACATCTATGCATAAATATTTATTGCATTTTGGACTTTTAAGTGTATATACCCAGAAGCATACCTGTATTAGGTTAAAATATGAATATTTTAAGATTTAAGAAATATATTTGTAGATCTTTGTTTACCACCAGATTACTTTCTGTAAGGATCATAATTTTTAGTGCCTAAATGTTTTCATTGGGAAAGAATCTTTGCTATTCTGGGTGGAATATGTTTTCGTTTCTTTGATTATTACAAGAGTTAGAATGTCTTCTCCTTTATATGTTATTTAAACACACTGTCCCTTCTGATAGTTGAGGTCTTGGGACAAGATCTCTAAAGAAACTAATGAGAAGATGAATTATTTTCTGACATTCTGTTACGATGATTCCTAGAGAACTATGTTACGATATGTGTTGAGCCTTCCAATAGGTTAGTTTGGCTTACATTGTTTTCCAGTTTTGTTAAACTCTCAATTGTTCGTAGGTTGTTTTGTTTTCTCATAGAGTTTTGGCTTTATCTAGAAGTCTAGTTTCTTGAGTCTTTTAATTTACAGTTCAGATTTCTGAGGTGTAACTCTGAGTTGCCACAAGTGTCACAAACATTGGTTTGCTTTTATTTCCTGTTGATGATTCTCTTGAATAGGATCCTTTTCACTTCTTGATGAGGTCTGTCATACCTACTTGTATATTTGGACTGAAATTTGCCATGAGTTTTTTTTTTATGCTTGAATATGTAAGTCCAGGCATTACCAGTATATATATCACCGAAACCTACTATGTAGAGTAAGAACAAGGAGAAGTTGGGATGGAAACGTAGCAGAAAATAGTGGAGTGAACCAGGCTTTAGGCATCAGTTCCCCCCAAACTTACTGGCTTTCTGCCTCTTTTTAAGGGGGAAGAAAAAGACTCAGTTGTCTCCCTTGAGCACTATCTCCTTATTTTTATGTAATGCCTTCACAGCCAATTGCACCAGAGGCTACCATCCTGCTCTGTGGGCTTAGCCCCCTCCCCTCACAGGGGGGCTGTATTCTTGATTTTGGGAACCTATGCTTTAGAGTACTGTGGGGATCCATTAAGGCCTTCCCCTGGATTGGTGTCTCTGACTCAGCTGATTGTCCTTTTCCCAGAGTCAACAAGGTTTGGGGTTATGGAAAGTTCAAAGAGGTCTGAGAGAGGATCAGGTGGTGATGACACAAGGGTACTGATAGGCCTATCTGTAATGATGTGTTTTGTATTGGTCTTTATTGTATTCTGGTGGTGGTAGCAGGAGAATGTTGATTGACCTGTAACTGTGTATAAATACCTCTGGAAAAACAAACCCGGGGTCAGCGTCGGCGCAATAAAGATGAGATTGACCCAGAAGCTGCGTTGGCCAGGAGTGTCCACGCGATAGAGAATACTGACCCAGGCATAGTCGTCGACCCGTAGGAAATATTGATCCACGAACAGGGGTCGACCAGTAGAGATAGTAGGCTGGCGGCTCCCCCACATTAGAGTTAAAAACTCTTCATCCTCACGCCTCACTTCGGAACCCGTACTCTCGCGGGTAGGCTCCGGCAGAGTACCATAACCTTGTATTTAAATATATATTGTTTACCAAATCAAGATTTCTTTGCCTGTTTCTCCTTTGGGGGAGTTATTCTTTTCAGGTCAAGGTAAGGATTAATATGCACACACAGATACTGTACCATATTATATAATTTGGTGTTCAGTTAATTAGCAATTTTTTCCCTTTGTGGAATAGATTGTCCCAGTGTTTGGGAATGCTGCATTGCATGAACACAGGTATGAGTTGTGCTGTTATATGCTAGGACATTGTCTGAGGTGTTGAAAGTATACAAGACGTATACTGTATGGGCAGAGCAGTTTAACAGATCTATTCTCTAACAAAGCTTCAGTGGAGCTTTAATTCCACAGTAGTAGAATTAAAATGAGACATGAAGAGGCTCTTTAGTAATTTTGAAATGAGAATTTCCTACGCTTGTTAATATTCTGAAGGAGACTAATGCTGCATCAAGTGACGTTCCTTTTGTGACAAGAAAAAGGCAGCACGTAAGGTACTGGAGTTTGTTATTGTTACGGTGACTGAGTCATGTCAGCCTGCAAGATGCGTGCTTGGTATGCATTGATGATTTCAGATTATGTATCCATCAAGTTGATCTTCAGTACTTACCTTATTCTCTGAAAAGTTTTTGTTAATGATAGGGGTTTTCAGGTGTCTCCAGAATTAACACCTGGCAACTGGGATAAGTCAGTAAACCAAGAAAGTTATCTCAAGTGAGACTGAAATAATGGAATTATATGCCTGACTTCCTTATAATTCCCTGCCCTAAATGGAAGTTGAGCTGAAGAATTACATCCTCTCATCTTCATAATTATTTAATTTCTGCATATAGTCCTGAGACCCTCCCATATAGGAGATTCTCCCAGCTCTGTGAGGTGATGGAAATAAAGGAAGTAAAATCCACTCTCCTGTAAAATATGTTTATGTCATCTTAGTCAAAATGAACAGTGTGTCTACTGAATAGGGTTGTTGTAAGCAACAGATAAGATCATTATGGGAAAATGCTTGCTACAGTATTTACCATGAAATAAGTCTTACAAAGTATTAGATATTACAATTAAAATCCTACTGTTTCTTTCTATGCTTCAGCAATGCTCTGATTTGTTACTTAATTCTTAGAGCTGTTTGTAATAAAAGATTAAAAAAACCCAAATGGTAATTGTAACTCACTAATAAAAATATTTCAAAATAAGAATAAAGTATGATTGATTATAACTATAGAAACTTCCTTCAGAAATTTAAATACAAAGAAAAATAACAGTGGTATTTTATATAGATGTGTAAGATACAAGTTATTTTAAAAGACTTTTTTTTTTTTGCAGTGCTTTTTTTTTTTTTTTTTTTTTTTTTTTGGGTGGTACTGGGGTTCCTGGAAGCCCTTCTACCTCCGGGCTACACTCCCAGACCTATTTTTACATTTTTATTTGGAAACAGGGTCTCCTAAGCCAGCGCGCATGGCTGACTTTGAACCCGCGTGATCCTCCTGTCTCCACCACCCAATCGCGGGGATTACAAGCGTGCGCCACCACACCCAGCTAGAGACTAGATTTTTAAGAAGCTGATCACCATGAACCAGTTCCTCTTATTTGGCAAATGAGGAAGGCTGTGGAGCTCATAATTTGTCCATAAGTGGATAATAAGAGACAGAACATTTACCTTCCTTTCATGTTTGTGGTCAAACCAAATCAGTGAGAAGAATGGAAGCAGAACTGGAGCAGTGTGTAACATTCTTCATAGAGTTTTTAGTTTAATATTTACTTCATGTATTATATAGAACAGATATGTTCAAACTTTCTAAGGCACTGAGAGAGATGATGGGCAGGTGGTCTCTGTATTCTCTTCTGAGAGGTGGTTTTTACAGTTGTCCCTTGGTATCCCTGGGGAATTGCTTCCAGGATTCCTGTAGATATCAAAATCTACAAATGCTTAAATCTCTTGTATAAAGTGACATAGTATTTACATACAGTCTGTGTACTTTCCCCTATATACTTTAAGTCATCTCTGGATTACTTACCATAGTAAGTACAATGTAAATGCGGTGTAAATAGCTATCCTATATTGTTTAGGAAATAACGACAAGAAAAAAGTCTGTACATGTTAAGTACAAAGGCCCCCCCCCGCCAAGATTTTCCTTTCAAGGTTGCTTAAATCCAAGAATGCAGAACCCAGTAATTGGGAGGACTGAATAATTTTTTCTTGAATTGAGATTTGTTTATCTTGTTAATCTAATATCAGAGAATGTTGTTAATGATTACAGATTTTGAATTGGAGGAGATGGACAAAGTTTCCAAAACTTAATGCTCAAACTTTTTAGTAATCACAGGAAACCCCCATGTTTCATTTTTTACAGGTTGCCATTTACTAGCTGGGTGACTGGGAGCTCACTGGTTCTGAACATTCATTTTCATTAGTAGACCGCTATGGTTTTTCAGTTCTGATTTATATATAGTTCTTTGTTACATTTCACTATAATCTTTCAGTATATTTTATGAGTTATAGATATATTCTTTGAAGCAAATAGTGGTTGCTTTTTCTCTTAATATTTTGAAAGACCCTGTACTAGTCATTCTCCACAGAAATTAAGATTAGTACTGCAGTAAAAAGAAATAAATGAATATTAATAACAATTTTATATTATACATATATAACATAATTATACTAGTCATTAATTATATTTAGAGCATATAAATAGGTAACAAAATAGTTTTGTACACATTTATGTGTATCTATCAACCTATATTGATGAATATAAGAAATTTATTTCAAGGAGATTGGTTCAGGTGATTTCAGGGACTGGCAAGTCCGAAAGGCTATAGGGTATTCTGGCAGTCTAGAAAATCTTGGGCAGGAGATGATGCTACAGTCTTGGATTTTTCTTTCTCAGAAAAGCCTTAGTTATGCTTTTCAGGCATTTCAGGCCTTAACTGATTAGATTATCTCCACCCTCATTATCAATAATTTCCTTTGCTTTAAGTCAACTGACTGTAGATATAAACTGTCCACAAAATGCCTCCACAGTAATACCTATGTTAGTGTTTGATTCAATAACTGTACACTAGAGACAAACTAACCTTTACAATAAAGGTTTTATGTAGTTTTTCTACATAAAAAGTAGCCTCCACAACCTACCCATGTCAATTTAGTGCCCATATACCTTTCCTTGAACCATATCTAATCTCCAAATACAGTAACAAGTTTATGTTTATGCTATCATACAAGTATCCTGTGAACAACTGAAAACATGCCAACATTTTTTTTTTTCCAGTGGAGAAGCAAAATTCTTGGGTAGTGTTCACTTTTCTTCTTGTAACTGTAACTTATTTTAAATGCTGTGATATAAAGTTAACTATTATTAATATTTCTACTTTTAGATGATTAGAGAGGCAGGAAAGGCAAGATACTAGCCTATTTAAACACACGTATTACAAAATAAAGAAGACATATACCGGCTATAACCTTCTTTTTCTTAATTGTCGCATGGTTGTAGTTAATGTTTGCAACTACCTTCTACCACCCATTTTATATTTTCTTTGCTCCACAAGCACCTTGGATAGCCAGGTTATTTGCCTGGTGGAGTGATCCAAAGCTTTATTCCTAAAGGGTCTGGGCCAATAGTAGTGCTTCTTTAATTGGGTAGTTTTAGTTTTCCTTTATCTTTCACCACAGAGCATGATAGTAATAGGTGATACCTTAAGGGATCTTCTGTATTCTAGACAGTTCACTTGGTAATCAGGATTGCAACCCCAGTTAGGAGAGAACTCCCTTCTTTGCCCATTGTTTCTAAGGCAGGAAGAGTCAGAGTTGCCAGGAGGCTATCCTAATTTCAGCTCAGTGGAATTTTTTCTCCCAATAGAAGCATTCCTCACTTTGGAACTAAGGCCTCTAGACCTCGAGCAGAGCATAAAGTCTTAGAGATAGGAAGCAAATGTTTTACTAGTGGATTTCTAGGGCAATAATGAGTATTGCCACTCTTATTTCTACCTTTTCATGAAACCTGGCTGTGGGAGGAATAGTAGCATATATTGCATATTGATGGAGAGCACTCATAGCCTTATGGATATCATTGCCCCAGACCTGCCAAACACCATCACCTCGCTGCACAACTGAGTCTTCAAAAGGCCATTCTGCCAGTCTTTAAGCAAGTTGCTTCAGGAGGATGGGGGAACATGGTAAGACAGTGAATTCCATGAGCAGAAGAGGTCCATTGCCACACTTTATGTCCTCTGAAGTGTTTTTTTTTTTTTTTTTTCCAGTACTGGAGATGGAATCCAAGGGCTTCTACCTCTAAGTTACACCACCAATCCTATTTTTTTTTTTATTGGTGCACTGTATTCATACATCATAGTGGGATACAAACTTTTGTAGACATACATGCACACATCGCCCAGTCAGCCCCCACCCGATCCCCACCCCATTCTCTCCCCATCTCTCCTTCCCATGCTTGGCTTAGTGGTTGACATCTAGTATTATAGCAATTTATCCAAAATTAAAAATGATAATCTCACATAACAGTTTCATTTGTCTGATACCAAGCTTTTGATGACTTAAAGATAACATTTCAATATTTCTTTTTGCTTTCTTTCTTACCAGAGAATATTTTTTTTCTATTTTTTTTTTTTAGGTGAAACTATCATATATTTATATATTTATTTTTCAGGAAAAAAAATCTATCCTAATATGGAATATGGACTCTAGATACCCAAAACGATCTTGAAAAAGAACAAAGCTAGAAGATATATATTTTCTATATATTTTCTGATTTCAAACCATATAAAGCTACAATAATTGAAACAATGTAGTACTATTCTAAAGGCAGATATATAAACCATTGGAGTTAAATACAAGCCTAGAGCTAAATTCTTCCCTATATTGTCAAGTTATTTTTGACAAGGTTTCCACGAACATTTGGTGGTGGAAATAATAATCTTTTAAATATTGTTGAAACATAATAATTACATGGAAAAGAATAAAGTTGGACCCTTACCTAACTCCATATACAAATATTAACTCAAAATAGATAAAAGACCTAAATATAAATCTTAAGACTATAAACTTTTAGGAGAAAATCTGGGTCATAAAACCTCACAACATTGAAATTGGCAGTGATTTCTTGGATATGATTTCAATGGCACAGGCAACAGAAGAGTATACAAACTCCCTAAAAAATAAAAAAAAAATTGTATATCCAAAGACAATGTAAACAGAGTTAACAGTTACTAATAGAATGGGATAAAATATTTCCAAATGCTATATCTGAAGGTATGTTAATATTCCAACTAGAAATCCTAAAAATTAACAACAATAAAGGCAAACAATACCATTTAGAGATAGGTAAAAGACTAACATAAATAATGAATCTCCACAGATAACCAATCTTAGTTGTCTGTTGGATGGAAACTCTTGTTTCTCTGGTTCTGTTGTGTTACCTATTTCTTCTTTGTAGTTAATCTCTTTGAGTATTTTCTCTAGTGCTGGTTTTGAAGACATAAATTCCTTCAGTTTCTGTTTGTCATGGAAGCTTCTTATTTCTCCATCTAATTTGATAGAAAGTTTTGCTGGGTAGGAAATTTTTGGCTGGAAGTTGTTTTCTTTCAGAGTTTGGAATATGTTAGTCCAAGCCCTTCTGGCTCTCATGACTTGGTTTGGGAAGTCTGGAGTGATTCTAATTGGTTTGCCTCTGAATGTCACTTGGCCCTTTGTTTTTGTTGCCTTTAAGATTCTCTGCTTGGCTTCCACAGTGGTCATTTTGACAATTATGTGGCATGGGGATCCTCTTCTCTGATCCTGTCTAAAGGGAGTTCTATAAGTTTCCTGGACCTGTGTATCAACCTCTTGCTCTATGTTTGGAAAATTTTCTGCTATTACTTCCTTGAAGAGATTGTTGATCCCTTTGGTTTCACTTTCTTTTCCCTCCTCTATTCCGATTATTCTTAGGTTGGCTCTCTTAAAATGGGCCCATATTTCTTCAATATCAGATTCCTGCTGTTGGATATTTTTTCCTAGATTAGAAACTATGCGTTCATTTTTGGAATGATCATCTTCTAAGAGCGAGATTCTGTTTTCCATGTGGTCTAATCGGTTGTTCATGCTTTGAATTGAGGCCTTTACTTCATTAATTGCATCCTTTATCTCTTTTTGGCTCTCTCTGAGTTCTTTTCGAAGCACCTCTATTATTTCTACAGTTATTTTCCTGATTTGATCTTCTAGAAATCTCTGATTTTCTGTTTTATCGGGTTCTGATGTTGTGGGGTTGTGGGCATTCATTGCTCCATTGTTATTCCTCTTTCCCATGATTTCGGAAGTTTGTGCCTTCTCTGGGTTCTTCCCTTGGGTCACTATGACTTCGCTTAAGGTGTTCTGGATCTTGAGTCTGTAGTATCTCAGACCCCACTACTCCTTCACTGTGTTGTATCACAGTGTCTCCGACCCAGAGAGTCAATAGAGGCTGCTTTAGACTGTGGGGGGTGCCAGGTTGTACGTTCTCCTATGGTGTGATATCTCTGCCACCGCCCCTCCCCCACTGGGTCAAGTCCCAGGGAGTACAGTACTGGGATTTCTCCTCTGTGGCCCGCAATTTGACTCACTGTTCTTGAGTAAGCAGATGTAGCTGTACTGGATTCGGTGAATTCTCTGCTGCTGCCTCCGGTGGCAATATGGCGCCTCTGTTACGCCCTCGGCCGTGAGGCTGGCGTATTTCTTTTTGGTTTTGATTTCCACTCTGAATCTCTGCAGCGTGTGCTGAGCTCAGCCACTGGGAGTTTTAGATTTTACCTGCGGCAAGAAATCCCACCTGGCTGTTCCTCAGCGGCTCACCTCGGCTTGCTGTAGCCATCCGGTGAGGTCGCCGCTTCCGCCGGCAGTATGGCGCTGCTGCCGCAGCCTCGGGCGTGAGGCCGGTGTATCTCCTCTGTGGCTCTGAGCTCTTTTCTCAGTCCGCTTTCTCTCTGGAGCCTGGTGATTTTTTTGTTTTTCTGGTGATGGTGTTTTCTGGCTATGAAAGGCGCTGATTTTGTGGTAATGGAGATTAGTTGTTAGTGGGGCTCTTAAGCCCCACTTTTCTTGGTCGCCATCTTCCCGGAAGTCCCACCAATCCTATTTTTCAGACATTTTATTTTTGAAATAGGGTCTCAATGGCTTGCGAAGGGCCTCGCTAAATAGCTGAGGCTGTCTATGAACCACGATCCTTCGGTCTCCACCTCCTGAATACTGGGATTACAGGCATGCACCACCATACCTGGCTTGAAATTTTTAAATTAGAAATGATGCTGTGTGAAATAAATAGATAGTAGTTAAATCATTTTGCAAGTCTACGGATGGCAGATTTGGCAGAATCATTGTGTGCAGGGAAAGCAAATCCATATCCAGAGTATCTGTTCCAGCAATAAGAAAATACTGCCTCTTCCATGATGGAAATGGCCCAGTGTGATCAACCATCAGGTAGCTGGCTGATCATCTTGTAGAATGGTACCATATTGAGAACTCAGTGTTGGTCTCTGTTGTTAGCAGATTAGATCCTCATTAGCCACATTAGCCAGGCCTGTTACGGTGAGTTGGATGTTTGTGCTGCTAAGCACATGTAACCTTCCTCCTCTCAGTGTTCTTTGTTTTTAAGGCCATTGGTCGGTATAGGAGAGGGAAGAAGCTGAATGGTGTCCACAGAATGGGTTATCCTACCCACTTGATTATTAATTTTTCCTCTACTGAGATAACCCCTTGGTGAAGAGACATATAAGACACAGATATCTTCACATTTCTTGCCCATTTAGAGAGGTTAATCAATATGTCTCTTCTTTAGACCTCATGAGCAGAAGTTTCCTGATCATGAAAGTTCCCTGACCATCTAATAAAACTATACACCACATTCTATGAATTGTTATATATACTGGCATTGGCACCTCTAGCCATTTCTTATACATTTTATCTTGCATTAATGTTTAATTTTATGAAATACTTTTCTATATATCTGCTTTTAACCTTAGTATGAATAGTATTAGTTGATTTTCTGATAAACTCACATTTGTCATAAAATGTTATCTTTTTTGTGTTTGAATTTAAGTAACTAATATTTTCAGAGTTTTATAATTATGTTCATGAGTGAGGCTGGCTTTATAGTTTTTTTTGTATTGTTTTCTTGGTTTTGGTATCCATGTTTCTCTACCTTCATAAGGAAGTTTCTTCTATTTTCTAGAAGAGTTTAAGAATGAAATTCCTTTCCCCCTGATTATTGGTAGAACTCACTAATGAAACCATCTGGCCTTGGAAACTTTTTTGTGTGGGAAGAATTCTTAGATAGGTTACTATTTAGTTCCTTGAAGAATACAGGTTAAAGATTTTTTTTGTGTGTGATGGCAAAGCTAGTAGTGAGTGAATTCAGTCACCAATTAATACTTTTTACTGAATAGCTTGAATTAATCTGTTTTGTTTTCATATTTTGAGACATGCTTTGTAAACAATCACTTAGCATATTGAATACATTTACATTTTTAAAATATGCAGAAGCAGGCTCCATGGTACAAACCTGTCATCCCAGTACTTGGGAGGCTGAGACAGGGGAATTGCAGGTTTGTGGCCAGTGCAGAGTAATTTGGTGAGACCCTATTTCAAAATAAAAAAAATAAAATAGGGCTGGGGGTACAGCTTAGAAGTTGAAAGACTGAGTTTAATCCCTGGTTACTTACACACACACACATTCTCATTCTCTCTCTCTCTCTCCCTCTCTCTCTCTCTTTGTATTATTTGTTTCTTTTCTTGCGGATCTGGGGATGGAACCCAGGGGCATTCGACCTCCAAGCTACACCCCCTTCCCTATTTTTTATGCTTTGTTTTGAAACAGGGTCTCACTAAGTTGCGGAGGGCCTCACTAAGTAGCTGAGGCTGTCCCCAAACCTTGATCCTCCAGTCTTAGCCTCCCAAATGCTGGGATTACAAGCGTGAGTCACCACTCCCGGCTTCTGTACTTAATATAGTTGTTTAGATTTGTATTTTAAGCTTTTTAAATTTGTAAGATTTTTGAACAAGAATCTTTCAGGGGTTTTTGAGCTAGGTTCTACTTCTGTCTCTGCCAGTTACTAACTTAGGTATGTATCTCTTATTTTCTGGACCTCATATTCCCTGTTTGTAATGCAAATATCTACTTGGTATAGTTTTTCATGAGAATAATTTGAGAAGTGTTTTATAAATTCATCCTCATGAAAAACTATATGAAGGTTCCAAGGTTAACGAATGTAGGTAAAATGCTCAAAGACAGTTGGAAGGGATCTTTGAGATCTGAGCTTATAGAAGATAGAAGCTTGAGAGCTAGAGGAGTATCACGCTTATTTGTAAGTAGCAGATGTACAGACAGACCTGACCATACAGCCCAGGTTTCCTGTGTTCCAAATCATTGGCTTTTTCTATTTCTTTTTCCTTCAAATGAAATGCTAGGTAGGAGAGAAACTCTGACTTCTTTAGTTACATTGTTGAGTGTATCATTCTCAAGAGTTTAGTAGAAAAGTACATGTGACATTAGGGGGAAAAAGGAATTTTAAGACCTTAGTTTCTTAAGTTACCAGTAATTAAAACTGCTGTCAAAGTAGTTATTGAATCCCCCCACCCCCTGAATCTACACAAAGAAATCCTTGTTAAACTTTTCAGGGATTAAAATTCATCTAATACAGTAAGAAATAAGGTTTTGTGTGGTTGCTGTACTGGAAATTTAGTTGAAAATTTACTTTTAAAATCATAACTTTAATATATTTTAGTAAAAGGTTTATTTGTAATGGCATGAAAACTTTAAAATTAATTTTGTTTGTTAAAAGGCAGTTTCTTGAAATTCTAGTTTTTTACTTTGTATTTTTTGTAGACATACTATGGAAAATTAATGTTTCCTTCAGTTTCTTAAAGTTGAAAAGTTTGTTTGAAGGTGCAGTCTATTGCACAGTACTTGTGACTTCTTATCCCCCAGAGAGCCCACTCTTGCTCTGCTGTAATACAGTGAAGCCAACAACAGAAAAAGGAAACCCTAGACTGCATCTCTTCCTCCCAGAACTAGCTCCTCTCCCATTGTAAAACATGGCACATATTTCAACTGCCAGGCTTTTCCTAGATCTGCTCTCTGATCTCAGTTAAGACGTTTTCTTCCTTGTTTATTCTCCTCCCAGGAAGTTTGCTACCTATGAAATGATGAAATATCTAGGGTCAAATTAAAAGGTTTGCTGTGACATTTAAAACATCCCAAGCATTCTTGTCTATGTAGCTTTGTAGAAAACATATATGGCTTTGTGTGTGTGTGTGTGTGTGTTTGTGTGTGTGTGTGTGTGTGTGTGTGTGTGTGTGTGTGTGTGTGTGTGTTACCAGTGATAGAACCCATGGGCATTCTACCTCTGAGTTCCACTCCCTGCCCGATTTTTTATTCTTTATTTTGAAATAGGGTCTCACTAAATTTTGGAGAGTCTCATAAATTGCTGAGGCTGGCTGCAAACATGCGATTCTCATGTCTCAACCTCCTAAGTACTAGGATAATAAGCATGTTCCACCACACCTGGCTTATGTGGCATATTTTAATAAAGTTTTAAGAAGTTTACTTAAATTTATCACATTTTAAGAGGTAAAGCCATCAAAGGTTAGAATTTTTGATATTTTAATAAAGAGTTTCTAGGAACTGAGACTGTTGATTTAAATACTGATTTCTATGTGAATTTGATAAGCATTTATAAAAATTAATTATAATTTTATTGCTTCAAAGTTGGATGACAGATATAATGTTAGTGTAGCTGTTGTTTAGGCTGTTCTGAAAATCAGAACATACTGTGTGTGTGTGTGTGTGTGTGTGTGTGTGTGTGTGGTACTGAGGGTGGAACCCAGGGGCTTTTCTACTTCCGGGCTATACTGCCAGACCTATTTTATATTTTATTTGGAAACAGGGTCTCCCTAAGTTGCTGAGAGCCTCACTAAGTAGCTGAGGCTGGCTTCGAACCTGTGCGATTCCTCCTGTCTCAGCCTCCCAAGCACCAGGATTAAAAGTGTGTGCCACCACGCCCAGCAGAACATGTTCTTAAGGAAAAAATTTGCATGTATCTTCATCAAAGAGATATAATTTGTGTCTGCTAGCCAGAAGAGTTAGTCTTCTATATAGTAAATACTGCTTTTCAGTTTTATGGATGTTGTTGTTTATATTGCAGTTCTATAGGCTTTAAAAGTCTTATTTATAATTTTTATTGTTCATAGGAACCTATCAAGGTGAATATTTTATACTAATTTTGCAGTTAAGAAAGTTAATATCCACGCTGGGCATGGTGGTGCAAGTTTATAATCCCAGTACTTGGGAGGCTAAGACACAGGCGGATTGCAGGTGTGAAGCCAGCCTCATCAATATAGTGAGACGCTCAGCAACCTAGCAAGGCCCTGTTTCAAAAATAGATTTTTATAAAGGTCTGGAGGTATAGCTCAGAGGTAGAATGCCCCCCCCCCCAATAATTTATGATCCAAAGATGTTAAGAGGTTTGATGAAGAGTACATCCTTAGTAACTAATTGTGAAAGTGAGATTTGAGCTGAGACTGGTGGTTAGACTTTATTCTTTGGGTGGGCTTAGAAGTACTGACGGATTTCAAGGGTAAGGTGATACAACCAGATTCATACTCTAAGGAGAGGTGGTTCTGTAAAGGAGGCTATATTTGTAGTGTGCTAGAGATAGGGAGTCCATTATGGAAAGGCTGGGGAGAAGTTGATGAGGCTGTCAGAGGAATGGTGGAGGAATAGGAGGGAACTAGAGAAGATCTTTTAGAAATCAGCTGATACACCTTATTCTCATTTATTTTCCTTCTCTGTCAGAAATAGTCACAGCTGCATGTTTGTGTTCAGAAGGCTGATGCAGTATACCTGATCACCTGTGAAAAATTTTGTTTTTATAGCTAAAGTGGTAGCTATATTTATGAATGCAATTGCATCTCTTTGTAACAAATCTCTTTCTTTAGGTGGAAGCCGAGTTTCTGTTTGGATTACAGTAGGAGTATAAATCAGACATTGAGCATAGGATTTGCATAGTAAAACAGTTCAGGAAGTAAAGCTAATAATACTTAAAGTGATCAGCACTGTTTTATGAATTACTTCTTTCATCTAATATTAGATAATTCGAAATCATTTCTTAGAAATTTCTGAGTTCTGCAGGCAGGAAGAATGCAGTATTGTCATTCTTTTGACAACATGTCCCAGGCCAGGTTCTGCCTATTCAGTGCCACCCTGCGTCTTGTCTTTTCCTCATATATCGAGCTGGCGGGAGGTGCAGTGTTCTGGCCTGTCAGGTGGTAGGTGGGGTTTCTTGGATTTTCTTTAAGAACACTCTTCTTATTGTTAGTGGGGCCAAAAGTAAGAGTTTATGTAGTATTAGTTTACTTTTTACTTGTTTTACTTTTTAGTGTCTGTTCATTTGAACATTTAGTTTATATACCTAGGTGTGTGTGCGTGTGTGTGAAAAATAATGCACATCTTTGTGCTTGATAATGAAGGTCTTTTTCTACTTGATCTTTTTCTGTTGTGAAGGCTGCATGCTCTTGTGGAACTGGCAAGAATTCTATTAATTTGTATAATTTCCCTTGTAAGTACTTTTTCAGTCTCAACTTATTAATATAACCTTAGTATATATTCTCATTGCTTGGGATAATGAAACACCTTGTCTCCTTATATCTATGTGATTCTCTTATATTATCTAATTCTCATTATTCAACTCCCCAAATGTTTTATACAGAACAGAAATCTGATAGTATTTCTTCATGTCTCTTTGAGTCTTTTATTGCTAATGACTTCTGTGTTAAGTTCTTGGAGTTGTGGCATAAGCAGAGAGATATTTGATTTCCATGAAGTTGGCAAGCCCAGCAATTTTGTTGTACACACTTGGATTCACCTGGACAAGTATGCTTGTTTTTTCTTAAGATATATATATATATATATATATATATATATATATATATATATATATATATATTTTTTTTTTTTTTTTTTTTGTGGTACTGGGATGGAATCCAGGGTCATTCTACCTCTGAGGTATATCCCTAGCTCTATTTTAATTTTTTTTTATTTTGAAACAGGGTCTTGCTAAGTTGCACAGGGCCTAAGTAGCAGAGGCTGGCCACGAACCTGTGATCCTCCTGTCTCAGCCTCCCAAGTACTGAGATTACAAACGTGCACCACCATGCCTGCTTTTTCTGAAATATTTAAATGAACTACTTTTTTTCTATATGTTTCAAATACTATTTTACTTACTATTATTGAATAGTATTTATTGAAATACCTGATATAAGTGGATGTTAATTGAGACAGAATAAAATTAAAAAGACAAAAGGATGCATAACTGATTTTAAGTTAGAATGTGAGAAAGTGGCATATATCTCTGACAGTTACCTTTGTACCTTTGTACAGTAAAGGCCAAATTTCAGCTGAGGCTTGCAGAGTCCTAAGAATAATAAAAGGCATTTTCACATGTTGTTTGGAAAAAAAACAAGGAAGGCAGCAGGTTTTGTTATTACTGATACTATAATGACAGTACAGGAACAAAAGAGTGTCAAACTCTAAACCTCCCATTTGATTCTCCTTTTTTGTTACGCGCATAATTGTTTAATTGAAATGGTAGATCCAGGTTATTGAGAGAAAATTGGGTAAGAAAGCTAATTGTTAATAGTGGCCAGAATTTTCATCCTAGGGTCTGAAAATAATTATTATTCCTGTCTTTCTGACCTCTGAGCAATCTTGGAGACTAGGAAAGAATGTGAAGCTGAAAGTAATATTGACATATAGTAAACTGATAGGTATATTTCTGTGAAACCATCACCATAGCCAGCATAACAAGCATAATTATTATTATCCCTAGAAGTTCCTTCATGCACTTTTTTTTTTTTTTTTTTTTGGTACTGGGGTTCCGGGAAGCCCTTCTACCTCTGGGCTACACTCCCAGACCTATTTTATATTTTTATTTGGAAACAGGGTCTCTTAAGCCAGCATGGCTGGCTTCAAACCAGCGCAATCCTCCTGTCTCCGTCTCCCAAGTGCGGGGATTACAAGCGTGCGCCACCACGCCCGGCCCTTCATGCACTTTGTAAAAGGAGACTACGAAGGAACAGTCAGTGAATAAAACACTGAAGATGTTGTGTTGTCCAGAAACTTAAGGAGAAAAGAACCAGCAGTGGCAGAGTTACAGATAGGCAGGGTGCCACGAGAAATGAGAGAGATGGGTTGTTGGATTTTGATGCAGAGGTTTCTGGTGATTTTCCCCAGGGCAGTTTTGGTAGAGTGGCAGTAGTAGAAACCTGATGGGAGTATATTTTAAAAGAGAGAGGGAGGAGAGAAATTGAAGATGGTCAGTTAGGAATGTTTTCAGGATGTTCTGCCAAGGAAGCAACGAAATGGAGTAGAAGTGAAGTGGGGTTGAGTTTTTTGCTTTCTTTCTGTATAAGATTGCAAGGAAAAATATGTTTATATGCTAATAGGGGTAAAACAGTAAGGGTGAATTTCAGAAGTATTCTTCTTTTTTTTTTTTTTTTTGGCGGCACTGGGGATGGAACCCAGGGACATTGCACCTCTGAGCTATACCCCAGTCCTATTTTTTAGTCTTTTTATTTTTTGAAACAGGATCTCACTGAATTGTGAAGGGTCTCTCTAAGTAGCTGAGGCTGTGTGCGAACCGTGACCCCCCAATCTCTGCCTCCTGAATGCTGGGATTACAAGCATGCGCCACCACGCCCGGCCCAGAAGTAATATTCTTGAGATGAGATTTAGTTCACAAATACAGAGATTGGCATTATATAGAAACTCTGGAGTAGGCCAGAGACACAGTATGAAGATTTGTAGACCTTGGGATATGGTGTGATAGATTGTGAGAGTTTATAAGACATGCTCTTTAGATAGCTTTACTAGAATTTTTTTTTTTCTTTCAGTCAAGTATAGAAAACAAAATTGTTGCTCTGAGTAAGGATGAGGAGGAGGCATTTGGGTTTGAGGATCAAGAAGGTATAAAAGAGAGGGAGTGTGACTAGACCAGGGACTTATAATATGCTGGCCCGGCAGCATTAAGGGTGCAGTTGAGGTCTGTGGTTATTAATTTAAAGCACAATTGGCCATGTTAGATGCATGGTGCCAGTGCAGAGTTGGTGGAGAATGAGAATTACCCAGGATCAGCCGGGTGTGGTGTCGCAGACTTGTAATCCCAGTTCTTGGGAGGCTGAGAAAGGAGGATCGCAGGTTCCCAGCCAGCCTCAGCCACTTAGTGAGGCTCTCAGCAACTTAGCTGGGGGTATAGCTTGGAGGTAGAATGTCCCTGGGTTCAATCCCCAGTTTGGCAAAAACAAAAACAAAACCCAAAAAACCCCAAAACAACAACCTTCCCCCAAAACAAACAAACCCCAGGATCTGTTTTTTCTAACTAAAGTATGATAGAATGAGAGAAAAGGAAGGACATTGAGAATGTTTGCAGGGGAGTGAGTATGAGAGCCCCTGTACCAGCCAGCTCTTAAAGGAGGGGAGAGAGGATTTCAAAGAGTGGGGGATGCAGGAGATGATGGTGGTTCTGAAAAGGGCAGAGTCTGGATAACATTTTGAAGGCAGAGCCCATTGGATATCATGCCTATGACAAGAAAAATGACTTCAGAGTTTTAGGCCTGAGCCATTGTAAAAATGGAGTTGCTGCCATCTTAAGGGTTTAGTACTTTATGATACTTCTAGTTTGATTTTTTTTCTGTTGATTGTTACATATAAAAAGAAAAGTTTTTGGTAAAATTAAGCCAGACAAATATAAATGTAAATCAGCTAAATCTGTGACCACATATTAAATTTTTATGTTGATTCATTTTACTCAGTAAATACTTATTGAGTGTGTGTTTCAGGTGATATTCTAGCTAATAAAAATGTAACACTGAACAAGACACATAAATCAATAATTTGCATTGGTTTGGTTTATATTGAGATGGTGTTTTGAACATGTATAAATTGATTATTATATTTTATTATTATTATTTTTTGTGGTACTGGGGTTCCTGGAACCCCTTCAACCTCCGGGCTACATTCCTAGACCTATTTTTTATATTTTTACTTGGAAATGGTGTCTCTTAGGCCAGCGCGGTTGGCTTCGAACCTGCACGATCCTCCTGTCTCCTGTCTCCGCCTCCCAAGCGTGGGGATTACAAGCGTGCGCCACCACGCCCAGCTGATTGTTCTATTTTAAATTATGCATTGGTTTTACTTTATATTGAGAAAATAGTATTTTGAACATGTATAAATGGATTATTATATTTTAAATTATGTTGTCTTTGTATTTAACTGTTAATAATGGTTTTTAACCGTTAAGTTGATATATATATAATGTATATTTTACAAATCACATATACAACACACACATGCACACACAGACTTTTTTTTTTTTTTTACTAGAACCTAATTCCTCTTGTAGTTTGCTTGCTTGATCTGTTTCCAAAGCTTAAATCCACCCTAAATGGACGAAATTATGTTTTTACTAAGAATATGCAGAAAACAGTACACATGCTTTGGAGTAATTCTTTTGGGCAGTGCATGCATGTCATGAGTTTTGGACAGTGGTTGAGTTGTTGGAATAATGTGTGTTTTTCCTGAGGAGAATTTATATAGGAATGGCAATATGAATTTGTGTCCATGTTTTGATATATTGATTAAATTATCCCATAACCTTTAGTGCTATTTTCTATAAGACCTGGTGTTTAGAGAGAAAGAACTCCTAAATTATCACCACAAAAGAGTTAAAGTTAGTACTTCCAGGGAGAAAAGGTACTCTTCACATGTTTATGTGTTAAGAGTTTATATACTGCTTACAAACAAAGTTTGCTAGATATGCGCAACCTTCAATAATATCTCTGAACTTTCTACCTATTTCAGAGCAAAATTGGATGTGAGAACTATGTGCTGTAAAAAAAAAATCATGTAAAAAAGGATTGATAGAAAAGATTGTTTCGGAGAAGGAAGTTGATCTTAAGAGTTAGGTGTCAGTTCTCTCATAAACTATTAAACAGACACATTGCCTGATTCAGCTTTTTGCAGGCTGCTAACTGTACTGAGTCTCCAATTTCTCCTTGTTCCTTTTGGATATCTTAAAGAGGCCATTTAAAAAATTGTAGGAACATTTTCTTTAAAATTCAGACACACCATTATAATGTTTCTGCTTTGATGTTTTTAATTATCAATAAAGATTTCAGTAAACTTTGTAACTATACATTACTTTAGAGGCCTGCAGTTGGGTTCTGAATTTGTAAAACTTTAATGTTAGAAGGATTTTGTGAGACTTTCCCAAAACAAAACAAAAACACTGGTTCTCTGTTTTTTGGGTTCTTTTTCATGAGAAAAGGAATTGATTAGCTGATTTTGTATACACTAAGTAGTTCCCAGATAAACACTACATGGCCGGCAGCACTTGGCATGTATGCCTGGCTCATTCCTCTTGCGTTATGACGTAGTTATGGAACAGTAAGAGGAAGGGGATTGCCCACTCAGCAGTGTTGTTGCTGAGACCCAGTGGGTGGGATAATGGACCCTCTCTAGTGTATATGTGAATTTGTTTTCATTTCAAAATGTTAATAACATCCTGAAATAATTGCTTGAACAAACAAAAATGTCTATACTTTTGTTAAGTGATACTTACAGTGATCCTACTTTTCGAATCCTGTTTTGGGATTTACTTCCAGATATTTCATTTTTTTAATTTAACAAATATTTACTGAATGAACGATACTCTTTAAGGTGTTTGAGAGGCACCAAGGGATAAAACACAATAAATCTATGCTCTGTAGAGCTTATATGTTAGCAAAAGCAAATAGGCAATCAGCAATAGAATAAGTGATATAGTACATATGATGCTGAGGGCTATGGAAAGAATACAAAAGGGATTGGAGATGAAAACTTTTTCTATAGGCCCAAGTCATTATTCAGCAAAATTTTGGATTATCAAGGTTTTTTTTTATTGGTGTATTGTAATCACGCATCATGATGAAGTTGAGAGTGATAGAGGCATAGACAACACAGCACTCACCGAGCCCTTCCCAGCTCCCACTCCACTCACTCATCGTCCCTGAACAAGGCATTGTGATTGGCATTGATAAATTTGTATATGTACAACATGTCCATAGACATGTTACTCTTTTTGGGTATTTTTAAAATTTAAGTACTGAATACTATGTATGTAATTGTTTCTGTCACAGTAAACCTCAATATAATGTAGTTTACAATGCACTGATAGAAGTATTCTAAAAAATAGCCGGGCCTGCTGGTTCATGCTTCTGAACCTAGTACTTGGGAGGCTGAGACAGGGGGATCCCAGGTTCGAGGGCAGCCTCAGCAACATAGCCAGATTCTCAGTAATTTAGTGAGACATTGTCTGAAAACAAAAACAACAACAAAAAAAATAGGGATGGCAGTGTAGCTTGGAGGTAGAATGCCCTTGGGTTTCATCCCCAGTACCACACACATATATATCAGAAGAGTACATTAAAAATTAAGAAAATGTAAACAGCCAAATAAAATAGCAAATGCATCAGAAAGAAAAAAGAAAGGAAAATATTTTTTTTCCTTTTGACAGTTTGTAGGATTTATAGAAAGATAAAGTTCTTTGGATTTGGATAGACCTGTGTTGAATTTCAACAAAATAATTAACTGGCTCTTTGACCTTGGACAAATTACCTATGAGAACCATGGCTTACTCATTCTGAGAAGTATGATACTGGCAGGTTATTGAGAATATTTGAATTAGATAATCAAGTAAAGCACCCAGTTAATGCTTTATATAATAGTCATACAATGTGTGTTGTATGCCCTGTTTATCTTTTGCCTGTATTTTAGGGTATATTTGCTTTTGAAATAAGCCAAAAGATAATGTCGAATTAAGTGTAGTTAAATTTTTTTTTATTATTTTTATTGGGGGCTGGGGATGTACTTCAGTGGTAGAGATCTTTGCTATATGCAAGGCTCTGGGTTTAATTCCCAGCACCTTAAAAGTTTTTGGAAAAAAAAAATCATTGTAATGGTAACATAATAGAAAACTAGACAGCTTCCAGGATATTTAGCACTGAATTTCTGCTGTGCTGTTTATTTAATAGCTAATTATTACTTTTCTCTCTAGATGAACCCAGTAAGTGTCTGTTGAGGTTTTTTTTTTATATTTTACTTTATTTTTGCGATTCTGGTGATCACACCGAGAGCCTTTATACATGGTCGTAGGTGTATATTCTACAGATAGGCATCTGGTAGGTTTGTATTCTACGTATAGACATCTCATTCGGTTCTAACAAAAATTCCTATTCTGGAGATGAGGAAAAGACAAAGGTTACAAAGGTTAAATAACTTTCTTAAACTTACACAGTAAGAAGAAGGGTGAAAATGAATGTTTCTTTTCCTCCTCAGAGTATGTGTAAAATGGTGATATTTTATTTTACATGATGCTAAAAGTTCTTGCATCGAGAGAGAGAGGAAAATAAAACAACATATTGCTCTTGGAACAGTGCTTGGCAGGGAAAATCATGCTCTATTTCTCTAGTGATGGTGTAGGTAAGATAGTATTTATGTTTGTCCAATACAGCTTGTGTTTTGGTTGTAGCTTTTGAAAATTGCTATTGTGGCAAAATATGTATAACATAAATCCAGCCAATGATTCAGTGACTCTAAGTGCATTCCCAATGTTGTGGTTGTAGCTTTGAATTAAATGAATAAAAATAATAAAGTTCTATATTGTGTATGTAACATTGTTAATCAGCATGGTCTTGAAAGAGCCAATTCTTCTTGCAGTTCTGAATCCCAATTATTTTGGTCACCTTGCTTTCAGTCAGTGGGATTTTTTCTGATATCTGTAGAGAAATTCGGGATTGACTTGTGATTCTGTGTGTTTGTGCCTAAATCTTTTTGCTTATGATGTTTTTCTTTTTTAATACAGCATCCTGGCAAACTTATTATAAATAAGAATATGCAGGCACCTGTTAACTTACTTATTTTTTACCTACTCAGCATTATCTTTTTTTTTTTTTTTTTTTTTTTTGGTGGTACTGGGGATTGAGCCCAGGGGCATTCTGTCTCCAAGGAACACTCCAAGTCCTCTTTTTTATTTTTTTATTTTCAAACAGGTCTCACTAAGTTGCAGAGAGCCTCACTAAGTAGCTGAGGCTGGCCTTGAACTGGCAATCCTCCTGTCTCCGCCTCCCAAGTACTGGGATTACAAGTGTTGCCACTGGCAGCATTATTTCCTCATATGACAGATGCTACAGTGCTGTAGACAGATGTATTTTTGCTATCTAGGAACTTACAGTGTAAGAGAAAATGGAAAAAATTAGGTAACTATACATGCACACAGAGATAAATATAGTTGCATGATGACTTCTACTCTTTTGTTTATATATACTGAAGAAGCATTTTGGTTAACCATGAATATAAGTGTTGATACTTTTTGGATAGTGGAGTGTGTTGGGAAGCGAATTGCAATAGTAAAATATTTGACGCAGAGGCATTACTTCTGGCTTCTATCTCTAAAGAGGCTCTGACAAGATAATTAAAAAATGAAGTTGCCTTTGGTGGTAGTGGGGGAGGAGATGGTAGAGAAAAAATGGGAGTGAAATAATCAGATCAGAAATGGTAAGTTTAGCCCTGCATTTGTAATCCCAACATTTTGGGAGGCTGAGCCAGGAGGATCACAGTTCCCAAACAGCCTCAGCTCCTATTTAGTGAGGCCCTGCTTTAAAAATGAAAGATAAGAAATAGGGCTGGGGGTGTAGCTTGGAGGTGAATGCCCTTGGGTTCCATCCACAATACAGCAAAAAAAAAAAAAAAAAAAAAGGAGTGGTAATTTTTAAAATATCCCTGGAAAGGGGGAAGAAATCTAAGGAAATTTGTATAAAATGGTGTATTTAATAACATTTGGAATGTACAGGTGAACTTAGCAGTTTTTTTTACAGGAATAGGAAGCATTTTTTGGGCGGTTCAGGTCAATTAATAGGTATTTTTTATTCATAGCGATTATAAAGATTCAGAGCTTTAAGGGGTAGTCACAAGGGGTTTTCAGCAAAAGCTATTGTTTTAGGTAATACTTATACCTTAATTACGTACATTTGCAGTAGTTTCTCAGCCCCTCGATTGGCCTGGTGTATTAGGATAGGATTCTAGAGTCCTCTGCATTTTTGTAGCATTTTGTAAGGCTTTGCATATACTTAACTAATGATAACCGTCCCTTTTTCATTTGTTTTTCTAACATGTAAATATGCTTTCAATAAACGCTAGTGTATTTTGAATGTCCATTATGTACCATACAATAGGTTGAATAGGTTGAAACTGGATTCTCTCTCTTAAAGTATGCAATATACTTTATTATTTATTTCATTTTTGAGATGTATCTTAATCCTACTATGTGCATACGTAATTTTGGCATGTTAGATACTGCAAATATAAGATTGTCTATGCCCTAGAAAGGATACTAGAAAAGAAGTAAGACATAATTTTACTCTTTGGAGTTTGAATCAAATGTTTGGTATATTGAAAAGTGACCTCTAATTATTGTCTCTAGAGATATTAGAGAAGATTTACTCTGAAAGTATTCAGATTGAATTAGCTGATTTGATAAATGCTGGAAGTGGAAGTAATAAATACAAACAGTATTTATTGAAAATTTCTTTCAGTGGTAGTAATTAAAATAATCCTGATCATGAGATTCATAAGTAGTTGCCAAGATGGTAAGCCAGGTTCTTGGCAGCAGCTGATGTTGTACACTGTTTGTGGGTCACAGTCATTGGTTTGTGCTTAAAGAGTCACCTGGCTCTGTTCCTTAGTTGTTCTTTTCTGCATGAGATTTACTGACTTAAATGGAATTATGGGGGGGAGACTAGTTTTAAAGATTACATTTTCTTTATTTTTTTTTTCTAGCTTCATGTTTTTTCGTATTTTGTTAAGTTTCTAAACTGTGTTCTCTACGTATATTAATTTACCTGGATGACAAGACAGGGAATTTGGCATATTTGTTCCACTAGTTGAGGCTTAATGAAAACACATTTGATGCATGTTGTAACTGTGTTTGGCCTGGCTCAGCCAAATAGAAGAGAAATGTACCATTGTTTTACCTAGAGAACTTTTAGGTCTGAAATGTCAGTTATATTTGTCTCCTTTCTTTCACTGCATTCAGTTCCCATTTAACTGTGACCTTTTGTTTTTTATCCTCACTGCCACTTCTGTACTTTATATTCTTTGTTTTTTTTGCCTGCGCTATTGTGATAGACATTCTTAGGTTGCAAACATATATCTCCAAATTAAAATAAAACTGACATATCTTATCAAAGGATATATACACATGGAAAATAAGCATATGAAAAGATGATGTATCATATGTTAAGAGTGAGATGCAAATTGAAACAAGATACACCACATACCTATCAGTAAGGTCAGAATCCAGAACATTGACAATACCAATGCTGGCAAGGTTGTCTAGGGGTGGAAATGCTCATTCATTACTGGTGAGAATGCCAAATACTGCAACCACTTTGGAAGATGGTTTGGCAGTTTCTTATAAAACAGTCTAGTCTACTGTGTAATCCAGAAGTTGTATTTCTTGATATTTATGCAAAGGAACTGGAAAATCATATAGCAGCTTTATTATAATAGATCACAAAACTTGAAAGCAACCAAGATGTCCTTCAGTAGGTGAGTGAATAAATGAACTATGGTACATTCAGACAATGAAGTACTATTTAGTGCTAAAAAGAAATGCTCTTTTAAGCCAGGAAAATTCATGGAGAAAACCTAAGTGCATTTTACTAATTGAAAGAAGCCAAACAGAGACGACTACATTCAGTGACTCAAACATCCTGGAAAAGGCACCACTAAGTAGTAGTAAAGGTAGCATAAATTAAATAAATCAAACTGACTGTATACTTTGCACCATACAAAATATCAGTTGTAATTTTCATTATTTTTTCCTTTGACATCTTTCTTCATGGTGCAGTACTCCTTAGAAACCACCTGTGGCTCTTTCAGAATCCTCTTGCTAATGTTCACTGTGCTTCTCTGGCTGATGGCCTCAGGCTGTCTTTATAGACACACATCCTATTTCTGCTCCACCCTACCTGCTAGTGTTTCTTCCTACCCTTGGGGAGTACTGTTGGCCAAGCGGAGGACAGTTCTTTGTTGTGAGGCTGGTTTGTGCATTGCTGTTACTTAATATCCTTGCCCCACACCTTACCTACTGTCTTCTAGTAGCAGTAGAAAGGAGAAGGGAGAAGGCCAGAGCTCTCCTAGTTGACCCATTCAGCTCTCCAAATTGTACTGTTTGTGGGTTCCAGCGCTTATTCTATTTCTTGTTAGACTGTGACAGTGGGATTCGAACCTGAGACCTCACTCATGCTGGGCAAGCACTACTGAGCTGTATCCCAGACCTCCTATTTGAATGTGTTTTTGTTTTCCCTTTTTCTAACTGCATTTGCTAAAATCCATTTGCTCTTTCAGAGGCTACAGGAGATGCCGTTGCTTACATGTAAGTCAGGCAAATTATTTATTAGGTATAGTAATGTTAGACCTAAAAGAGTAATTATGTGTATGTAGTGATAGTGCCTAATAATAACATATAGTGATCAATAAAACAGGCTCTGTCCTCGACATCAGTAGATATCCATGGCTAGAATCTTCACCTCAAGAGCCTTGAGGAAAACGACCTTAAGTATTATAAAGTCAGGAGCCAGGCGTGGTGGCGCACACTTGTAATCCCAGTGTTTGGGAGGCTGCGACAGGAGGATCTCACAGGTTTAAAGCCAGCCTCAGGGCCGGGCGTGGTGGCGCACGCTTGTAATCCCTGCGCTTGGGAGGCTTGGGAGGCGGAGACAGGAGGATCGTGCAGGTTCGAAGCCAGCCTCGCTGGCGTAAGAGACCCTGTTTCAAAAATATAAAATAGGTCTGGGAGTGTAGCCCGGAGGTAGAAGGGCTTCCAGGAACCCCAGTACCACCAAAAAAAAAAAAAAAAAAAAAAGCCAGCCTCAGCTACTTAGTGAGGCTCTCAGCAACTTAGTGAGACCCCTTTTTCAAATAAAATATAAAAAATAGGTCTGGGAGTATAGCCTGGAGTTAGAAAAGCCCCTGGGTTCCACCCCCAGTACCCCCCCCCCCCACACACACACACATTATAAAGTCCCTCTTGGCTATTTTTGCATAGTACTGTTGGCAGAACCCTCAGTTTCCATCCTGGTCCCTGTGAAAGGATTTCTGAAGGCTAGAATCAGAGACAGATAATTTTATTTACTGGTAAATGGCTCAGTTTACAGTGGTTGTGAGACTGAGCATCATATAAAAGGCTCACATGATTCTTATGCCCTTGACCTCCCACATTGGAAAGGGGAGGGCTAAGGGCGAGATTTATTCCACCTGGCATAAGCAAAATACAGAAAGCAGGAAAGGCGGTTAAGTTACATACTATCTCCCAGCCCTCTCCTGCCCTCTTCCTTGGCCTGTATACTCTCTCTTTGCATTAGGGGGAGTTCCTGGGCCTTAACTCTTGGTTGCCTAGGAAACAGCTCCTTGTATGACTGGCAGGTACCTAAGGGGAGGGGTTGGGGGAATTCTGACCTTTTCCCATCTTAAGTCTAAATTTCTAATAATACTTTTAAGGGTCTGAGTGAGTTTCCTACCTCAGTACATTGTGTATTTTGGTCAGTAAGTGTTTTAACAGTAATAATAATAATTAATAGATTATTACTTTAGAGGGAACATTGAATAGTTATAAGCAGGAGTATAATGTTACTCAATTTCTACTGACTAGATATAGCTTTGTTATAAAGAGGCAAAGAATATTGCAGGTTCTGTGTTTAGTTTTCTAAGCAATTTCTTGAAAGTTTTTTCCAAATACATTTAAAATTCAACTAGGCAAGTAATTCAATAAGCAAACTTTTTGGAGTACTTTTTGTGTGTCAGATACGATTGTAGGCACCAGGGAGAGAGGAATAATCAACACAAAGTCTGTGATCTCATGCATGCCTTAGAGTTCAGGAGTTAGTGAGCAAAGGAAGAAGTATGTAATGCAGTGAGTGCCGTGTGCCATATGCTGTCAGGAAAAGTAAAGCAGCAGAGAGTAAAGGGCGAGGCTCTTTTAGATAAGGAAGTAAGAGGGCCTCTAAGGAGAAATGAAAGTAGTTAACCATCCAGGAATGTATTTGCTAGAAAGAGCTTTGCCGGCAGAGGAAACTGCAGGTAGGGTCTTTCGGTGAGTAATTTATTTAATAGTTTTCCTTTTTTATCTAGAATAATCTATAGATGTCTTTTTAATTGAGCCCTCACTGTTTTTTCTCAATTATCTCATGAAATGAAAATAATACCTATTCTATAGGCAGAATGAAATGTATAATTCATTACTTACATGATTTATGATAGCTTTTTTTTGTTGCTGTAACAAATACCTGAAAAACAACTTAGGGGAAGAGAGACTTACTTGGGTTCATGGTTTCGGAACCTCATGGCAGCAGGGCTTGGCAGAGAGGAGGGCTGCTCAGCTCAGGGCTGCTGGGAAGCAGAGAGGGGTGGTGGAGAGAGGATGGGGAGGTCTAGGGACAAGATGCACTTTCCGAGGGCACACTCCCGATGACCTGCTTGATTGAAACATGCTCCACCTGTCTACAGTTCCCACGAGCTCCCAGTAATCCACTCAAGTGTATGCGTGTGTAATTGTAATTGGGAATTGAATTCAGGGACATTCTATCTCTGATCTATATTCTCAGCCCTTTTTATTATTATTGTTTTTTATTTTTATTGAAACAGGGTCTTGCTAAGTTGCTGAGTCTAGCCTTGAACTTGCCATCTTCCTGTCTTAGCCTTTTAAGTACTGGGATTACAGTGCCACCGTACCCATCTTATTTAAATGGTTAATCCATCACGTGGACTAATTCACTGTTAAAGTTAGAGCCCTTGCAGTTCAGTCACTTGCCAAAAACCTCACCTCTGCACACTGCTGCATAGGGGACCAAGCTTTCAGTACATGACAGGAGCTTTGGGGGGACACTCCAGATTCAAACCACAGCAGTATTTTTGTAATCCAGACACTCCATAGTTGGTAATCATTAGCATCATTATTTTGTCAGCGTAAAAACGATTATCTTATGCCATTGCCTTTGCATGTCTTCCTGGAAAACACTTACTCATATTTCAAGTACCAATGTAATTATCACTTTCTCCCTGAAGATATTCTTACTTTGCATGTAAACATGTCTACTTCCTTAGTTCTCCCACCCTTGTGTATTATTACATTGTCATCACATCTGTCATAGTTAGCTTTTATTTATTTAATTTTTTACATTTTGTTTACCAAGCTTCTAATTTATAGCATGATATTTATTTATTTATTAGGTAAATGACTTGTAATTAGGGCTTAATTTATTTGGCTCCTAATATAATTTAAACCAACAAATATGTCAGTCATTGTGGTAGATATTGAGAATAAAAAAATTAGCACAAGTTGGGCACAATGCCACATGCCTGTAATTTAAGTACTTACAGGAGGCTGAAACAGGAGTATCACAGGTTTAAAGCCACCCACAGTAACTTAGTGTGTCCCTTAGCAACTTAGCAAGACCCTGTTTCAAAATTTAAAAAAAAGTAAAAAAGTCCTGGAGTTGTGGCTTGGAGGTAGAATGCCTTTAGGTTTAATTCTCAGTTCTGCACCCACACCCCAACTTAATACAGTCAAGTTTAAGGTAAAGTTACATAATATGTATTTATTAAAATGGTTTATTTAAGGGAAGTATAAATTGAAGTGTAGATACATTATCAAAAGGAAAAGGGGTAGAAAATACAGGTATGTGTTCTAGATTGTGAATTTCATTGAGGAAATGTGTGGTGATCTCTTTCCATAGGACATGTTTATGCTTCTTGGTTCTGCTGACAGTTAAGCATTACTTTAGAGCTTTGAGGGTCCTTTTTGGGGGTATTACCTTAAGTTACTCATGCGTCTTATTTTCTTATCTTAAAAATGGGGATAAAACTTGCCCCACATAGGATTGTAGAGATTAAATTATGTATATAAAGTAGCATTGCGATTTAATTATATGTATATATACACACATAATAGGGTTGTTTGGGGGACATAGTTGATATTTCTTACAGGTGAAATCATTTTAATTCATTTAAGTTTATTTCTGTGGAATCAGACTTGCGTGATGGTTTAGCTTTGAGTACAGGAAAACAAGGTGGAATTTAATAGCGTTGATTATCGATTTTGGCCAAACTTTATTCAGTTATAGATGATTTCTTTTCGACAGTGGACAGTGTAGCTGTCAATTCTGAGAAAAGAGAAGAATGCTCACCATATAAAGCTAAAACGATTTATATTGCTGTGTCGTAGTTTACACAGGGTGAGGGTACTGAGGGGGTGGCGTTTGTCTTAGTTGTTGTGTTGTGTACCCAGCACCAAGCACAAGGCCTGACACATAACAGCCACTTCAGATCATGTTTAAATAAACGAGTGAATTCTGTTCAGATGAGAAATCTGTTCTAGATATGGAGTGCGTGATGTGCATTATCAGATTTTAGGTCGAAATACCAGCAGAGGAGAAAAGGAGAGCAGTTTTGGTATTTTATCAGTTAATTCATTATAGGTATAAATCTTCTATGACAGGCTGTATGTTTTAAAAGAAATATAAGGAAGCCGGAGGCTGAGACAGGAGGATCGCATAGGTTCGAAGGCAGCCTCAGCTACTTAGTGAGGCTCTCAGCAACTTAGTGAGACCCTGTTTCCAAATAAAATATAAAATAGGCCTGGGAATATAGCCTGGAGGTAGAAGAGCCTCTGGGTTCCACCCCCAGTACCACCAAAAAGAAAGAAAGAAGGAAAGAAAGAAAGAAAGATAGATTAGTAATCAGCTAATCTGAGTTAAAAGTATCACCTTTGCTTAATTAAACATAGAAGGGAAACATCTGAGAAAAATGGATAAACAGAAGACATTAGAATAGGTAATACATTTTGGAATTCATTGCTGGAAGCTGTGGCACGTGCTTTTAATCTTAGTACTTGGAAACTTAGACAGGAGGATTGAAGGTTCTAGGCCAGCCTCAGAGACTAAGCTGATACTCTCAGCAACTTAGTGAGACCCTGTTTCAAAATACAAAATACAGAGCCAGGTGTGGTGGTGCATTCTTGTAATTCCAGTACTTGGGAGGCTGAGACAGGAAGATCCGGGTTCGTAGCCAGTCCCAGCTACTTAGTGAGGCCCTCTGCAATTTAGTGAGACCCTGTTTCAAAATAAACAATAAAAAATTGGCCTGAGGTGTAGCTCAGAGGTAAAATACCCCTGGGTTCCATCCCCAGTACCACGGGGGGGGGGGGGGGAATATAGAAAATTCAAAAGGCTGCTGGTGTGGTTTGGAGGTAGAAACCTTGTACCATCCCTTGTACCAGCCCCCCCCCCCCCAACAACAACAAAAGAAAATTCCCTGTGGAAAAATGGATCAGTCTTGGCTGTATCTTCAGCTTCTTTCTTTCTGTTGCTTCGGTCTGGACACAACAGACCCCAGAGCTGTCTTCATCATTACTTTCTCCGTTCCTGGACTCATGTTGGTTGAGTGCTCCCAGGGTGCCTGTCGGTTTCCACTGCTGCATCTCTCAGCCTTGCCTCCATTCCTTCTGTCCCCACTGTCACTGGAGTGAGCTTTCTGTGATGAGTGTGGTTGTTTGTGTTCCCTCCTCGGAATCACTTAGCAACTTCCTGTGGTCATTTGGATAAAATTCTAAATTTTGTAACGTGGAAGAAAGTTTTTAGAGATGGTGACTCTTCTCAGTCTTCTACCTGATCTTTTTGAGTAGTGTAGAACTTGGGAACCTCAGGCTGGGCAAGTGCTGGGCAAGTGCGTTACCACTGAGCTCTATCTCTAGCTCCTAGCCAGTCCTCCTCTCTGTATATGTGTATGTTTATATATGTATGCGTGTACATATATGTAAGTCACTTAAAGTTCTTTGAATTTTTCTTGTCTATTTTAATACATGTCATTTTATATATTATATATTTTTATACATATTTGTATATATGACATAAATGTCACTTAAAATTTTTAAAATTTTTCTCTGTAAAATATTTACTGATGTCTCTTTCCCAGTCTGAATTAGCTGCTTTTTCTCCATATTCCCATAACCACCGATGTCTTAGCCTGTTTCATGCTGCTACAACAGAATACCATAGACTGGGTAGTATATAAACAATAGAAATCAATTTCTCGCCAGGGGTGGTGGCGCATGCTTGTAATCCCCGCGCTTGAGAGGCAGAGACAGGAGGATCGCGCAGGTTCGAAGCCAGCCGCGCTGGCTTAGGAGACCCTGTTTCCAAATAAAAATATAAAAAATATAGGTCTGAGAGTGTAGCTTGGAGGTAGAAGGGTTTCAGGAACCCCAGTACCACCAAAAAAAAAAAAAAAAATCAATTTCTCATAAATCTGGAGGCTGGAAGTCCATGAAGGTCCCCCCCCCCCCCAGCCTTGGCTTCATTCTGACAGCATCACAATTTGCCCTATTTGGGCCTGCTTACAGAATTCTGACCCTGCCACATGTTGCCTGGCTTTCCAGGCCTCCTTTGAAACCTGGGGAGGGGAAAACTACTATGGCTTCCCTTTTCCATCAGAGCCAGCATGACATGAGTGCCTAAATTGACCACCAGCAGGAAAGGTATATATATATATATATACCCTTTTCAATCAGTGCTGCTGGGCCATTTTCAGTCATATCTTCTATCTGCTGCTGGGCTTGCCTTAGTCTTGGCCACTGTAGCTGGGCCTTCCTCAGCCCTAGCTGCGGCTGGGCTGTCTCCGTTCTGGGTGCTGCTGAGCTGAGCCGGTCTTAATTTGGCTGCTGCCAGACCCTTTTTAATCATAGCTGCCACCACGGGGTCTTTGTGTCTGTGGTTCCACACGTGGGCTTGAACTGCCGTGACCCAATTTTTTCTTTGTTCCTATGCAAAACAGTTGGTCTCCCTTCAGCCAGCTTACTTTCTTTCACAGCACCAGCTCTCTGGGCCTCAGCTTTACACATTCCTTCTGGCTATAAACTACACATTTATAAAGTCTCTCTGCTTTCTTTTGAGATTCTGTGTATGATTCGCTGAACACAGACACCAATGTTCTTTTTTTAAGGTTTTATTTTTATTTTTTTGGGTGCACTATAGTTTCAGATCATAATGTGGATCATATTGGCAATGACATACATTCACACGGTGCTTGGTGCCCTCCCCCCTAGCTTCCCCCTTCCCCTCCCAACAATGAGTGTCCAGGTTGACCATGCTGCATTCACACTTATACACATATTCGAATGTAGCTCCTCCATTAATCAACGGCAGCCTTCTTCCTCCCCTACCCTTACTTTCTAGCTTTGCTGAAGTTTCCCCTCCATTATTGGGAGTCCGTCTGGTATCCCTAACACTCCCTAGTTTGGGCATATCAGAGAAAACATGTCCCTTCTCTTTCTGCACTTGGCTGATCTCACTTAACATAATGTTCTTCAGGTCTTTCCATCTTCTTGTGAATGACATGATTTTGTTCTTTATTGCTGAGTAGAATTTTATTGTGTGTATTTCCTATAATTTTGCAATTCATTCATCTGTCGATGGACACCTAGGTTGGTTCTGTATTTTGGCTATTATGAATTATGCTTCTATGAACATGGGTATGCATACATTTCTGTAGTTCTCTGATTTCAACTCCTTTGAAAAGATACCTAGGAGTGGTATAGCTGGATTGTGCCAGTATTGGGAATGGCCTAGGAAGATTTGAGAAAGCTCTGATTATTAATATATTTCAAAAATAATTGTAACAAAATGGTTGCAGACCTGGAGAAAGGCTAGGCTTTGGTCAGGAAGCAAACAGCTATTGAAACTTAGATTGACTTAGCTAAATGTAATTAGCAAGTTAATAGGAGAGGAGAACTAGGCCTTTCTCTATCTAAAGACAGATCTACATGATTAGATAAGCTAGCTAAGATGGTAGGAGGGGTCAACCTTCATGAAAGGAGACACCTTGCCACACCTGGCTGGGGGAGGTACCTTACAGGGTTAAGGGGAGGTACCTTACAGGGACATTTACTACTTCAGGATTATGTGAACAAGATAGAGGTCATGGGTATAAAAAAGGTTGAGTCCACGTGTGATCCCTTTGGTGTATTCATTCGAGTCACCCCTCCATGCCACTCTGGCATGGGGCTGTATTTCTATTTTCTGTATTTCTTTCTAATAAACTTCTTTAAATCTTCAGCAACTGTCCAAGCTATGTATATTTTTCCTTAGCTCAGGACAAGAACCCGCAGTTTTTTCCTGTTTTTCTGTTTGTGTGGTTGTGGTGGGGGAATTACTTCTCCCCTCACACACCGAACACATTTCACTGCAACATATTACATTTCACTGCAACAGGATCATATGGTGGATCCATTCCCAGTTTTCTAAGGAATCTCCACACTGATCGCCATAGTGGCTGAACTAGTTTGCACTTCCACCAACAGTGTAAAACAGTTCCACTTTCCCCACATCCTCGCCAGCATTTGTTGTTATTTGACTTCTTTATGCTTGCCAGACATCAGTATTTTCAATGCACTATGGATACTTTGCTATTTTGAAATTTCTTCTGCTATTTTAGTCAGTCCATATTTAAATTCAGCCTTACACCAAGTTTCAGGACATAGGCAAATGCATATAAGTTATTTACCAGAATGTAACATGTCTGGCCTTTACTCTGTTTTTCTATCAAGTCTTTTTTGCCCTCTGAACTCACCTAAGCACAATATCTACTAACTGCCTTTCTGTAGGCTTTCCAGCCCTTCAAACTTTCTCTCACAAACCATTTCCAAAGACTCAAGAAACACATGGTGAGACTTCGATATGTAGCTAGCAGTGACTCCACTTCTCTGGTACCAGTTTTTACCTTGGTCAACATTTTCACTGCTAAAATCCCAAACAACTGATCACACCACCTAGAAGATTTATTTGCTTGCAGTTTTGTGGGGATATTGGAGTTTCTTTATGGATTTAGGGTCTGTAGGAAACAGGGAGAGTGGATGGGTTCTTGTTTCACCACGTGGAGGCCAGAAGCTAGAATGCAAACAGGCAAAAGATTCAGAAGCAAAAGCACAGTCCCCAAGGCCATACCCCTAGGGATCTACCTTCTCTCGTCACACCCCTCATCTAAGTTACCACCCAGTGAAGCCATTACAATGGATTTATCCACTGAAAAAATTGGAACCTTTATATCTTAAGTAAACTCTGAACATTAGAACTTGACATCTTCAGGGACATTATCTAACCGTAGCACCCATTTTATTTTATTTTGGTACTAGAAATTGAACCCAGGGTCATTTTACCTCTGAGCTACACTCACCTACCCTTTTCTATTTTATTTTGAAATACAAACTCAGTAAGATGCTTAAGGGTATAGCTAAGTTTCTGAGGCTGGCTTCTAACCTGCAATCCTTGTGTTTCAGCCTCTAATATACTAGAATTACAGGCATGCTCCACCACCCCTGGCTCTAGTTTTATATTTACATGAATTTTTACAGGGTACATGTTGCTCCTAATTTTCTCCTAAAGCTTTCTAAAGGTTGGACAGCCCTCACTGTTGACTCTTCTTATGGTATGAAAATATAATTTATTTGTTTACAGTGATACTGACCTATTCCTTATATTCCAGTAGCAATAAACATGTTTATTTTGTACGTTTATTAACAAAATAAGATATATATAAATTAAGTCTAAATTAAAGCAATTAAATGTTAATATAGCTCTTCTTTAACTGTATTTGTGCTTGAGAGCTTATCTTTTACTTTGTATCTATCAAAATAATCACGAATGAATTTGAAGCATAACCATGTCAGGTTCTGGTTATTTTGTGAATTAGGGAGCATAATTGACCATTAATGCCTATATGCTCTTAGATTTTAGCAATCTTGATCATGTATTATTATTATTATTATTTTATTTTATTTTTGGTGGTACTGGGGTTCCTGGAAACCCTTCTACCTCTGGGCTATACTCCCAGACCTGTTTTTATATTTTTATTTGGAAACAGGGTTTCTTAAGCCAGCGTGGCTACATTCGAACCTGCGCAATCCTCCTGTCTCTGCCTCCCAAGCATGGGGATTACAAGTGTGCGCCACCACGCCTGGCGTTTTATTATTTTTTAAATTAACTTTTTTTCCAGTACTAGGGATGAAACCCAGGGCCATCCCTTCGAGCTTCACCCCCAGCTCTATTTTTTATTATTTATTTTGAAACAGAGTCTCACTAAGTTGTGGAGGGCCTCACTGAGTAGCTGGAGCTGGCCACGAACCTGGATCCTCCTGTCTCAGCCTTCCAGATGCTGGTATTAATAGCATGCACCACCATGCCCAGCTTGATATGGTTTTATTTATTTATTTATTTATTTATTTATTTATTTATTTATTTATTTATTTTTTGGTGGTACTGGGGTTCCTGGAAGCCCTTCTACCTCCGGGCTACACTCCCATACCTATTTTTCCATTTTTATTTGGAAACGGTCTCCTAAGCCAGCACGCGCGGCTGGCTTCGAACCTGCGCAATCCTCCTGTTTCTGCCTCCCAAGCGCGGGGATTACAAGCGTGTGCCACCACGCCCGGCTTGATATGGTTTTAAATATTTGTATGCGCACACGCACACACATGTCACATGTCACATAACTTATAAGTGTGTCTTTTTATCTTTTACTTTTTTTTTTTTTTGGCCTGGGGATGGACTTCTGTATGTTAGGCAAATCCTCAACCACTGAGCTATACCTCCAAGCCCATTTTCCACTTTCATAGAGTTAATCTCTTCCATTTTTGCCCTAAATCAAGTTATATTTTGAATTAAAACTATAACAATGTTAAATTTGCAAAGTATTTTATAAAGTGAGATTATTTCTTTGTCTCAAGTGCTGGCCTCTCACAAAATTTCTCAGCATCAAATTAGATATTCTTAGGCTTTTATGTCAGCAATAGACCTTAGTAAACTTCTAGTTTACTTGACGTATTTTAGAGATGAGATAACTGAGAGCGAACAACAGTGAGTTTTCTACAATTAACTGATAACAATTAATTTATAATAAGGCCATAATGATATACTAGACTTTGAACTATTGATGAGATTAACCAGGCTATGGCAGTCCTTCTCCATGCTAACCACTTTTAAGGAATTATTCTTTCTAGAAATACAAGTGATTTTTATGACATTTTAGAAAGATACTATTTCAGTGACCTATTACAATAGCAGCAGAGTTCCTGGAGTTTGTTAGTCCACTGGCCAGTTAGAGTGTAAGTGGAGCTTTGGCTGTACTGTAGCATTTTGGTATAGAGATTATTTACTAGTTAAATAAACAGGAGTTAATTTTCATCAGTCTGAGTTTAGGCCTTTGAAAAATCTTATATGACCCCTACTTACTAGTTTTTGACAACTAGAATATGAGGATTCACACATATTTCTTAGGAAGAAGTTTAACCAATACATGTATATTAAGGAAAAGATGATGAACAAGATTTTAAAAAATTCAATAACTTATTTTTCTTGTTGAACTTAAGGTGTTTGTGTGCGTGTGTGTGTGTGTGTGTGTGTGTGTGTGTATGTAGAAGACTCTAGAAAATTTAAGTTAATACTGATGTTACTCCTGTTTGCATTTGTCTAATATCAATTAGGTAATTGTTATTAGATTATTTTATTTTTAGAGTATCTAGAGTATCTGCATTAGTTTAGATAATCTAGATTTATTTTAGAATATTTAGAGTATCTAGATTAGTTAGTTGTGTTCATATAATATATTTTTGCCATGAAGATCACTCTGCTAGATATTTTAAAATTTCTTAGTCTGACTTGGTTTGAAGTTTAATTTTGTTGTTTTTTTCCTTTCAAATTACACTGACTATAGTCTGTGTTTTGGTGTGGTGTATTAGTAACTGTCCTTCATTCTATTTCAGATCCTTGTATGTCACTGAGTCCACCATGCTTTACAGAAGAAGATAGATTTAGTCTGGAAGCTCTTCAGACAATACATAAACAAATGGATGATGACAAAGATGGTGGGATTGAAGTAGATGAAAGTGATGAAGTAGGTGGAACTTTTCTTTTTCTTTTTCTTTTTTAATATAACAGTGACTGTTTAATTTAAAATTTGCCTTTTATTTCTCATATTATTCAACTTGATCATCTTCTTTAGGATTTTTCTTTTTACATTTTAATTTTATCTTTTTGTTTACATAATCTCTCCTTCTGTTTGTATAAAGTCTTCCAAGTTTAATACAAAATTTCAGTCTTGCATTTGTAGAGTTCTCAAACATATATCCTATTCTGCTTCAGTTATATGTTGCTGTTTTATAAACCATCTCAAAATGCAGTGGCTCAAAACAACAGTTTATTTTTCCTTGAAATTCGGTGGATTTACTAGATTCAGCTGCGTAGTTTTTCTGTTCCCTTAGGTATGGGCTGAGGCCACTGTTGCAGTTTGTGTTCATTTGCAAGTTGAGAGGCTGGAATATTTAAGATGGCCTTTCTTCTTCTTTTTTTTTTTTTTTTTCTAAGATGGCCTCTTATTCATCATGATCTCTTTTTGGGTTCTGCTTAGGAACAGGAGTGTAGCTCAGGCTTTATTATAGCATGACAGCTGTTTCCAAGTGGTAGTGTTCCAGGAAGACAAGTTCCCATTGCAAGTGCTTATCATGCCTCTGCTTGCCAGTGCTTGCTACTATCAAAATGGCTATGTGGGAGAAGATTATATGTGATATAGATAACCAGGTGATGTGGTTCATTGGAGGTCATCAACTTCATACTTGATTGGTACCTTTAGTTTTTAAGCATTCTCATCTTTCCCCTGATGTAGTTTCCCTCTTAGTGTCTTCATAGAACTTGTTTTCTTCACTTGATATGGTCTCATTCTAATCAAATCCTGTGTCCTTTTCCAGGCATCTTCAACCTCTTTGTTGTATTTTTCATTGTTAAGATAACTTCTTTTTAGTTTATGTAATAGTAAATTCCATTACTTCCTACATTATCTAATGTTATATAGCCATAGCACCATCTGATAACACTGTTATCTAACAGCATTTTGTAAAGATCATCTGACCTGCCTGACCTGTTGTAGAAAACATTTACATTGAGAATGCTCATCTCCTTCTTGTTACTCCTCATTCTTCCATGTCTAAGCCAATCTGTATTCCTGCTCTTTATTTATTGCTTTCAGCCTGATGTTTTAGGAGAGGATTTTGATTTAAATATAACATGTTTAAAGCAAAATCCCATTGTCTTATTTCACTCTTCAGTGGCACTTCAGGACCTACCTTTCCTTAATTCTTATTCTTCTAAATTAAGAGCTGGCAAATATTTTCTGTAAAGGACCAAACAACAAACCGAAATGTGTCTTCCAAATAAAATATGTTGAAATCCTAACCTGAAGTACTTCAGAATTTAGAAATAGGGTCAATAGATGTCATTAGTTGAATAGGATAAGACCCTTAATCCAACATTACTGGAGGAGAATACCACAGATGCAGCAAAGAAGACAAGCTTGTGCCATTGGAGTTGAGACTGGAGTTATGTAATTGGAAGTCAAGGAATGCCAAGGATTGCTGGTGGCACCAAAAGTTAAGAGAGAATCATGGAGCAGATTTTCCCATAGAGCCTTCAAGTGAGCAAGGCCCTGCTGACACTGTGATTTTTAATTTTTAACTTCTTGATCTGTCATTTTGAGCCCTCTAGCTTGTTGGACTTTGTTATGGCAATCCTAGGAAACTAATATAGGAAGTAAATGTTTTAGGTTTTGTGGGTCATATGGCTTCTGATGTACCTACTCAGTTTTGCTACTGTATGAAAGCAGCCATAGGCTGTGCATGAATTAATGGGTATGGTGGTGTTTCAGTAAAACTTCATTTGCAAAAGTAGGCATTGGGCAGGATTTTGCCTGTATTTAAACTCCTGTTATAAGTAAGATATTGTGTTTTTAAAATTATTTTTTTCAATTTTTCTGCATATGGTTAATCTTTTTTTCAGCCCTATTTTAATTTTTAATTTTGAAATAGGATCTTACTAAGTTGCTGAGAGCCTCACTAAGTTGCAAACCTTGGCCTCAAACCTGTAGTCTTTCTGTCTCAGCCTCCCAGGTACTTGAATTATAGGTGTGCACTACCATGCTTGGCTTACAGCACCTTAAAAAAAGACTGTTAGCATAGATAGAAATAATCTCAACATATGCTAAAGGTATTTTGATTTTTCAGCTACTCATCAAAATAGGTCAAATGCCAAATATTTGCTATTTTCGTTACCCCTTTTCTGGTCACCTGTATTTACCTGCATTTTAAAGCATCGAGAATGACATGGGGGCTGTATATATGTTTGGAAGCAAGGTAGAAAAGTGGTTTAATACTCTGCATTTAACTTATTTAGTAAGGAAAGGCAAAGGTCATTGGAACCAGTTCTCAGGCCTCAAAGGAGAAGTAGATGAAAAGGGAGTTGCCATAGTTGGAAGAAATTGTTCTAAGGAATAAGTCAAAGTATACTCTCTGTATAAGCAGCATTCGCTTTGCATGAAAACTTGTTAGATGTAAATGATGGAGACCTGCCCTAATCTTGCTGAATCAGAAACTGGGTGTGGGATCCAGCAATCTCAATCTCTCCCCCGGCCTCCTCTCTCTTGGTATTGGGGATTGAACCTAGGGGCATTCTACTTCTGAGCTAGACCCCTAGCTCTATTTTTTATTCTTTAATTTGAAACAGAGTCTCCTAAGATTTGGAGGGCCTCACTAAATAGCTAAACCTGGCTGCGAACCTGCAATCCTGATCCTTCTGTCTCAGCCTCCCAAGTTCTTGGATTTACAGGCATGTACCACTCTGTCTGGCCCAGCAATCTCTTGTTTGTTTGTTTGTTTGTTTATTTATTTATTTATTTATTTATTTATTTATTTATTTATTTATTTATTTTGTGGTACTGGGGTTCCTGGAAGCCCTTCTGCCTCTGGGCTATACTCCCAGACCTCTTTTTTAATTTTGGAAACAGGGTCTCTTAAGCCCTCACGGCTGGCTTTGAACCTGGGCGATCCTCCTGTCTTCCGCCTCCCAAGCGTGGGGATTACATCACCACGCCCAGCTCAGCAATCTCTTTTAATAAGTCCTCTGAGTGTTTCTGATGTTTGATAAAGTTTGAGAGTCACTTGATTAAACTTCAGGACATTTGTAGTAGCAAGAAGCTCTTTATTTTGACCTTTTATGAGTACATAGTATATTTACAACCTCATTTTATTATGATTGAATTCATGAAAAAGTAGTTTACATTTTACTCTTTGTAGCTTAGTAAATCATCTGGTTTTTTTTTTTTTTTTTTGCATTATGCTTTCTAACATTTTTTATAATGGCCCTATAAGACATTGCTTTCTGCTCCTGTACTTGGTGATTTTACTTTTGCCAAATTCCACATTATAAAGTTCTTCATTTGTTCTGCAAGAAATCACAGACATGCAATTACAGTAAAGTGGAATTATGTTTATATATTTCTAGGGAAGGATTCTTTGCTTTTGTTGAAGATGGTTCTGTATCCTAGATAGTTATGAGCCATTGTGCACATTTTTGTGACAGGGCTTAAGAAAATTTCTCATTGTTTACCTAAAATACTTTTATTTAAATTATGAAATTCCCACTCTTTGTCCACATTTATTTAGTTGAGTACCCAGGCTCTTATATCTTAACCTTAACAATTAGAGCACGTACTTACTGGACTTCCTCCACAATTTCTTGCTTTTCCAGTTGGTTTACCATCTGCTATTGAGTTATCTGTTTATGGCTTTGGAAAGAACTGATTCTCCTGGAATGTTTTTACTCATGTATCTGCTTGTCCTTAAAATCAACCACTGTAGAAACCAGAGGACATTCCCTTACCCAGCTATTTTTTTTTAACCATCTAGACTATCTCCTTAAACCCTTCAATTTTGAGTTATTAGAGTCAGTTCTACTACTTTAATAGACCATTTGAGAAGCACCTTTTGTGGTTTATAGTTCAGTTGCATATGAACTTAAGTAGGCTTTTCTGGTGAATTAAGAACTTAAATATCATAATATAGTTTCTGTGGAATGATGTGCTTTAAGTTACTTTTAAAAACCTTTTAAATACAGCCTACTAATTAATTGGGAAAGTGGCCTATAGTATGAGATCTGTGTATAAAGAAAAAAATCTAAATCATTTTATGGTGTTGCGCATTGAAACATTCAACTTAGTACCTATTTTTCCTTCTTCGGAGTTAACACCTGCTTTAACTAGTAAATCTTTTATTAGCTACCTCCCTCAAATTCTTCTGACTTTCCTTAGTAAGACTACATGGTAGTTATATTTTTATTAAATTATTTTTCATTTCTATCCCATTAATTTTTCATTTACTTTAACAAGCATTTCATACCCAGCATTGTTACAGACTGGAAGGGGGCAGAAGAGTAGGAGTGTGAATCAGGACTGTGCATCTGGACTTCTCTTCTTGGTTCTAGCCTGACTGTACTGCCAGTCCTGCTCCTCTCCTTTCCTCCCCTCTCCACCCTCCCTGAGCCTTTTCAGGATCACAGCATGGCATTACATTTACATAACATATTTATTTGAGGATTTATCACACTTCACATATTGTCTCAGCTTCTAAAAGATGTCTGAATTTGGGCGGGTACAGAACCTTGTTTATTGCCATTTCACAAATGAAATAAATAAAATTGTGATTTACTGTAACATTAATACTATTAACTTTGTATTATGGTCATTATAGTTAGACTGATGATGCAATTCATCATCCAAATGGGGATACTTTTGAGAGTGAAAGAGGGTGCACCAAGACAACAGGAGTAAATGAGGCCTGTCCGAGGCCAGTGGAAAATACAATCACCCTCACCATATGGCTTGTCATAGTACGCTTTCTATCCTGATGACTGCTATCTGTGTCTTTTTTCCTCAACAAGTTGTTATTAAATTGTTATTAAGTGTTGTGCCAAGACAATGCACAATATAAGTGAAGCTTATATCTGTTTCCTTTTAGTTCATCATTTTAAATCTTTTCATATTGTACAACTTATTTTCCAGTAACATGACATACACACTTAGATGTGTTTTTTATTTCTTCCTCTTTGTTTAGAGTTAAGTAATTCTTTTGGTATTTTTATTCTCTAGAAATAATATAGTTGGAATATTTCAATATTTAAAATAATATTTTCTATTTTAAAATGTACTTAGTGACTCACTTTAGAATTTATCTTGTATTAAAGTTCTTGGCTTTCCTAATTTTTTTCATTTCTTTTTAAAAGAATGCTTATTGGGTTACAGTTGAACATCAAAAATTATATGTAAGGTGTATAACATGAAGACTGGATTATGTATACACTTTGAATTGATCACTTCAAGCAGCTCCACATTTATTACCTTACATGTCAGAGGCACAAACCTTTAGTTGTAAGATAACTTAACTTTGAAGATCTAATGTACAGCCAGTGACTATAGTTAGTAATGCTGTGAATTTGCTAAGGGTATATGGATTGTAAATATTCTCACCAAAAAAGTAACCAATTTTTATATCTAACAAATTTTTTATAATAATGTATTATTTTTCTGTGAACACTCCAGTGTTTGTCCTGCTGGAATTCCTCCAAGAGTTTAGAGCTGCAGTCACTCTCATGTACTCTTCAGAAGATGGTTGTGCTCTAGAAACCTGTTTGAGTGATCTGTAAAGGTCAAGTACTGTGCTATATCAGGGAGATAAAAGGTAAATTGTTCTTGTCCTCAGATAACCCCATTATATGTGATTCTAACATCATGGTTTAGGAAGCATTTATGCAGTGTCATATTAGCAGTACTTTTTTGAGATGGGCAGGACAGGTGGCCTCCTTGTTTAATAGATGAGAAGACTGAGGCTTAGAGAGATTGAGTTACGTAGATCCCATGGTGTGTGTAAGGAGAAGTGGGATTGGAGCCCAGTGATCTAAGCTTCAGTTCATTCTTCGTAACATGTTTAGATATAGTTCCAAACGGTTGTTATTTTTGTTTGTTTGCTTTTAATTCTCCAGTTTTGAGCCTTGGAAATTGAACCTCTCTGTATAGATAATTCAACTATATTTTTGTTAGTAACCTTAGTCTTAGTGTGAGACCTATGGATATTGATGCCAACTCATTCACTAGGATCTCATACCCTGCTTGTTTTCTATATTTTGGTTTGACTATCACCATATTGGTATATATCTTGAGTGCTATCTTACAGTTCATTGGAGGATCCACCTTATCTATTGTAAAGGTTGCTTTTTCTTATTATTATTAATATTGCTATAGTTAGGGTCTGGATTGTCTCTTAAAGGCCCATGTATTAAGACTTGATACTCCGCAATTGAAAGGTGATAGAACCTTTATTTCAGTTATTTATTATAGTAATAGAAAGCTGTCTAACACATTATCCATTAGAATTTCTTTTCTGGACTTTCTAGGCCTAGCCTGGTTTGTATTGCTCATGACCTGCTACTGCTGCTACTAAATATTGAAGACTTGGTTTATACTACTTGCTGGCCTTGAGTAATCTTATTGGATCTGGAGGGATGAAAATGATAAAGAGATCTGTTTTAAAAATGAGAGAATTTTTGCCGGGCGTGGTGGTGCACGCTTGTAATCCCCGCGCTTGGGAGGCAGAGACAGGAGGATCGCGCAGGTTCGTAGCCAGCCTCACTGGCCTAGGAGACCCTGTTTCCAAATAAAAAATATAAAAAATAGGTCTGGGAGTGTAGCCCGGAGGTAGAAGGGTTTCCAGGATTCCCAGTACCACCCAAAAAAAAAAAAAAAAAAAAGAATTTTTGCCTTGGTCCTGAAAATGTTTAAAATACTTGATAAATAATATTTGAGAGTCTTTTACTCTAATTATTAACCCTTGATAATTGACTGTTAATTTATTTTTCTATCATATAATTATGTCTTAAAGTTTCATCCCAATCCTAGCTAGAAAGGTATAAGAATTTTTATGTTTTGATTTTTGCTTTATTCTCACTTTTCTTTTTTTATTTTTTATGGTACTGGGAATGGAACCCAGGGGCATTCTACCTTCGAGTTACACCCCAGCCCTATTTTCTTTTTTTTTTTTTTTTTTTGTGGGTCTGGGGATGGAACCCAGGGACATTTGACCTCCAAGCTACAGCGCCAGCCCTATTTTTTATTCTTTATATTGAAACAGTGTCTTACTGAGTTGCAAAGGGTCTCACTTAGTAGATGAGGCTGTTCACAAATCTTGATCCTCCTGTCTCAGCCTCCCAAATGCTGGGATTACAAGTGTGCACAACCACGCCTGGCTTATTCTCACTTTTCTTTATTTTCTTTCATCCAGCCCCCTCCAGGGCTTGGAAAATATGCCTGGCATTTTTATTCAGCTAGGCATGAAACACACTAAATGTTATAAAGCTCCTAATTATATACAGTACTGTACTAAATATGGGGCAGAATGAAAATATGAGTATAAACCTTCATGAGCTTACTGTTTAGCAGGGCACATAATGTCATATGTTTAAAATAGAAGGCACATGCCGGGCATGGTGGCGCACGCTTGTAATCCCCACGCTTGGGAGGCGGAAACAGGAGGATCACACAGGTTCGAAGCCAGCCACACTGGCTTAAGAGACCCTGTTTCCAAATAAAAATATAAAAATAGGTCTGGGAGTATAGCCTGGAGGTAGAAAGGCTTCCAGGAACCCCAGTACCACCACCAAAAAAAAAGAAAAAAAAATAGAAGACACATCATGGCAAATTATGTACTGGGAGTATGAATGAATTGTGAAAATACTCTAGTGTTTCCAGTGAGATAGTGTACATCTGTTTAAGGAGCATCAAGAAACGCCTAGTATAGAGTCCTCGAGTTGAACTGTTTGAAATGGTTTCATTTTCCCACAGGTTTAGAGGATGAAAAGGACATTGTATGATATGGTGTTGGGAAAAAAAACACGAAAATCCAGCGTGCAGATATTTCAATCAGCATTCTCAGTGTTGTGATCCAAAACACATGACCATACCACTTAGAAGAAGGCAGATTTATTTGCTCACATTTTTGGACATTTCAGAGTTTCAGTCCACTTTAGGCCAGGTCTGTGGTACTCAGGGCATGGTAGTGAGAAGCAGAGAGAGGAAGAGAATAAGGGCTCTGCTTTCACATCATGGAAACCAGAAGCAAGAAGGAAAGCAAGGGGATTCAAACAACAGTCCCCAAGGCCACACTCCCAGGGACCCACTTCCTGTAGCCAAACATCACCTACTGTTACCAACCCATTACAATGGGCTTATCCACTGATGAGATTACAACATTCATGGCTTAATTGTAAACTTAATTTTAAATTGAGTGCTCAGCTTTGAACACTAATACACGTGGTTTCAGGGGACATTCTATATTCAAATATGACACTCACGCATGGTGAAATAATTCAGTCTGACTTGAATGTTAGGTTGTTGAAGTAGAACTTAAAAGTACTCTTTGGTGCTGTTTCTTCTTCCTGCTTTATGTACTTCTCTGATTTCTTAGTTCTTATTTTTCTTGTATCCTAAGTACATATATTTTCCATAGGATTTTTATCTTTAGGCATCTTTCCTTTCTTTCACTTTCTAGAAGTTATTTTAAGGCCCCTGGTTATACTTCTGCAGATGTTTTGTTCTGAATTCTGTCCAGAGTTCCACTTTCATGTTTGGTCTGCTAGCCTCTCCAACTTGGTGTCCTGAATGCTAACAAATAACGTTGCCTAGTATTGAAACAGTCGCTGCTTTCCTTCAAACAAATAAACAAACAAACAGACAACAAAATAATGTTTTCTGTTTTTCTTTAAGTTTGTTGTCATTTTTACTGATGGTATCACTATTTACCCACAACTCAGACTTAATGTTTCCATCTCATCTTTCTTCTTCTCTGAGTTGCTGAGTATTATTATTATTTAATGTGTTTGTGTGTGTGTGTGTGTGTGTGTGTGTGTGTGTGTGTGTATGTGTGTGTGGTATTGGGGATTGAACCCAGGGAAATTCTACCTCTGAGTTGTAACCCCAGCCATATTTTATTTTTTATTTTTAAACTAAGTTGCAGAGGACCTCATTAAGTTCCTAAGGCTGGCCACGAACCTGTGATCCTCTTGTCTCAGCCTCTCAACTACTGGGATTACAGGAGTGCAACACTGTACCCAACATTTTAATTAATTAATTAATTAATTTAGTGGTACTGGGGTTCCTGGAAATCCTTCTACCTCCGGGCTACACTCCCAGACCTATTTTTATAGTTTTTTATTTGGAAACAGGGTCTCTCTCTCTCTTTTTTTTTAAATTACATTCAGCATCATAAAATCATTTTATTATTTTTTTAAATTTATTTTTATTGGTGCATTGTAATCATACATCACATTGGAATACAAGACTTGAGAGGATATACAAGCACACATCATCCAATTAGCCCTCATCCAGTCCCCATCCCATTCCTTCCCCCTCCCTCGATCCCATGCTTGTTTGGTGATTAACTTTGATACATATGTTTATGTACCTCCTGCTTTTTAAAGAGGCTCCATCCTCCCCTATTCCATACCCTCTGATTGGTCAACTTAATTGCTTTACTATAGGGCCCTTTCTATAGATCGACCACTTCCTGTTGCCCCTTTCCTCCTAGTTATTGCTGATTAGGGGAAGCATCTGGTTTTAATTTTCTGTGATATTTCTCTGTGCATGCCACATTGAAAATACCGATCCCACTCTTGATGGCCCCAGTTGTAGCCTGGCTACCCGGTGGACTGATCCAGATCTCACTGGCTCAAGCAGTGGCCTTGCCTCGTGGGAGGCCCCGATTCTGGTCTCGCTGGCCCCGACACTGGCCTAACCCCTCAGCTGGTTCCGATCCCGGCCTTGGAGACCTCACGGCAGGCTCTGATGCTAGCCGATGGTCCCGTCACCGGCCTAACCCCTCGGCAGGCTCTGATCCAGGCCTCGGAGGCCTCAGTAGCGGCCTTGCTTCACGGAAGGCTCCAATGCCGGCTGCTGGCCCCGGCACTGGCCTAACCCCTTGGCAGGCTCTGATACCGGCCTTGCCTCACGTCAGGCTCCGATTCTGGCCTCGTTGGACTCAGCACCGGCCTAACCCCTTGGCAGGCTCCGATCCCAGCCTCGGAGGCCTCAATATCGGCCTTGCCTCACGGAAGGCTCCGATGCTAGCTGCTGGTTCCGGCACAGGACTAACCCCTCGGCAGACTCCAATCTTGGCCTCGGAGGCCCCGGCACCGGTCTTGCCTTGCGGCAGGCTCTGATGCCAACCTCGCTAGCTCCAACACCGGCCTAACCCCTCGGCAGGCTCCGATCCCGGCCTTGGAGGCCTCAGTAGCAGCCTTGCCTCACGGAAGGCTCCGATGCCGGTCTCTGGCCCCGACACTGGCCTAACCCCTCAGCAGGCTCTGATCCTGGCCTTGGAGGCCCCAGCACTGGCCTTGCCTCACCGCAGGCTCCGATCCTGGCCACGCTGGCCCTGGCACTGGCCTGACCCCTCGGCAGGCTCCGATCCCAGCCTCGGAGGCCCCAGCACCGGCCTTGCCTCACGGCAGGCTCTGATCCTGGCCTCGGAGGCCTCAATAGCTGCCTTGCCTCACGGAAGGCTCCGATGCCGGCCGCTGGCATCGGCACTGGCCTAAACCTTCAGCAGGCTCGGAAACAGGGTATCTTAAGCCAGCATAGCTGGCTTCAAACCTGCGCGATCCTCCTGTCTCAGCCTCCCAAGTGCGGGGATTACAAGTGTGTGCCACCACGCCTGGCTTTTATTTATTTATTTTGATGGTACTGGTGGTGGAACCCAGGGACTATACTGTCAGACCTATTTTATACTTTATTTGGGAACAGGGTCTCACTAAGTTGCTGAGACTGGCTTTGAACCTGTGTGATCCTCCTGTCTCAGGTTCCCAAACATTGGGATTACAAGCATGTAATCCACCTCGCTCAGCTCACATTATTTGTTTTTTAACTGCTCTTGCCATCTCTAGACTTTATGTTCTTTTAAATATATTTTGACCATTATTGCTTGATAGAAACATTTTAGGTTATGGTATTTTGATACTCTTTCCTCTATCAAAAAATGTATATTGGTTTCCATAGTCCAGTGGTTTTAAACTTATGTGTGCATCAGAAAGCTGGAGAACTTATTACAACACAGAATATTGGGCCCACCCTCAGAATTTCTGACTCAGTAGGTCTGGGATAAAACCCAATAATTTGTTGTTATAACAAGTTCTCTGATAATGCTGATACTGTGGGTCCAATGGCCACATTCTGAGAAGCGCTATCTACCAAATATAGTCTGATCTTCTTAATTTGGCATTTATCATCTTTTATAGTGTAGTCATAGTCTACCTTTCAAGCCACATCATTTATATACTATGCAACTTCTTCATGTAGTCTTTATCTTAGCCACAGTGAACTACTGACACATGACTTTTGTTTAGATCTTCTGTTCTCATTCGTAAAGATGCATTCATTATTATCAGTCTTTTCCCATTTTATTTTGCTTACCAAAATGCAGCCATTTTATAAGATTAATTTTATGATTCAGTTCAAATAGACTTTCTTCATATAAAAAACTTTGTTATTTATAAACATAAATAAAACTCTCTCTCTGTCTTTTCCTCCATCATTTTTCTTCCAAGTCAAAAATAATTTGTTTTTCACTGTTTCTCCTTGTGATATTTGTTGGAGTACAGTTTAGCTATGGAAGTGATATGTATCCGGTAGAAACTATAGTTTCAACGTGTGTGTGTGTGTGTGTGTGTGTGTGTGTGTGTGTGCGCGCGCGTGCGCGCGTGTTTTGGTAGTGGGTGGAGATTGAACCCTTGGGCATTTTGACTCTGAGCTACACCTTTAACTCTTTTATTTTTTATTTTGAAACAGGGCCTCGCTAAGTTGCAGAGGCCTCACAAAGTATTGTAGATTTCATTCTGTGGTCAGTTGGCTGCTTCTGGGGCTGTGGCAAGAGCATGAGGTAGAGGAAGCTAATTCATCTCATGGCTAAAATGAAAGAAAGGGAGGGAGGGGAAAGAGGGAATCAGGGAGGGAGAGAGGGGGAAGGAGAAAGAGAACACAGAAGAGGCCATGGTACCACAATATCCTTTAATTACAAGCTTCTCTAATTATCAGGTCTCACCTCTTAAAAATTTTCACTACCTTTTTATAGGCCAAGCTGAGAAGTAATTCTCTGTGAGACTTTTAAGATTCAAATTGAAGCAACAAGTTTGTATAATTTTTACTTTATTAAAATTACATCAATCTAACTGAATAGTTAAGCTATTTTAATGAAGAATATTTCTAAATTATATGTTATTAATATAACATTGCTTTGTGTTCAGCAGCAAGAAGTTATTTTCTGTGACAGATACTAGAAACAACTAGTAGTACTTTGTTACAATATGTAATCTAATATTATACTTCCACTGCTAGTCCTCTGCAACTTTATGAAAGCTCTAGTTTCAAAAAGAATGCATGGGTCAGGCATGATGGTACATGCCTATAATCCTAGTACTTGGGGGCCAAGACAGGAGGATCACAGGTTTGAGGCCAGCCTCAGCAATTCAGCGAGGCCCTCAGCAACTTAGTGAGACCCCGTTTCAACAGAAAAAAATTTAAGATATGGCTCGGGGGTGTAGCTCAGGGGTAGAATGCCCCTGGGTCAATCCCTAGTATCAAATGGTAGGGGACGGGAAACCATGGTTGCTACTTCATTTTTAAGCTTTTGGGCTGAATATATTCTTTACATTTCTATGACTTGAAACAAATTGCAGTTAATCTTATAAAAAGTAAAACCTATTTATATATAATTCATTTTTTATTTATATTATCACATGTATAAAAGCTATATCCCTGTGGTACAACTTATAAACTTCCTTTCCATGTAAAAAAAAAATGTATATTCTCTTCAGCCCTGGATTCAGATTTGGAAGAAACTTGCTAAAGTTTGAATGTATCCCCCCAAATTTATGTGTTGGAAGTTTAATCCCAATGCAACAGTGTTGAGAGGTTGGATCTGATGGAAGTTGTTTAGGTCATGAGAGCCCCACTTTTCTAAATAGACTAATGCTGGTGATGAGAAGAGCAGGTTCTTTCTTTTGCCCTTTTGCTTTCTGCTACCTGCCTCTGAGGATATAGCATGAAGAACCTTTACTGGATGCTAACTTTTTGACCTTGGACTTGCTATAAGCCTGCAGAAATATGAGAAAAACAAATCTCTCTTCTTTTTGAATTACTCAACTGTTCTCTTGCAACAGCAGAAGATGGACAGAGGCTGTTCTTCAGATAGAATCCTTTCTCAGACACTACCTGAAGACTCCAAGAGGGGCCTGATTTAGTTCTGAGCTGTTGTTGGGAATTATCAAGTAGTGCCTTGGTGCATCCAAGTAGTATCTCTCTGCATTAGGATGGAAATTGAGAGAGAGTCTGAAAATGTAAATCACAAGTTCTGACTAGTTTATTTTGGTTTTAAAAAATACATTAAATTTATAACAACCATCCAGTACTTAATCAGCATGAAGATTGTTACAAAATAATGTCATACTCAATTCATATAATTTTAATAAATGTCAGACAATTGTTGTCAGCTTCTCTTTTTAATTAAAAGTAGATAGATATGCCTTTTTTTAAATTTTACTTCATTTTTAATTTTGTTGTAATTTGTCTAAGGATTTTAATAGAGGGAACAGTTGGGAAAGTTAGAAATTTTTTTCCTGGTAATAATATTGTGATGAAAACTCTTGTTTTTTATGTAGTTGTGTGAATGTTGCTATATCTTAAATTCTAAAATGGAGAAATTTGCTGGGTGTGGTGGCGCACGCTTGTAATCCCTGCGCTTGGGAGACGGAGACAGGAGAATCGCGCAGGTTTAAAGCCAGCCTTGCTGGCTTAAGAGACCCTGTTTCCAAATAAAAATATATAAAAAATAGGTCTGGGAGTGTAGCCCGGAGGTAGATGGGTTCCATCTCCAGTACCACCCCCCCCAAAAAAGTAGAAATTTTGGGTGAAAAGTGATTATTTAGTATTTTAATCGATAGTTTTAAAATTGTCCTCTAAAGTGGCTATACTAGTTTGCACTCCCATACATAGATGAATGTGCCATTTCCTACGCTTCATTTATACAGTATATCTGCCCTCAACAGATTTATTTAAATATCAACATACCATAAATTGCACAAATTCCCTGCATAGTTGCATTACCAGTAATCTTAATTCTTTTATAAAGAATCAGGCCTTCATCTGGCATTATTTTCCTTCTGCTTATAGGAATTTTTTAAACATTTTTACAATATAGGACTCCTTTTGCTGAATTCTTTTAGTGTTTGGCTCTCTGAAGAAGTTTTTATTTCACCTTTATAAGTACTTACTAAGCAGCAGTAGCATGTAAAATAACACAGACTGCTATTCTCAGTGATAGCATCTAATATGAATATTAGAACACTAGTGTTAGCACTCTCCAACTTAATTAGAACTCCAGTAACAAAAAAGAACCAATGGTAGCTACTCCATAATTTAAGCTTTCAGACTGAATGTAGTCCATTCTTCTGCCTCTCCCTCCCTTTCATCTTTTATTTATTTATTTATTTATTTATTTATTTATTTATTTATTCTGGTTCTGAGATTATACCCAGGGGCATTCTAATTCCCAGCTATGTCCCCAGCTCTATTTTCTTTTTTATTTTGAAACAGTCTAAGTTGCAGAGGGCCTTCCCAAGTGCTGAGACGGGCTGCAAACCTGTGACCCTCCTGTCTTAGCTTCTCAAGCACTGGAATTACAGCCTTGCACCACTGCTTAGTTTTTACATTTCTATGACAAGAAACAAATTTCAGTTAATTTTTGATGCATTTTTTTTTTTCTGAATAAGATTCTAGATTGAGATCTAGAAAGGTTGTCTTTAGCCTTTAGCTAACTACTGATTAACACATGCTCATGAGAAGGTTATTGCAAGCCAAAGGAAACAGCACAGCAGAATCAAGAAACAGTTGCTGGCAATCAGACATGGCAGGAAATAGTTCCTGTTTGAACCAGTCAGAGTGGGAGATCCAAGTCAGGTGTGTAACTCAGCAGGTAAGAATACTGTGAAGCATTTTGTCTCCATACTAGGGAATAGGAACCTTCAACTAAACTCTGCACTGATCCTGCCTTAAAAGTTTGTATGAGCCCAAAGAGTTAAGCTGTTTCCAAGTAATTTTGTCCAGTCCTAGAACAAAGCTTGAAAACATTTATAGAACACAAAATATCCTGTAACCCAAATGGTAAAATTTACAGTCTGGCATTTATGAAAAATTACTGTACATGCTAAGTACATGGATTATCTAAAAGTTTGGGAATCAATGCATTTTTACTAAACATACATGTTAGCATAATGGTGAAATTAAATGTTAGAATTTAAAAAATTTTAGACTTTCAGTATTGGATCTCTTTTTAAATAGCTGCACAAATAAATTGTTAACCTTTCCTTAGCTTTAGATCTTTCATCTTTAAAAGTGGGAATAACAGTAGCACTTTGTGTGTGTGTGTTTATTAGTTTCTCTGAGACATTATATAAGCTATGTTTGTATTATTTTCAAGACAGACCATGCAATTGTTTGTAAGGAATCCATCTGCTTTAACTGAATCATATCAGACCTTGGACACTGTGTTACTTTGATGACAGGTGTCCTCTGGGAATGTCTCTGCTTACATCGTCATTGAAGAGGCTTTGGTTTTCCTCTTCATCTTGATGTTACACATTTTATTTCAGGATATTTGAAATGAACTCTAAAAGTATCGGGCAGTCTTACTTTTGTAAATGTCAAATAGTTCCCAAAACTTGTATTGAACTAGCTTACTCATGCTGGATTTATTTACTTATTCATGCTTAAAGAATATTTTTCTGTGTACACTATGTATTTATTTTAAATTTGATCTACATAAACCTATGTCATAGTCAATCTTATTTTTCTCCTCATATAGAGTGTGAATTGGGAGGCTAAAAAGAAGCTACATATCTTGCAAATGTGACAATATAGAGTACTGGGGTCAGATTTTGAATATGTTTCTTACACTTCAGAATTTGGGTACTTATCTGTGGTGACAAGTCACATCACCTGGGTATTGAATTCTTAAAATTATGTTATAAAATAAAAAGGGAAGCACAAATTTATATTATGGAAATCAGGATAAAAATTGTACAGCCCAGGACTTCTGAGGAACTGAAACGAGAAAGTCATCAACAACTGGGGCAGTTCCTGGTGCCATTCCTGTATGATTACTTCTGTTTTTCATAATTTTCTCTTTGCTTATATAATGGCTTCTTCTATTCGTCCTCCTACTTAGCTCATCTTGACAGCCCATAAAATGGTACCTTCCACACAAGTGTACTTATCACCTTAAAAATCTAGTCCTGGCCAGGAGACTTCAACTTTTAGTGGTAGTTTCCTGTGAGAGAGAATTCTGATGTCCTGGTGTAGACTCAGGGTTGTTCTCTAGATTGTCCTTTGATCACATATCTGTGGAAGTGGGTGGTAGGTTGAGGGAGGGGTTACTGGACACATACATGGATCTACATTAATGTTGGTGGGGGATTCCCCAGGAAAAGGGTTTGGTTTGAATAGAGCCCCCAAATTATATTTATAATGTATCAGATTTTACTAAAACAGTACTGTAAAAATAGCTTAGCACCAATATAGGATGTATGTTATAGGTACAAGAAACTGAAATCACTTTATTGTATAAAAACTATTTCCTGAAACTGTATATGTAAAGCAAATTCTTTTAATGGTGCTAAAGTGGTGCTTTATTTAAGAGTCATCTAACCGAATCTTTTTAAAAATCGTTTATTGAGTCCTTCTCCATTTGTGTTATCAATTTAAGGTTTCTTATAGTAGGTGTGCATGTAAGTGGACAGTCAGGCTTGTACACCCTTCTTCTGTAGGATATTGAGAAGTGACTCTAATGGAAGCTGATGGTTAGTGTGGTTAGTTCAGTTAAATATTTTCCACCTTACTTTCAACATAAAATCACTTGAATTATAGTGTTTTCCTGTCATATACTCTGATCAGAATGTTGAATATCTAAGACACAGAATATACTTTTATTTTATGTAGTTTGTTATGAGTTCTTTTACCGTTGGGTTATGTTTTAAAACAGAAGTATTTTTAGATGGCAGTTCTGAATTCTGTGTTTTCAGATTTCACTTAGATTTCTTAGGAACAGATAGTTCTTTTATACCAAGTGAACTGTAGCTGTCTTCATAAGCTTTTTTAAACTTGTCTTTTTTGGATATATTTTATTTTGTCACCCTATTGATATTTAGTGTATATCTATAAACACATTCTGATCTTTGCAAATTATCAAGTAGCTAGAATACCACATCTAGTCTATCTGGAAATTGTCCTGTTTCTGAAGTATATGAATTCTGAAGTCACAAGAGTACTTGTAGGTTCTAAATGTTCATATGGTGCAGAGAACTTCTGAGGACATTTTTAATGTGATTACACAAAGGAAACAGTTGCCATTTGTTCCAGCTGACTGGATCATTTCCAAGACAGACTTCCTCCCTGCTCTGTCCATCACCATGGCTTTCAGTCTACATTTTCTCTCCAGCACTTGGACTTTTTCCAAGATAAAAGCGGTTTCTGAGCATCTCAGTAGCAGTGATTTTTTTCCAGATATCTCTACTGGATTCTGGAGGTGTCAGAAAAAGTAGAAGGGAGGACAGGAGGAGTTTGGGAAATCAGGTAGGCCCCTGTAAGTATAATTTTAAAAAGAAGCTTTTAGAAAAAAGGAGTTGGGCATGGTTGAAGGCAACAAGATGACTACAGTAGAATGCTACAGGAAATCTTTTAGATTAGTCCTATTGAACTATAAATAATGAAGGACCAGACTTTTAATTTTCAGTCTGTTATAGATAAGATGTGTGTGGCTCCGATGTTTTGAAAGCATTGCCTAAGTGCTGTAAAGGATTTTACGTGGCTGCCCCCAGTTACTGTACCTATTATAGACCTGTATCAGTGCACTCATTGACTGTGGTCTGTTGACAACATGTTGAATAGTGTTTTTAATCCTAAAACCTTGTTTCTTCATTTTATATCCAAGGTCATTGAAGTTCAGAATAGTGAAACGATTTGCTTAATATTATATAGCCATTAAGTGTAGTATAGAATAACTCTAGTAAAAAGGAATTTTTTTTGTCTCAAGATGCTGCTGTTCATTGTTATATGAAAAGAAAAAGCAGAGAAATATAACTCGGATGGCACTTTAGGGGGTTTTCACTTTCTGCATTTTGGATTTCTGAATCTTTTGTATAATTTTCTTTAGTTTGGGCACCAGGAAAAAAATCAATAGATACCAAGTTAAACAATAATAAAATAAACTCAGAAATATTGAGGCAGTCTTACTAGTTTCAAAAAAGAGTAAAGGGTTTATATGGGGGAAGTATAAATTAAGAGATAAGCCTAAAAGATGGTTGGGCATGGTTGTTGAGGCCAGTAATCCTAGTACTTGAAGGCTGAGACAGGAAGATCACAGGTTTAAAGCCAGCCTCAGCAACAGAGCAAAGCCCCTCAGCAATTTAGCAAGACCCTATTTTACACACACACACACACACACACACACACACACACACACACACACACATACACACACACACACACCCCTCAGACTTTAGGTTAGAGTTGGAATGCTCCTGGGTTCAGTTTCTAGATCTGTAAAAATAATAATAAGAAAAAGATTGTCAGGAACAAGATTTATAACTCGTTTGTAAGCCGTAAGAATATGCGTTTTATTTGTTAGACAGTAGGAAATAGTTAAAAAAGTAATGTAGAGCTGGCTGGTGTTTATCAAAAGTAATTTGAGTCCTTTCTTTATATTTCAATTTTATAAAGTAAACTAGAGCATTATAATCAGATGCTCTTTAATGATAAATAATAGCTTAAAAGAACATAGAAAATGCAATAATTGAAAAGATTGGTATTAAATATATTTTGAAATACCCTGTCACAAAGTATTTGGTAAAAATGTATAGTATTGAGATAGTATATTAGGTTGTTGAGTACAACCACAGCTTGGGTGGGAATTTCCCTCTGCTATTCATTATATCAACCTCATAGGTATTAATTAACCTTTTTAGGCCTTGGTTACTCATCTGTATTCTAGAGATAATTAATATGCTTATTATAGGACTATCATAAAGTTAAATGACTATCTGGCTCTGTGTGTATCCGTGTTTATAGATATATAGACATATTTGTCATGTAATTTTTAGCTAGTGAATAATGAACATTGCATAAGTACTTTTACTGCTGCTGGTTTTGGCATGATTTGTAGTGGGGAGACATTTTATGAAGTACACCTAAGAAACATGTAAGAATAACTTGACTAACAATATCAGAAATATACCAGTTATTTTCTGAAAGTAGTCACTCAGTGCATATCAGATTTTGCTTTTTTGGTTTATCAATACTAAATTAGTTAAGTATATTTAATTTAGTGTTTTCTCTTCTGTAGTTTATCAGAGAAGATATGAAATATAAAGATGCTTCTAATAAACACAGCCATCTGCACAGAGAAGATAAGCATATAACTGTTGAGGATTTATGGAAGCGATGGAAAACCTCAGAAGGTAAGATTGCGGTAGTGATGGGGTCGCTCTTGCTCTGTGCTTGGGCCCTGCTTGGAGATCAGTAACTACCTCATTGGTTACGAATTTACAAAAAAGTATGAAAACTATATTTCTATAGAATATTTGTACTTTAGTAATTCTTCAGTTTTGATTTTGAAAGTTGACTTTTATCTTTCTTAGATTCATTAAGCATCAGGCTGTTTTCAGATAATTTAATACCTTATACTAGAATAAATGCGATAATGTATGCCTGAGAGTTTAGTTATGAAGGTTTTTAAAGCTACTAATTGGCATTATCATATAAATTTTATCAGATACATAGTGCAACCAAAAGTTTATTTTTTTAACTTGTGAATACCTGTCTCTAAAGTCTTTAAGGGGCCAGAACACTTAAACTTTTTCTTATGTAATTCCTTTGTGAAGTCTTTTGTAATTTCCCCTCTTCACAGGATGCTATGTTTCAGGACCCCCAGTGGCTGCAGATAGTACCACACCCTACTATATTTTTATATATATAATATATATACACACACTCATACATATGTATATGTATATATGTGTGTATGTATATATGTGTGTTTATGTATATATGTATATATATATGTATGCATTTGTGTAAAAGTTTAACTTACAAGTTAGGCATAGTAAGAGATTAACAATGAATAATAAGTGGAATAATCGTGGTAACAATAATAAGAGTTGTATGATTATGATCGCTCTCAACTGTCACAGGGCGGGTACCACATACAGACTGTATATGCTGGACAAAGGGGATGATTCATGTCCCAGGCACAACAGCAGAAGATTTTGTCATGCTACTTAAAACAGCAGTTTAAAACTTATGAATCACTTATTATTGGAAATTTTTATTAATGTTTTTACACCTAATTTGATTGTTGGTAACTGAAATTGTAGAAAGTTAAACTCTTGGGGGCAGGCTGCTGAAGATAAATGATAAAATTGTTTACTTTGCATTCTATACCTTTTCTTTTCCTAAGTTCTCGAGCTATCTTATGGACAGTTATTCTTTAAGGAAGGAGAAGTTTAAGATTTAAAACCTTAACTCAGTAACTTCTATTAGGAAGCTACAGAAATTAAAAAATAAACACATTCATTAAGCTTATTTATTTTTTAATATAAGAATCCACCACCAAGATACCTTTTTAATGCTTCTGTTTTTTATGACAATTAAGTAATTATGTTGTGGCATATATTTTTCTCTGAGAGTGTGAGTAATGAAATTAAAAAGAAGCTGGAACAGATTACCAATTAGTAGTATAAAGAAATAGTAAAGGTTACTGGACTGTCAGTTATAATATTTGCAAATTGGAAAATACAGAAAACTATCTCACCAATGCTATTTTTCTTAATGTAAAAGAAGATTTATAGGTCTATCTTTGCTTTTCAAAAGGAGGCATCTATTGAGATAAATTAGCAAAAAATGAAACAATGGAGAAAAATTGTTGACTTAATAGCATGTAGAGTTAAAAAATCTGTCTTGTCATTTCTCCTTACACCATTTAAAAATAATAGATATTTGTAAAGTGATAGAAACAGCAGGAAATTCAGTAACAGGTTATTTATATGATTTATCTCATCAATACATGGAAATTATTAAAGAATTTGGAGATCAATTACAGAGTCTATTGCTACTAAGATTTTTTTTAGGATTTCGGTATATAGAATAGAATCCACTTAATTACATCTTAGTGAAAGAATTGTGTGTGGCAGCTTAACTCTTTTGCTAGTGCCTTGTTTCGCCTTCCTTAGTTAACCCTGTCATCGCTGGCCTGGATAATTGTAGTAGCTACCTCTCTGGTCGTCCTGTGTACTACAGAGGTTTAAATTTACTCTTTTCCTGGAAGAGTCAATAATTTTAGCATGTGAAATGAATTATTAATGTATAGATTAACAGAGAAAACACAAGCAAAGAACACTTTAAATGTGCATAAACACAGAAGCCCTACTCAAAGAGGGCAAGAGGGCTGAATTTTATACCCAGCTAAGTAGAAGGACAGGAAAATGGCCTTGTGGGGGAACGTGAAGTGGGACAGTTTCATTGCTGCAGAGAATGTGCACGGGAGCAGGGGCTGTCTTGTTATGCAGAGGAAGTTCCCCCAGGCAACTGATCGTGTCTGAGCCACATGTCAGATTCCTTATCTCTTGTTTCTCTGGAAAAAATATTTCCTTAGCAGAATGGAGGATGGCTGATGGAAATGCCCCTTTGAATTTATTTACTTTACTGTATTAGTATAGTAAATAACAAATATAGGAAAGTTAAGTAACTACTATAGTAAAATAAATAGATGTAGACTTCTTTTTACAAAAATGATAGTTTTCCACAGCCATTTCTGTGTTTGCAGGTCTGTAGTTTCTCTGAATAACCAACTTGAAATGTGTCAAATATATATACCTATTTAGGTTCAGAGGAAAAGTCAGTCTTTGTAGACTACTGTGAACCTCTACACCTGCCCTCTTCTCCCACCTCTGTCATCTCTTACTGAGTTGCAAAGGGCCTCACTAAGTAGCTGAAGCTGTCCGAGAACTGCGATCCTCCTGTCTCAGCCTCTCAAATACTGAGATTACAAGTGTGCACCACCACACCCAGTTTGTCTCTTGTATTTGTCCCATCTCCTTCATTCACTTCTTTAGTTATCTAAATATTTTTTGGAAGTAGAATTGGCATTCTATAGAAAGTATTTGGAATTCATTTCAGAATGTATAATTTTAAATCCTGGCTCTATTTTTAAAAAAACATTGATTTTGAGCACATTTTAAAATTCAAGTGTTTAGTGCCTTTGTCTTGTGCCAGTGGAACAGAATAGAAGATACAGAAACAATCCACACACTTACAGCCAATTGATTTTCAACAAAGGTGCCCAAAAAATATGTTGGAGAAAAGATAGCCTTTTCAATAAATGGTGTTGGGAAACTGGCTATCCATTTGTAGAAAAATGGAATTCCTGCCTCTTACCCTGAACAAGAATCAATTTAAGATGTATCAAAGTCCTGGAAATTAGAACAGAGACTTTGAATTACTAGAATAGGGGAAAGGACCAACACTTCAGCATATAGGCATAGGTAGAACTTGCTCAATAAGACCCTCAAAGCTTAGGGAATTAAAACATGAACTGAGAAATTATATGGCATTAACCTAAAAAGTTTCTGTTCATCAAAGGAAACCATCAAGAGTCTAAAGAGAAGAGCCTATAGAATAGAAGATCTTGGCCAGGTATTCCTCTGATAGAGGACTAATACCTAGAATATACAAAGTACTTAAAAGACTTAACACTAAAAAACCCCAAACAACCCAATCAAAAAATGGGCAATTGAACCAAATAGACACGTTACAAAAGAAGAGATACCAATGACTAATAAACACATGAAAAATGTTCAACATCATTAGCAGTCAGGGAGATGCAATGAAAGCTACACCAAAACTCCAATCAGAATGGCAGTCATCAGGACGCCAAATAGTAGTAAATGCTGCTGAGGCTGTGGGGACATTGGAACTTTTCTACACTGTTGATGGAACTGTGCACCCCTCAGTTTGGAGATTCTTCTGAAAATGGGAATGGGTCCACCATATGATCCAGCTACTCCACACTTGGATATCTTTCTAGAGGGACTGAAACCAGAATATTTTAGTAATATGTGCATATCCATGTTTATAGTCTCACAATCCCCAATATCCAAATTATGGAACCAGCTCGGGTGTCCATTAGCAGATGAATATTTTATAAAATTATGAAAAATACACACAATGCAATTCTACTCAGCGCTAAAGGAGAAAATTACATCATTTTCAGAAAAATGGATACACCGGGAGAATCACTGTGAACTACATTATGGTGTGAGACTATAATGCTCCAATAAAAGTAAAAAATAAATGAAATTCAGGTATTAAGTGAGATTAGCCAGTCACAGAAAGGGAAGGGAAGATCATATGTTTTCTCTCATATGCAGAAGCTAGGAAGTAGTTGGGATATAAGGAAGACTTTAGATAATGGAGAAGAAACTTCAGTGGAGGCAGGAGGTGATCATGTGTGTGGGGGATTAATGAAGAAAACACTTCCACTGACGTTTTGTACATAGCGAGGACACCAGTGCCAGTCTCAATATCTTGTCTGGGGAAGGGAAGGGGATGGGGAGGGAGCTGGGGGAAAGCTTACCAAGTGCTGTGTGCACGTATACACCATCTATCACTATGAACTACATTATGGTGTGAGACTGTAATGCACCAATAAGAGTAAAAAATAAATGAAATTCAGGTATAAACTATAACTCTTGTATGATATAAATTAAGAAATGAACTGAAGATGCTTTGCATAATTTCTGGGCATACCCGATAATAACTTAGTAAATGTTGATTTTGCTCTGTAATAATATTGTATAAACTGAAATGCTCAGCCTCATTTAAAGTTCTGTAGTTTTTTTTATCTAGTCTCATAATAGTTATCAATAAAATTATCATGTTAGGCCATAAATTTACCATCATAGTGTACAAATGATGACAGAATTTACCCAGTATCTTTTTAGAATGTTGTTAGCTGGGGAAAAAAGAAGTTAGGTAGAAGTTGATTCCAACTTCAAATAGAAAAATTTCAGCAGTGGCCTGACAGATTTAATAAATTCTGCAAGCTGTGAGAGTTACTAGATGTAGTTAAATAGTAGCTAGTTACTTAATGGCAAAAATTGCAGTTAGAAAGCTATCAGTTATAAGATTTACAAACTAACATAAAATCTGATTAAATAATGTATTGTTTTTAAAGCAGAAACTCACTGGATTAGTTTATGGAAGTACCTGGTTATGTACCATGATGTAACCATTCTATATTGTTTAGTATGGGTCTTATCCTACTGAAGGTTACTTGTAACCCAAGTTACTGTGTAACTTGGAGCTTTACAAATTGAATAGATACTTGGAAATTTAAGAAGGTTTAACTATATTTTTCAAAAAAGGATTAGAAGTTAAAAGGAACTGAAATGGCCTGAGAGAAAAGTAGGCATTTAATAATGGTTGTTTTCAAGTGTATATAAAGCCTCACCAGAGACAAAATGATCGAGAGTGTTTTAAACATATAAAAGAAATGGAAAAAAATTTCTGACTGTGATTGTAAAAATTCCTAAAAGTAAATAGAATTATAAATATTTGTTTTATATAGACATGTTCTATATCCATAAGGCTTTTCTTCTGGGTGTGAAAAGTATAGATGGATATAAGCCATTGATTTTACATGGAGATTGAAATGAAAAAATAAAGTTGAGAAGTGTTTAGTGTATCAGCAGCGTAAATCAAAACGTAGGCCTTAAAGATAATAAGATAACATTTTTGTGGCATTCATCAATAAAACGTTACTTCATATCCTATTAACAACCGCTAATAGGAAACAGGGAAGTGTAAGATAAAACCATTCTCCCTAAGGAGCTTAAAAATATTTTGCATAAGCACAGATGAAAAGTTAAATAACAGTAAGAAAGGTTGATTAAATATTATGCAAGTGGTACTGTTATAGGAGTTTAAGAGAATGGCAGATTTATTATGGAGAACGCTTCATTGTGAGATGGCTTTTCAGTAGAATTTTGAAAGACCAAATACTTTTATAGAGAAATAAGAAACCATTAGAATATAATAGTTGGCAAATTATTACCAGTGAATAAGTAGGTACATTTGCACATTTAAATGCTATCGCCTTCATGTAAACACAATTTACAAGTCAGAAATGTAGTATCTTTTTAGAATATGTGAGATAACTCACTGGTGTGTTTTTGTTTTTGTTTTTTTCTTGGTGGTACTGGGGTTTCTGGAAACCCTTCTACCTCTGGGCTACACTCCCAGACTTATATTTTTTATTTGGAGACAGGGTCTCCTAAGCCAGCCAGGCTGGCTTCGAACCTGCACGATCCTCCTGTCTCCGCCTCCCAAGCGCGGGGATTACAAGTGTGCGCCACCACGCCCGGCTACTCGCTGTTTTAATCTGTCTTTTGCTATCCCACATAAGGTTGTTGAAAATGAAATGAATTTGTACATGTAACGTGCTTGGAATAGTGCCGAGCACAAAGCAAGTATCCGGTGAATATCTATTGTTAATACTCTTTCTTTTAAGTAAATGTGATCATGACACATTTATGGGACACTGGAGCTACAGAGTGCTGGAAAAAGGCAACAAGTTGGGGAGTAGTAGTCTGTTCAGAGAGGGAGACTAGACTATGTTTAAACCTGAAGAGCTGCTCCAAGCACGGTAAGTGAGATTCCTCTCATATGCCAGAGATTATCAATCTATAGTGGTTGCCAAGAGCTCTTTATTAAAGAAACTTGGTTTGTGTCTGGTCTCATAGCAAAGAAAGATATTACTGTAGCAACTACTGATAAGCACCACTTACTGTATGTGTGGAAGGTGGTCGTATACTTAGTGTTTATATCATTATTGCATTAAATATTAGGAACTGTTACAACTTCTTGTTTTAGAAAGCCTTGTAGTATAAAAGAATTACAGGAAGAGTCATTCACTATAGGCAGGGAGCTTACTGAGCACTGAATTCAAGATGATACAGATTTGAGTACGAAGAAGAAAATGTGAATTCTGAGAAGTGTTTTAAAGAAAAGCTTGGATTAATTTTTCCTCTGTGTTTAGAATGAATTCGAGTTTTCTGTTTGTTCACATCTCATAATTTTAGACTTATTGGGCTTGCAGGTGTTTGTTTAATTGGTTCACACAGTAAATATTTTTTACTAAGTTCTGATATGAGCAAGGGTTTGTTTTGGTACTGAACAAGTAGACATGAAGAATGTATTCTCTGCCCTATGCCTGTTCACAGTCTGATGGTGGAGAAAGATCTATTAATAGGTAATTAAAGTTAGCCAAATGTAGTGTGATGTAGGCCTATAATCCCTGTACTTGGGTGGCTGAGAGAAGAGGATTGCAGGTTTAAGACTTAGCCTCAGCAACTTTACAAGAACTTGTTTCAAAATAAAAAAGGGCCAGCCGGGCGTGGTGGTGCACGCTTGTAATCCCCGCTCTTGGGAAGTGGAGACAGGAGAATCTAGGATCGTGCAGGTTTGAAGCCAGCACAGCTGGCTTAGGAGACCTTATTTCCAAATAAAAAAGTATAAAAATAGGTCTGGGAGTGTAGCCCGGAGGTAGAAGGGTTTCCAGGAACCCCAGTACCACCAAAAATAAAAATAAATAAATAAAAAGTAAAATAAAAAAGGGCTGGGCTGTAGCTCAGAGGTTAGAATTTTCCCAGGTTTAATCACCAGTATCAAAACAAAAAACAAAGCCCGAAAAAATAACATGATGTGCATTCACAGACATAGTGAAGTCAATCACTAAGCCAAACATGAGAAGGGCTGCATGAGTGATGTGTGCATGTCTGCCTCTGCCATCTTGAACTCCATTAAAATGGATGACTACAATGCACAAATAAAATAAAAAAAATGAAAAAAAAAGGACTGGGGGAAAAAGAAGCACATTCAGATGTTATGTAAGCGAGTTTTTCATATGACACAAATGTTTTACTGTTTTAGTAAATCATATTTTAATACTTAATGTCTTGCATACAACATGTAAGTTTTTGGAAAAGCTGCTATTATTATTTGTAAGCGCCATCAATAGAGGTATTGGTTTTTTTTTTTTTTTTTGTGGTACTGGGGATGGAACCCCTTTCTACCTCCGGGCTATACTCCCAGACCTATTTTATACTTTTATTTGGAAACAGGGTCTCTTAAGCCAGTGAGGCTGGCTTCGAACCTGCCTGATCCTCCTGTCTCCGCCACCTAAGCGCGGGGATTACAAGCGTGCACCACCACACCCAGTGAGGTATTGTTTTTTTTATCATCCACAGAAGCAGTTTATACACAAGTGAAGGCCTGTTCTCAAGGTGGAGTGTAGTTTCAGAATGACAGATGTCATCATTTGTACCACTAACAAAAGGTCTTTTGTAGTCAGAGTTTCTTATGTAGAGAATAAGTGACACAAACATGTTGGCCATTCACTCTAACATTTGAGGGAGCTTCATGTGAGTATTTGCTAGAAATATAGAGTAGCCATTTCTTGGACATTTTATTACACATTAGGCAGGCAAACACTGTTCTATATAATCATAATTCCTTTATATTCTTAAAGCTTTTTTATTATAAAATAATCAAAATATACTTAGAATGTTCTGAAAAAATATATTTTTTGGTGGGTGGTACTGGGGAACCCAGGGGCTTTCTACGTCCAAGATACAACCCTAGACCCCCCCCCTTTGTTTTTATTTTAAACAGCTTCTCTTTAGGTCTTGCTAAATTGCTGAGGCTAATGTTGAACCTGTGATGCTCTTGTTTTAGCTTACCAAATACTAGTATTGCATGCGTGCACCATCATACTCACTTGATCTATCCAAATTATGATCTCATGTTAGCTTTTTGGTGTCTCTTTTCCTTTTTTCGCATCTACTTATCAGGTCTGTTTTGGTTTTATGTTTTCTTCTTTCCTATTTCTTTCTCTTAAAATGTAAACATTCTTTCTCTTTTACCTCAGGACACTTGAGATTTGGTGATTTATGATTACTGCAAATATTGACTTCCCTAGATTAATGATGCCTTTTTAATTTATAGAAGATCCTTAGCTTTGAGAAAATTGCTTTTTTACTTTGATTTTTTGTGTAGATTGTTGTTAGTTTTATTGTTGAAGTAGAGACATCAGAGACCACCTGCCTGTCCCATTTTTCTGTGCTCTAGAGAATTTGACCATTTCTGTTTTGTAGGAACACATGAAGTAAACATGTGAATCTCATTTTTCCTCATTTAAGAAGATTTTCAGTACATAAAATTCATATGAAGATTTCGTATGACTTAGGAAGTACTTTTCTGAGATTGTGAATTTTCCTGTGGGTTTCTGTATACCAGAAATAGTCTACGTTTGTCCTCTGTTGTATTCACAGACTCAAGGAATAGCTCCTATCTGGAGTACCGAACCTTATGCAGAAGGTAAAAATGAGACTGTCCAACTTTCACAGCTTGTGATGGACTGTCTGGAAAACAGCAGGCCTTTTGTTTATTGTTCTTTCCATTCTTTTCACCCTTCTCCAACAGTTGGGAACCAGTAGCATATGGATGTGTGCTAAATTTTGATTTATTAGCCTTTCATTTGGGAAGGGGATGTTTAAGAGGTTCTCTGGATGTAGTCCTGAAGGTTCAAGTGAATGATATTGCAAGAGATTCACTGCATCAAATTATCCTTTGTGTGGGCCGGGCGTGGTGGCGCACGCTTGTAATCCCCGCGCTTGGGAGGCAGAGACAGGAGGATAGCACAGGTTTGAAGCCAGCCACGTGCACTGGCTTAGGAGACCCTGTTTCCAAATAAAAATATAAAATAGGTCTGGGAATGTAGCCCGGAGGTAGAAGGGCTTCCAGGAACCCCAGTACCACCAAAAAAAAAAAAAAAAGATTAAAAAAAAAATTAAAAAAAATTATCCTTTGTGTGGAAGAAATGTTTCATGCCTGCTACTAAGAGAAAGTAGTATAAAGTAGAAATCGTGGGCAACACACTATTTAATGGATAGTCAGGAAAACTAAATTGTAGTTACAAACCAGTAATATGATGAAGTAAAGGGTTTTCTTAGAAATTGGTAGAGTTGACTGTGCCTAAAAGAGAAAAATACTCCATTGATGTACTTTATGCAGAACACTTAAAAGTGATCAATTAAGTACAATTTGAACATGTACTGTGCATAAGGGTAGTCTTGCTACATCTTTCAATTCAACATCAGCTTATACGTTATTGATTACTTATTTTGCCAAAAATTGTGTTGGTTCATGGGTTGAAAAAATTTTGTTAGGCTAATAAAAATAAATGTAAACTCAGGCAAAAAACTTATTAATATAATAATGCTCCAGTGATGGAGAACGATGGTAACCCACAGGTATGTCACTGTTTTCAAATTCTTCTCAGAATTTGTTTCCAATGAAGAATTTGAGTGACAGATGTTAGTAAATATCTTAGATTTTTTTGGAAGGGAATGAACGTGAGATAGGAAAAGGGGCAAATTTAAATAGAGAGGAAGGACAAGAGATTTGTGACTTTAAAAACTGCTGCATTTTTTTGTGTGTTTTCAATGATATATTGTAAGCTTATAGAATTCTAATCTCATTGTTTTTCATGTTTTGACAAGTACCAAATATTTTGTGGCAGAATTTTAAGTATAGTGCTACAGATCTTCTACAGTGTGTAATAATAGATTTCTGTGTACTGGCTGTATACCCACTAATCCAGAGCCTGTGACCTTAGCAAACGTAAGCATATCCAGATTGTTGTGTGAGATAGTTAAAGATTGACCTGCTTTGGAAGTTGTCTAAATTTCTCTCATCTGTTTTTAATAAGCATGCTTAATTGCACAAATCTATGACGTTAGACTGCATTCTCTCTTAGTTATATAATTGAAAGCTTTGAAAGAGGGAAGTTTTAAGATAGTCAATATGTATTATAGGACTAGGTCTAGATTCTTTTAATGGTTCTTAGAAATGTCCAGTGAAGATGGACATGGTGGCGCACACCATGAATGAAGTAATCATTCCAGTTTCTAATGGAACCTGCACTGTATTAAATACTAAAGGCTAAATTTATTACAAAACTCAAAGCTTAATAAATTCCTGTGCCTAACTGATTGTACAGCATGCTTTGCTGAGTGGCTTGAAAGTATAGAGTATCTTTTTTTTTTTTTTTTACTACGTAAGTTTAAAATCTGATTAGTTTTTTATCTTAGTAATTTTTTTTCTCCCCAGTGGAGAGATTCAAATTCAAGTAGTGGGAAACTTTGTTGTAAGGATGCTCATTCATCAGTGGTTTGATTGATTGCAAGTGACAAAATCTGACTCACTCATTCTTTAAGTTTTCAAGAATTTATTTAGTTCTTTCTGTGAGATTGGCAGTATCCTAGACACTGAGGATAGAATACTTAAGAAAATAGATATCCTGCCCTTATGGAGTTAATACCTTTTAGGGACATGTGACAGGAACTAGTTAAGTTGCTAAGGCTGGTTACAAACTTTCAATTCTTCTGTCTCAGTAACTCTGATAGCAGGAGGTAGATAGGATGTGAAGAAAGTTTTTTTTATATTTTTAAAGATGAGATGTTTTATAATGTGTTTATATATTAATAGAATGATATAGTTAAATAATCAATAAAGGAACAGATCCAGTTATCCTTATTTAATAGAAAAGTGCATGTATATAGCCAGGGACTTAATCTGCACTGGTCCAGCTTTTTTGGGGATTTTATTACCTCTGGCTGTTTTCTAGACTAGGTATAAATTATAAATTCCCTTTTTATAATTTATATATTTATAAAGGGCAGTTAAAAATTTCCCTTTTTCCAGGATTATGACCAAAGAAAAATAGGAATCTTCTCTACCTTTTCTATTTGGAAAAATGCCAAAAAGTAATTGACTTGTGTCATGTAGGCAAACCTAGACCTCTCTTAGTGACCTAAGATGAGTCCTTCAGTTTGCTTCTTACCCGTCTCCTTCCCCTAGGGGATTAAGAAGCTTGTCTTAAAGAAGGCAGGGAGAGGGGGGCACCTAGTAGCTAGCCAGCCACTACAGACTGATGAGAAAGAGAAACTAGACTGTGGGAAGAAAAACCTGCGATTATTTCATACCCAAGGGTGGGTGGGAGGGTGGGGGTCTGGCAGCCTGGGTCACGTGATAAAAATATAGCTGTTCTTTTAGAATAATCGGTTACGTTCTTGACACTTGCAGCTCAAAACTGAGGAACAAGAAATAGTTTTTTTTTTTAAAAATGGGCTTCTTTAGGTTCAACTCTGAATTTTATTATAATTGAGTCTCATTTTCCAAATAAAGATATTTTATTAAATCTCATTTTGTGCCGGGCGTGGTGGCGCACGCTTGTAATCCCCGCGCTTGGGAGGCTGAGACAGGAGGATCGCGCAGGTTCGAAGCCAGCCGCACGCGCTGGCTTAGGAGACCCTGTTTCCAAATAAAAATGTAAAAATAGTTCTGGGAGTGTAGCCCAGAAGTAGAAGGGCTTCCAGGAACCCCAGTACCACCAAAAAAAAAAAAAAAAAAAAAAAAATCTCATTTTGTTATTTTAATGAAGTAAGCCAATATAACTCTTTACCTACTGAAAACTTCCAAAATATTTCTGGCTATTACAGATATTTACTACTGTTTGGCACTTTCTATTTTAACTAGGTGAAAATCTAGCTGAGTTCACTTGGAGTCACTAGACATGTCTATACTGTGAAAAATGAAACAGTGTATTTATTTATTTATTTATTTTTGGTGGTACTGGGGTTCCTGGAAACCCTTCTACCTCTGGACTACACTCCAAGACCTATTTTTATACCTCTTTTTTTTTTTTTTTTTGGAAACAGGGTCTCTTAAGCCAGCGGGGCTGGCTTTGAACCTGCGCGCCCCTCCTGTCTCTGCCTCCCAAATGTGGGGATTACAAGCGTGCACCACCACACCCCGTGAAACAGTGTATTTTTAAAAGCATCATTGGAGGAGTTTAAAGTGGCAAAACCTAGGCACTTCATGCTGAGTTGGTGTGGAAATCTTGAGAAGAGATGCTTTCCAAATATCTGTGAATTCAAGGAATAGGTGTTTTTTGGCCTATGACCTAAACAGTACCAAAAGGCAAATAGTATTTATCGCACTTAGTAATAACCAAAAATATCAACTATGGTTATACTTTAGAACATAAGAACATGGAAGGTTTTTGCAGTGCTATGTTCTTATGCTGTACTAGAGTTGTGGCATTTGGGTTACTGGTCAATTGTACCACATAATACCCTCTCAGGAGGGAAAAGGGACAGCTATAAAATTAGAATTAGTATTATGGTTTATATTAGAGTGTCCCCCTCTACCTCACCAGCCATGCTGGAGGTGAGCTTGGCTGTCGAGAGGTCCCTGGGGGTGTGGCCTTGGTCTCTCTTCACCTGGTTGGATTTCTTGCTTTCATCCTCTGATATGAGAGCACAACCCTTGTGTTCCCTCCCTTTCACTCTTCTCCCCTCCTCTCTGCACCATTCCCCAAGCCCCACAAACGTAACCTGGTCTAACATAGACTGAACTCCTGAAATTTCTAGAACTATGAGCAAATAAATCTTTCTTTCTCTAAGTTGTCATCAGGTTCTTTTTGGGCTATAGCAGTGAGAATGCTTATTGAAAAAGTGATGATTAGAATTAAGATTTATAAATCAGAGAATTATCTAGAAGAGTATTCCTTTATGAAATTATAAAAATTTTACTAAATTTATAAGTAGTTATAGATGATATAATCTAGGGAAAGCCATATTTTATATTGCTGTACTATAAGAAAGGTACTTTGATAATTTACAGTGCTATCACCATTTTCTTCATTTGTTAATAAAGACTTGATTCACATTTTTTTTTAAACTAATTCAATGTCATTGGGAACATTTTTCATTTTTCTTTATATTAGTAGGAAGCAAGGATTAGAATTCTGAAAAGTCAGGTCAGTACAATATTTATGTTAGTTGAATTTGTTTAGACTGAAAGCATGCATAATGGCAAATAATAACTTTGTATTTGTTTTCTAAAGTATAAAATATTATTTTGTAAGTAAATTGGTTAGACCGGATTTAAAGGTCACTTTTTCATTTTTAGTTTATTGACACTTTTATTAAAACAAGTAATCAAGATGATCAAGTATTTTGTTTGTGTGGAATATCAAGTACAAGAAGGGAAATTCATAATTGAGAAGGATTCTGAATTTAATTATTTGATAAAAACTTGTTGGTTTCTCTCCAAGACTGTTTTTACCAGAGTAAACAGAATTACTTTCTTTCACATTGGTACAGCTGGGAGCCTGAGAAAAAATTAAGAGAGACTATTTCTGGATCTTGAAAATAAATCAGTTGTAAGACAATAAAGAAATGCAAAGAAATAGAACTCAGAATTATTGAGGTAGGTAGTTAGAAAAGGCAAAAACAATCTTAAGTCAGATTGAGAGGAGATTATTTTCTGCTCCAGCCTATAAAAGTTGAGAAATAGTAAAGATTAAAATGTTTTAGTAATTTAGACCAGTGTGACTTACCATGTTCCTAAAAAGACTACTAAAATTTCAAGTTAATTCTAGTTGTAAAGTCAAGAAAAGGATGTTTTCCTTTAAAGTCTAGTTTTCAGATTATTATAAATATTTTTATACTGGTTCATTGGCTTTTTACTACATAAACATCATAAATCCATGAGAGAAACTTTCTAATGTTGTGTATTTGAGTCTTACATCTTTCCAACTTATTACTAAATGAGTATTGAACAAGCATTAAACATGTATGTGTTCAAAGGCCTCTCATCTTTTAATTACTGATACCTAAAAAAATTCCATAGTATAGCTACACTTTCCCAGATAGACAGTATCTCACAGTGAGTGGAGAGCATAAAGCTTGGCTGCCTGTATTCAAGCCTCTGAATAATACTTGTGACCTCGGTTAACTTAATCTCTCTGCTCCTAACTATCCTCATTTGTAAAATACAACTTATAATAGTATTTCCCTTAGGGGGTTGTTAAGGATTCAGTGATCTAATAAGTAGAGCTTAGAATAATGATCTAATAAGTAGAGCTTAGGACATTTCTTGGTGGCTAATAGAGATCTAGTGTTTGCTATTATCATCAGTGTTGTTAAAAGATTACTTTGCTGAAGAAAACCAAAAGCTACAAAGTAAAGAGAAATTGACAATAATCTCTGCCTATATTACCAACTACAAAATTTTTGTTTTTTAAATTTTAATTTCTTAATGAAAGTGAGTTCACATTTAGAGAAAAGTTGAAGGACCAGAACAAAATCTCCATTATGTATATATTACATGCATTTTTATTTGTTCAGATCACTCCCTCAGTTCTTTTGTCATTTGTCCTAATAATGACCTTTTAAAGCTAAAGATTCCAAAATTAAAATAAACCTATCTCTAATTTTGTTCCATCTGAAACAATTCCTGGTGGTTTTCTAGACTTTCCTGATTTGGGCTTAGTAATCTTAAAAAAAAAGGTCATTTTTATAGACTATATCTAAATTAGGGTTTGATATATTTATATAATAAGACCCAGTTATACATTTGAGAATAGAAAGATTTTCTTTCTTCCCTTTTTATTTTTTTGGTACTTGGGATTGAACCCAGGGGCATTTTACCTCCGATCTACACCCTAAGCCCTGTTTTTTATTCTTTATTTTGAAATAGAAGTCTCACTAAGTTGCAGAGGGCCTTACTAAGTAGCGGAGGTCAGCCATGAAGCTGCGATTCTCCTGACTCAGCCTCCTAAGTACTGGTATTACAAGTGTGCAGCACCACTCACGGCAGGATAGAAAGATTTCCAGAGGAATGATTATTCTCATTTATCTTTCTCTGTAGCACATGGTGTCAATTTGTTTTAATAACAGCAGTGTTACCTTGGTGACTTGATGAAGATCATGCCAGCTATGTTTCTGTATTTAGAAAGTTACTTTTGTCCCCCTTTATAATTAATGCATACTTTTTTTGGTAGAGAGATACTTGGAGACTTTAAAAAATCACATTCCTCCTATCACTTTACCCACTAATTGTAGCATTCTTGGATCTTTCTTGCTTGAGTTATTCTTTATTTTGATGATTGTCAATGACAGTTTTTCAGATTCCATCATTTCTTCTATTTATGAGTTGATATTCTAAAATAAGGTATTTAAACAGATACACTGTCAACATCTTGTGAAGGTGGTAGGAGATAGCAGACATATTTTGAAACTAGAAATTGGTGAAATATTGTCTCAATCTTATGACTACTTAGAAAATTGATGTACTTATTTATCTCACTGTAGACCTGAGGTCCTGTTTTTATTTTGTGGATTTTAATTTGTTATTTGCATTATGATTTTGATGCTCAAATTTGTCCCAAATTTGTCCCAAATTTCAAGCTCGTTTCTATCCTTTGTTATATCTCTCATTTTTTGAGCATTTTCTTACTTCCTGGTATATAAAAATATACAGGCTCATTGTGTTATTTTCCTGGAAACAGCCACTTTTCCAAGAGTCTGATTACTTTTAGTGTGGTGATATTTAGAAACCAAAATTCTAGCAAGAATGTTCATTGCTACTAAGATATTGTTCTCAGTCCTTCTGAATAGACTGGGAAAACACACACACACACACACACACACACACACACACACACACACACACACACAATTTCTTTTTTTTTCTGTTAAAAACCATGAATTCATATTGACACTTTATACCACCAATTTCAGTTCAGCAGTACTGGGTTGATTCTGTCTTAACCTTTTCTTCTGTATGCACCTCCCTTTACTGACAATGAAACACCTGGCCCTCTTACCTCCAGTGTATTTTCCTACTTAATAGTTCTACCTGCACATAATCAGTTTCCTGGCCCTGTTGGGCTGCTGCCCCATTTCAGGCCCTGCCGTGTGCGGGCCTCTGCTTTTGTAGAGCTGGTCATTTAGTGTCCACGTTATGTAGACTCTGGTCCCTCTCTTCTCATCTTTCTATGGTACTCGGCTACTCCTGGGCATTGAAAGGCTTTTCAAATGAATCTGAGAATTGAAAAATAGCTTTGGAGAATGAATCCATCACAGTGAATTTATTTTTATTACTGAAGCACATTATTTACATTTTTCTTCTCACATAACTCAAGCCACTAACAAAAGTGTCCCCTGTGAATAAGGAAGCCTATTCAGTAACTTGATATTTTAAGCACATTGTGTCAATTTGCTTTAATAAGAGTAGTGTTATTAAATTGTTATAGTAGTCACAAATAAGTGAGTTTTTTTCTAGAACTTGTTTTGCCATTAGTAATATTGATCACCATTATATATACTAAATGAAGCTTAAGTTGGAAAATGCTATATATACCTAGTAAATGTCACAAATAGTATTTATGTACTGTTAGATTTTTAAGAGTAATCTGTAACTGGAGATTAAACGGAATTTTTCTGAGTATAATTACCTTGAAAATAATTTTGTTCTTGTTTAACATATTCTTTGGAAAATAGCATTTTCTTCATTTTATGAAGGTTAGTCACGCATTTGAGAGTTTGTTCCTTTATCTAAAATGTCACCAAGAGCCGGGTGTGGTGGCGCACGCTTGTAATCCCCGCACCTGGGAGGCAGAGACAGGAGGATCGCACAGGTTCAAAGCCAGCCTTGCTGGCTTAAGAGACCCTGTTTCCAAATAAAAATATAAAAAATAGGTGTCTGGGAGTGTAGCCCAGAGGTAGAAGGGTTTCCAGAAATCCCAGTACCACCAAAAAAAAAAAAAAAAAAAAAAGTCACCAAGAGAATAAATGAAGGGTGCCATTTTTCTGGTAGCATTGATTAGCAGAATCATTTTGTCATCCATTCACTCATCTACAAATACTGAGTTCTTTCTGTGTACATACCAGACAGTACACATTTTTAAAAATCATGTAGTACTCCTGTATTTTTAACATACTGAGAAAAAAGAAATGAATAAGAAATATTATCCTCAACAGAACTTCCTTTGATATGTAATACTACTTTTTCTGGTGTTAGCGATTGAACCCATTGCTTCAAACATGCTAGGTAAGCACTCTGCCACTGAACTATACTCCCAGCCCATTTCTGTCTTATTTTGGATGTCTCCAAGTTGCACAGGCTGGCCTAGAACTTGGTGCCCTCTTCTTACATCCTCCTGAGTAGTTGGGATTACAGGTGTGTGCCACCATGCCTGGCTGTGTGAAATATTTCCTTCATTCTCAGTTGAGTACACTCACACACACACACACACACACACACACACACACACACACACACACACACACACACAGTGAGAGAGAGAGAGAGAGAGAGAGAGAGAGAGACAGACAGACAGACAGACAGACAGACAAACAACGAACCAGAGATTAAGTTGGGGTGGGGAGAGAAGGAACTAGAGGTTAAGTCAGTATGTTCTAAGGTGATACATTTCTTCAGTGACACCCATAATGAGATGTCAAGGAAAACTTGATTGAAACATTTTGTTTCCTGCTACTCTCCAATAATTTGTAAAGAAATCATATTCCTAGAATTTTTTTTTTTTTTTTTGGTGGTACTGGGGATGGAGCCCTTCTAACTCCAGGCTATACTCCCACACCTATTTTATATTTTTATTCGGAAACGGTCTTTTAAGTCAGCAAGGGTGGCTTTGAACCTGCGTGATCCTCCTGTCTCCACCTCCCAAGCACACGGGGATTACAAGCGTGAGCCACCACACCCGGCCTATTATTTTTTAATTGCACAATATTTCTGTTTGTGTGGTTGTTATATATTTTTATTGTTTTTATTATGATGACATTTATTACTTTTATTATAAATTTTTTCAGTAGAGCACATTTGTAAAAATAATTTTTACATACATTTTGTTGGTTAATCTTCACAATTTTGGGACTCAATACTTCTGCATTTTCTATTTGTAAAATACATCTTTCTTATCCTCACCATCTTCATGGGACTAGGTGTTGATAATACACTTAGTTTAAATGATAATAAAATTGCAGCTTATAATAGAAAAGGTAATAAAGCCTTCCCTTAGTGTTTTCTGACCTTCTATTAGGAATAAAACACCCTGGTAATTTTTTTTATTTTCTAAATATCCAGGCACGTGCCAACATGTACCTAGTATCTCTAAAAATTGCATGCAGTTCTTGTGTGATAACAATGTAGGAACTCATGAGCAAAATATTGGTACAACTACTAATATCTGAACTTCCCAAGTCCAGGGTGTGGCTTTAGATGTACAAATATAGCATGTTGCAGGAATTTAGTCCATGTTACAAAGACATGCTCTGCTGACCAATGTGAAAATGGGAGGCCCACATTCTGGCACAGTTCTAAAGATAAGCCTGTCTTGACTCTGCTGAGCAGCTGATCATCTGAAATCTCTCTTAGAAGTGACACCACAGAGCCTTGTGAAACCACTAAAGACAAAATGGGGAGGCCCAAGACGTCTTTAAGTTTTTACATTTAAAAACTATTTTCTTTCATGTTTATATTACATATACTTAAAATTTCATTATCAAAGCCCTACTATATCACACCTTAAGTTAATTGACTTTTTTCTGTGAAAAAGTGTCTGTGAGCATAAAGAGAATTCTTGATGTTTTTTTAAACGTGGAATTCTCAATTTGAAATGGACTTTACCTGTGGTGAGTTTTAGTATATATTATTTTAGAATATAATATTTTATATAAATTGCCAAAATTTCAGTTTTTAAGAGGGTAAATTTTTAGATCATATATCAGAAGTCTTAACTTCTTTTTATTATTTCTTATGGTGAACTTTATTTTTTAAAATTTTTATATGTTCATTATGGTCATAAATCTTAATGGGGTACAAGCTGGTGGAGGCATACATGCATACATTACATAATTGGTTTCTTTTGTTAATAATGTTTGTTCTTTATTTCCCCTTTTTGGTCCTTTTCTAACCTTTTGGTTTTTATAAAGGATGTTTTCATGCTCTAATACAAAGTGTATTTAACTGTATTTATTCACTACTGTTCTATCTCATGATGTCAGAAGTTAATTTAAAATAACTATTATGCAGCTGGGTGTGGTCGTGCACACTGGTAATCCTAGTATCAGGAGGCTGAGTCTGGAGAATTGCAGTTCATGACAGCCTCAGCTACTTAGTGAGGCCCTGTTTCAAAATAAAGAATAAAATATAGGAGCCCGGTGTGGTGGCGCGTGCTTGTAAATCCCATCATTTGGGAGGCTGAGACCGGAGGATTGTGGTTTGTGGACAGCCTCAGCTACTGAGGTCCTCCGCAACTCAGTGAGATCCTGTTTCAAAATAAAGAATAAAAAATTGGGCAGGGGCTATAGATCAGAGGTCGAATGCTCCTGGGTTTGATCCCCAGACCCACACACACACAAAATATTATGCCAATTGCTTTTTTTTTTTTGCGGGTTTGGGGATGAAACCCAGGGGCATTTGACCTCCTAGCTACACCTTCTGCCCTATTTTTTATTCTTTATTTTTGAAACAGAGTCTCACTAAGTTGCAGAGGGCCTCACTAAGTAGCTGAGGCTGTCTGCGAACCACAATCCTTCGGTCTCCGTGTCCGGAATGCTGGGATTATAAGTGGGTGGCATCATGCCTGGCTAATTGCTTCTTAATATTAAGACAGATGGTACAAATATTTCTTTAATCATAAATTTAGGATGTTGCAATTAAATAGCAAGAGAGCTATAAAATAAAATGTAAAATAAATGTAGTGTGTAGATCTCTTATATCCAAGCTCTGCCACAGCTGATGGTGAATTTGGCTGTATTTTTAAATTTTCTCACAATGCAGAGGAAGAGAAAGAGAAGGAAGAGAAACATGATAGTTAAGAGTTGAGACTTTTAAGTCCGTAGTAGTTTTGAATCCCATTTTTACTATTTACTTGTTATGTGAATTTGAATAGGCATTCCTTATACTCTCTGGGCCACAGCTTCTTAATTTGTAAACTAAGGATTACTTCTTATTACTTAAAATATTACTTCTTTTTAAATTTATGTGGATCATATTGAAAGTAGCATATATTCAGACTGTGCTTGGTGTCCCCTCCCACCCCCCACTTCCCCTTCCCCCCTCCCAACAATGAGTGTCCAGGTTGGCCATGCTACATTCATACTTTTACACATATTCAGATGTAGCTCCTCCATTAATCAACCTCAGCCTTCTTCATCTCCTAATATTACTTCTTACTGAGAGAATTTCATGAAATTGTAGAATTGCAAAGTGCTCATAAAATGTTAGCTACTATTATAAATATATCTACATTTTGTAAACTAAGGATTATAATATTGCTTCTTATTACTTAAAATATTTTTTAATTTATGTGGATCATATTGAAAATAGCATATAATAGTACACAAAATGCCTTATAATTAGAAATTGTTTTTCCTCAGTATTTAATATCTATCAGGATTTTTTTAGAGTAGCATGTATTTTTATTTTTATTAAATATAACATGGATATTTTTATGGCTATATTTCACTAAGCTGTTTTGTATTTTTAATATAGGTCTGTAATTTAATACAGGTATATGGGTAGGTAGACTGAGTACACTGGTTTTATGTGATTGCTTTTAACAGATGAAAAGAACAAGTAAACATATATTTTAAACTTTATGTTTCACATTGATTTGAGAATATCAGGTTTGGTAAAAATAAACAGGACTGTCTGGCAACACACAAATTCTCATTCTATTGTCCACATCTATAACCACATGGCTATAAATTGGTGCTTATAGGCCCATATGTTTCTATGATTCTGGTCTGGAATCAAGGAGTCTCCATTGCTGATTTGAAATTATATATTGTGAAAATAGTATTGTTTGTCTTTCACACAACTGTGGGATAGCAAGTAGACAATTAAAAAGTCAAACTTTTTTTCCCTTAAGGATGAAAAAGTCAGGTACACATTCAGCTAATACTTAAATGCAACTTTATGCTAGGTCAATACTGCTTGTCTTAGGGAAGCTCAGGATATAGTAGGGACATAGAATGTTAGCAAATAGTTACAAAATAAGGTAGCACATATGCTGGGCCATGTGGTAGAGATCGTACTGTAGAACTTGGAGAGTGGGGTGGGCGTGTGAAGAGAGCATGTTCAGCTACTGCATTTCATCTAGTTATAACGCAGCCGCACAACTGAGTGTGCCCCTGTGCTGTCTCATTCTTTAGGAGGCTTCTTCTCCTGGGCGGTCATAGGAATGCCAGTTTCCTTACTTCTCTGCTGGTGTTATAGCTAGCACTTCTGACTCTTCATTCCCCTCATTACTAACATTGTACTATTTTCAAAAAGCCTTCCTTCCTTCCTTCTTTTCTTCCTTTCTTCCTTCTTTTCTTCCTATACTAGGGATGGAACTCAGGGGCATTCTACCTCTGAGCTAAACCCCCAACCCTATTTTATTCTTTTATTTTTAAATAGGATCTCACTAAGTTGCAGAAGGCCTCACTAAGTTGCTGAGGCTGGCTGTGAACCTGCAATCCTCCTGTCTCAGCTTACCAAGTACTGGGATTACAGGCATGCACCAGTGTGCTCTGCTAAAAGCTTTCATTTCTTAAGGCTAGTTTTCTTCATCTTTCAAGTGTCATTCCAAAAATATATACGTAGTAGGATTGACAGTAGAAAGTAAGAGAGGAAGAAAGGGGTGCTGTTTTGGGGCAGAATCAGGAATCTCAATTCCTCTTATGAAAATTGCTCTTTTAGTAGCTAGAAACAGGGATGATGAAAAGGAGAATCTTCATCTTCCTTCTGTTCTTGTGAAAGTCCACAAAATGTGTGTCCTTCCATATCTTCCATTCCCACACCCCTGCATCTTCTGAAGTTTGGGTTCCATTCACCATCCATTCTTTACTCTCTGCTGTCCTTCCCATCCCCTTTGCTGTAGAGATCTTTTCCAGTTATAACTCCACTGCTGATTTGAAATTTTGTTTCAGGCTATATTAGACACCCTTTCCCATGTTGTAGGAGTCTCCTCCTTGATGAGGAACTAAGATAGCTCCATTGAATTCTTCCGGGCTTCAGTGTGTATGGACCTGATGTCTGAAGGACATCTTAAGTCCATTAATGCAATCACCTATGGCAAACTGCTCATTTATAACATTTAACTCTTGTGTACAATCAGTACTAGATGTCTGGATGGTTTGTTTCAAAGAAAAAGTATTTCAAATTTTAGAGTTAGTGAGCTGCTCTCAATCAGAAGCCACTTAATTGACAGTAACCAAATCAGAGTTCATATTCTAGCTCTCTCAGTTATTAGATGTGTGTGGCCACATGTGTGGTCACGTGGCCTCTCCTGGCCAAGATTCTTTGTGTAGATTGCACAGTAACAGCTCTCTCTCCAGGGTTGCGATAGGAGGTAAGTGAACATACATGTAAAAGTGTAAATGCAAATCCTTGTATTAAAGGAATGATGCAGTGATGTTAATGGTCAGCGTTAGGTAAAGACTAAGTTCCTTCCCTTCAGGAACCTACCATCCAGAGGTTAAGTCGGGCATGGAAACATGGTCTGCGGTCAGTCCTGTGGGATATAATTGTGTAGGTGATTAAAGAACACAAAGAAGTACAACTAAAATTTAAAAGTGGTTAGATAAGGAAAACCTCCAGGAGGAATTTGATTCGAGTCATAAAGACTGAAGAACAACAAACAGGCCTGGCAAGGAAGGAAGAAAGGAATACCATGTCAGGTTGAAGAGTGGTGTGGGGAATCGGGGGATGTGGGTGCATTCAGAAGCTGAAGATGTGGCTGCAAGGATGACTGGCACATGGACCATCTATTGAAGTTGCCTAATATGATTATCAGGACCAGAGGCAATGTTATTGAACAGCATCCAACAATTCTAGAAAAAGATTTGGTCTGAAACCTGGTTTGACCATTGATTCATCTGTCACACCTAATTAAGAATTTTGCCTTCTTAAGTTTTAATTCATTATGATAATAAAAGTGCCTACTTCAAAGAGTTATTGCAGTGATTATTTTAAATAGCATTTGCAGATCTCCTGTTTTATATAGTAAATACTAATAAATGTTGTTAAGAGTTTTTGTTGCTATCCTGAAAGTTCTTGGAGTCACTTTTCTCCTCTCAGTATTCTGTAATCTACTGTTGTCTGTTAACCGTCTAGTTGGCATTGTTTTAAACACCAGCTCCTTTTTGTCATAATGAAATTATAGAGACAATTTGAATGCATTTTAAAGATGATTTAGTTCACTATTTTGTGTATTGAAAAACTGAGCCACAGTTAAATATGAATCATTGGTACAAAATAGGACCTGAATCAGGTCTCTTTCCATTCCATAGTTCTTTATATTGGTCTTGGAATAGTTTGCTAAAAATCACTGTTATAACCGCCAACTTATAAAAATCACCAACTTATAACACTGGGCAAAATATTGAGCAGAAATAGAATAAGTTAAAAATGTAGAAATTGCCTGTTTTATAGCTTTGTAGATTGCAAACTACATTTTTTTTTTTTTTTTTTTTTTTTGGTGGTATTGGGGATGGAACCCTTCTACCTCCAGGCTATACTTCCAGACCTATTTTATATTTTTATTTGGAAACAGTGTCTCTTAAGCCAGCAACGCTGGCTTCGAACCTGCGCAATCCTCCTGTCTCCACCTCCCAAGCGCGGGGATTACAAGAGTGTGCCACTACACCTGGTGTTGCAAACTACATTTTATTTTTTTAAATATTTATTTATTTATTTATTTATTTATTTATTTATTTATTTATTTATTTATTTATTTATTTCTGCGGGTCTGGGGATGGACCTCCGAGCTACACCCCCTGCCCTATTTTTTATTCTTTATTTTGAAACAGGGTCTTACTAAGTAGCGGAGGACCTCACTAAGTAACTGAGGCTGTCCGCAAATCACGATCCCCCGGTCTCAGCCTCCCAAATGCTGGGATTACAAGCGTGTGCCACCATGCCCAGCGCAAACTACATTTTAAAAAGGAATATTATATCCTTATGTGCCTGCCCTGTGATAGAAGCTTTGCTAATCAGCAGCATATGTAAAAGACCAATGGGAAGTGGGCAATAATAAACTGGTTAATTCTTAACTGAGTAACTACTTTGCTTATCAAGAATTTCTTCTGCATACAAATCTCTTTATTTGAGTCTCAATAAAATGTAAAGATTAGATTTTCATAATACTTAACAGTTAAAACATGTTCTACTTCATTTATTCAACAGCATCAACAAATAATTTGTCGAGTACCTTCTGTGTACTAAGTGCTATGGCTAATATATTGTGCAAGAAACTTATACCTTCTTCAGTGGAAGAAATAAATGTTGAAAGAATAATCCTACAAGTTAATAGTTATAATTAGTTAAATTCTATACATTACAAAATGATTTATGATCATAATAAAAGTATTTGGAAAGGCTCCCCTGAGGAATTAAAGTTTTAGCTGAGATAGGGAAGTTTAATAAAACATGTAAGCAGAGATAAGGTGGAGGGATACAAAAGGTTTCATGCTGAGAAACTAGCGTTTACAAGCTCTGAGGAACAGAGTATGATCTGTCTTTAGAACTGAACTGAAAGAAAGTCAGAGTGTTTGGGGCAGAAAAAAACTAATATAAAATGCAAGTCCTGGTCACGAGAAGTGAAGGTGTTCACTAGGCATCATTAAAAAAAAACAAAACAGACAGCAGAAGGAAACGTGAACCTACCCCCAATGTAACTCTATTCTGTCTTAGAATTTTGTTGTTATTAAGATTCATTTTTAAAGCAAAGCACTTTCAAACCATTATACTGCTATTGTATATTAGGTAGAGCAATACTAAGATTTGGGCAGTCTAAATATATATTCTTTTGCATTTTCTTCCTTTCTTTACTATCTCATTGGGAAATGAGGGACTATTTTGATATGCTAGAGTAGTTCTATCAGGGACTTTCACTATTGAACATTCAGAGAAATGAAAGCTCTTATCCTGTTTTTTTGGCTCAGTTTTCCTGGTGGGTATGTGAGGTGCAGCTGTGCTGTGGGTTTCTTGGCAGGCAAGACAGGGCAATACTCAGTGCAGCTAATCTTGAATAGGAAGAAGCTTAAGAGTAAAAAGGCTACTTTGAATGTATTAAATTCAGTGGAAAGCACTGGAACCTGGACTTCTAGCTGGTATCTTCGCTTATTTGGCTAAATGGATACAGTAGCCTCAGGCCTATTGCTAGATTTTATGGCAGGAATGCATAAAGGAGGCATAAAGGAGAGAACATTTAAAAATTTAAGCTTTGTCATATAATAACTTTATCACTTGCCGCATACAGCTTTCCCTGCCCTCCGCCGTGAAACTGGGGGTTGAACCCAGGGGCATTCTACCTCTGAGCTACACCCCCATCCCGATTTTTTATTCTTACTTTTGAAACAGGGTCTAAGTTGCGGAGGCCCTCATTAAGTAGCTAAGGCTGGCTGTGAACCTGGATCTCTTGTCTCAGCCTCCCAAGTACTGGGATTACCAGCGTGCGCCACCATGCCTGGCTTCACATACAGTTTTTTATTTTTTTATTTTTTGGTGGTACTGGGATTCCTGGAAGGCCTTCTACCTCTGGGCTACACTCCCAAACCTATTTTATACTTTTTATTTGGAAACAGGGTCTATTAAGCCAGCACGGCTAGCTTCAAACCTGCGTGATCTTCCTGTCTCCGCCTCCCAAGCGTGGGGATTACAAGCGTGCGCCACCACTCCTAGCCACATACAGTTTTTAATGAGATTTTTGTTAGTTAATTGTTTGTGGTTTACGTAATTTTTTTTTCTCCAAAGAACATGTAATGAAAAAGGCAGATTGTGAGAAGCAAGTTTTGCATGCAAATGTGAATTTAGAATTTTTTGTAGCTTATCAGAAAGATCTTTCTCGAGGTCTGTTTACATACAAATGGATTCCCAGAACTTTTATTGCACAGTTGTTTTCTTCGCTCTCCTTCTTCATCTTGTGTGGTCTACAAACCCATCATTTGCCCAAATCCTCAAATTAAATGTGGACATCATGGAACTTTGCAGGATAAACTTATTATTGCCCTTTGTATTGCCCTTTGTATTCTCTAAGAAGCAAAAACCTCTGAATTATATCTAGTGGCTAATTTCATGATTATATTTTTATTACTTAATATCAGTGTTTTCAGAGTAGTATAGAGGCATTTGTGGTTAGTTTAGCTGAGTTCAAATCCAGTCCTGCCATGAACTGTCTTGTTATCATTCACTTCCCAGTTTCTTATTTCCAAAATGGAAATAGTCATGTTAGCATCTTATTTTGTATATAAGTAAAAGCTGAAAGAAAAAATTCATATATAGGGCTTAATTCAAAATAAATATCCAGAGGAGAGATGTTAGTTATCTTGTTCCTGGTTTAGGTTCAGTTTCCTAGAATCTACTCATAGCTATCTTCATTCTTTTGGGTGATATTATTCTAAGATCAGCTGTTTTCCTGACATCTTAATTTCTCCTAAAGTTATACTGCATGTATATATTTTAATTATAAAGGCAATGTGTTTAAAAACACTTCTGTATTTTATCTCTTGCAGTTCATAATTGGACTGTGGAGGACACCCTTCAGTGGTTGATAGAATTCGTCGAACTCCCACAATACGAGAAGAATTTTAGAGATAATAATGTCAAAGGAACAACACTTCCCAGGTGAGTCTTTATCACCTAGATATTATACTAGATGTCATTTTTCAGTTTTGAATCTAGAAATTACTTTATGGCTTGAGGGCACAAGGAAAATAGCATATCTATTCTTTAACCTTTTTGACATATATCTTCAAGTTTTATTTAATTTTTTTGTCTAAATAATCAAGACCTTAAAAAATGTATTCCCAGTGAAAGTAATTTTGAGGGTTAGAAGGTAGATGGGTTATATATATCATTTTTAGATCACATCAAAGGGTCAACCTTTGACCACTTACCTGGTGAAGCCGAGAATAACTTATTCATTTACTAGAGATTCATTTTCATGAATCTCTTTGAATGAATAAATGTATAGATTTTTCTTAATTGGTATTCTATGAATAACCAACTTAGTGACCTTAGGCGAGATCTTAATTAAAAATGATTAGCTATGTGTATGTATGTCATTATCAACATGATTTATATTATGATGTGAGACTATAATGCACCAGTAAAAGTATATAAAAATAAAAAGAATGCACCAATAAAAAGAAAGAAAATAAGGCACAAAAAGGAACAAAAAATGAATAGGAGCAGCCGTTTTAAAATTTATGTTACACAGAAGTACTTTATGTTATCTCATTTAAGCCTCATGAGTAAATAAGGTACATATATAACTCCCATTTTTAAACCACAAAAAAGGGAAAGAAAAATCAACTGACAGAAAATTTAGATATTTTTCCCAAGGCAGCATTTAAACCTTTATAGGTCCGATATCAAAATCAGGATGTCCAAATTTATTACTTCAATATTTGGAACTAGTTGTACTAGTTGTTAGTTTTCTATATTTTTATTAGCTCACTAATCTTTAAAGATAAATATTAAAATTCTGCAGTGATTCTACCAGAACATTATCCCTAAAAGATTGCTTCTGTATTTTATTTCTTCCTGGATTGTTTGCTATATCAAAAAAGATTCTCTACAGTTATTATATTATTATTGTATGTGATGAAATATACAAATAACATTCCTCATCAGTTTGTATGCATGCCTAGTTAAAATAAGCCATTTTTGTTGCTTTGAAATTTGTATTTTGGATCAGGTTGAAGGTTCTCAGATTTTTAAAAATATATTCTGAACATCAACATAAATATTTCTAATTTTATTACATATATGACAGGAATGATAGCAAAATTATGGGGATACAAGTCAATTCAGCAAGTACTGAGAATGTTTTATGTTCATGGTGCAAGTAGATGTTAGAAGAAAAAATTTAATACAATGCACTTTTTTAAGATAAAAATTTTTAGTGTATTTTTTATTTGTATCTCCTTGATTGCTAATGATATTTAACATTTTTCATATATTTATTGGCCATTTGTATTTCTTCTTTTGTGAAGTGCTTTTTTAGTTCAGTTGCCCACTTCTTGATTTTTTTTTTAGTGTGAACTCTTTATTTTGTATATTCTAGATATTAGTCTCTGTCACAGAAAGAGCTGGCAAAGATCTTCCATTTCATAGGCTCTCTTTAGACTTTTGTTGGTTTCTTTTGATGAGCAGAAACTTTTTAAAGTAATGTCATACCATTTATTCTTGTTTTAATTTCCTGAGTTTTGAGAGTCCTATTAGGGAAGTTTCTACCTGTGCCTGTATGTTGGAGTGTTGGACCTGTGCCTTTCTCTGATAATTTCATAGTCTTTGGTCTAATTTCCAGGTCTTTGATCCATCTTGAATTGGCTCTTACGTAGGGTGGGACATAGGGATTTAATTTCATTTTTCTACAAACCAGTTTTCCCAACACCATTTGTTGAAGTCTGTCTTTTGCTTAATGTATGTTTTTGGCACCTTTGTCGAAAATCAGTCGGCCATAGTGTGTAGATTTGTTTCTGTATTTTATTCTGTTTCATTGTCTGTATGTCTGTTCTTGTGCCAATACCAGGCTGTTCTTATTACTGTAACTCTGTAGTTCAACATTATTAGTAATCAGGGAGATGTGAATCAAAACTATTCTGAGAATCCATCTAACCCGAATCAGAATGTCAGTCATCAGGAGGAAAAAGAAATCAAACAACAATAAATGCTGGTGAGGATGTGGGGAAATAGGAACTCTTCTACACTGTTGGTGGGTTGCAAATTAGTACAGCCACTCTGGAGATCAGTGTAGAGATTTCTGAGAAAATTGGAAATGGATCTACCTTAAGATCTGGCTATATCACTGCTGGGCAGTGATATTCATCCAACAGATGAGTGGATTACCAAATTATGGGATATACACAGAATGGGATTCTACTAAGCAATAAAGAAGAACAAAATTATGCCATTTGCAGGAAAATGGATGGACCCCATGAGCATTATGTTAAGTGAGATTAGCCAGTCACAGAAAGTGAAGGAAAGGTCTTGTTTTCTCTCATATGCAAAAGCTAGAGAGTAATCTGGATATCAAAGGAACCTCAGATAATGGAAGAGGTGGTCTATGGGAAGGGGGTGATATGTAAGAACACCAATGCCAGTCTCCAGACTCTGTACAGGGAAGTGGGGAGGAAGACTGGGGTGGGGGGTGTCACCAAGTGCTGTGTGCATGTATGCCACTATCTATGAACTACATTATGATGTGAGACTATAATGCACCAATAAAAATATATATTAAAAAACAAGTTCTAAGATAAAATAAAGACAGAGCATTAAAATAAGATTAGGGCTTTTTGACTTATATATGTTACCCTGTATATAAGTAATTTAAATATTTTTCTTTGTTGTTTTGGGGGAGGTTTCTTTATATAACACTTACATAAAATGAAATAGGCTGAGCCGTGTTTTGGTAATAAATGTTATAACTGCTTTTTTCTTTTGGCTTAGTTAAGATTACTAGAGGTGCCTCAAATTCTTATGAATTTGTGGGGATAACATCACACATTTGTCAAGATAAATTTTTTTAAAAATAGCAAACATGAAAAAGTTACAAATAAAAGTTTTGTTGTCATTTTACCTTTTTTGAACGAAGAAGTTTAAATGTTAATATTCTTCTTCAAGTCCCTTTTATATGGTTAGCCTCAATTACTACTTAAGTTACAGAGCCATTGTAGGACATCTGTAGATATAAGAGCAGGCAATAAGAATGTACAAGAAAATGCCTTAAACATTCCAGATAGTTGGCCCATCATAATACATTACAGGTTGAACATCCCCAGTCCCATAATCCAAAATCTGAAATGCTATGTTATCTGAAACTTTTTTCGCAGTGACATGGGAGCACATATGCAAAATTCAATACCTTACTGGTCACAATTAAATTGCAGATGTACTAAATTACTTCTAGGTTATGTTTATAGATATATATGAAGTAGGAATGAATTTTGTGTTCAGATTTGTATCTTATCTCACAGATAAGATATCTTTATGTGTGTGTATACATATATACACACAAATATTCCAAAATCTAAAAATATCTCAAACTCAAAATACTTTTAGATCTTAAGCATTTTAGATTCCTTCTGTGACATTAAAACACTGGTAAATCTGATGTAGGTAGCTCTCAAATAATGTTAGTTTTATGCTAGCTATAATGATTATCTTAGGCTTTTTATTGTATATTCTATAATCCATTGTTTTTATTTCTAGGGTTTATGATAGTTTTATCTTCACCTGATACATGCCCTTGTATTCCTTTCCAACCTCTGTGGACTTCTTGATTTTCTCACCCACTCAGTTTGCATCACTCGCGTCTCTGAGTTCATGTTGGACCTCACGTAGAATTCTGTGATGTAGTTTCTTTTTACTCTACCTCATTGTCTTTCTTAAATTTAGGCAGTTGATAGTATTATGATAAATATTTTAAATTTCTAAATCAGTGTAAGTTGTAGTAGAAAATAACCTTAGAAAACAATAACTGAGAGCAACTAAATTATGAACATAGAGGAGTCTTTTGATAGCTAAGTTTATTTTGAAATGAGTGTTGAAATATATGATAAAGCATTAAATAACAAGGATGAGCTCTTACCATTGATCACCACTAATGTGTAAGGTATTAAATATGTCAAATACTTAAGTTTATGTATTAGAAATATTTCCATTTAATATGTATATGTATTTTTTAAATGAACAGGATAGCAGTACATGAACCTTCATTTATGATTTCCCAATTGAAAATCAGCGACCGAAGTCACAGACAAAAACTTCAGCTGAAGGCACTGGATGTGGTTTTATTTGGACCTCTAACACGTTAGTATTCTCTCTTACTCGGAGTATGATGTAAAAGCACAGTTCCATCATCTCTGTTTTTTTTTTAGGAAGGAAATAAAATAAGAAAGGTAGTAAAGCACTAAGAATCATCATCTAGTAACTGTGAAAGAAATGTAATGCTGTCTTAAAAAGATAGTATAGATATAAGAAATCCAAAATTTTTGCCCATTGAAACATGGAATGTGAATTTTCAAAGCTGTTACCCAGTGTAAATAGTTGTAAAAACTATGATTAGGTGATAATTTGAAATTGCCAGATTTAAGTTTGGATCTTTAAAAGAATTTTAATGTTGATGTTATTATAGCTGGATATTCATTGTAGAATTTTTAAAATATACTACAGTTTATCATAACTGATGACATGAAGTAATAGATCCTAATGCCTTCATTAATCATTAAGAAAAGAATATTTTAGTTCTGGATTGAAAAAATAGAGCCACTGAAAGCTGTATAAAGTAACAGGAGTATCATGGCAAGAGCACAAAGTGGATAATGTTATTTGATGTTTTTGTTTTTGTTTTTGTACTGGAGATTGAACCTAGGGGCATTCTATGTCTGGGCTACATCCCCAGACCCTTTTATTTTTAAATTTTGTATTTTGAAACTGGGTCTTACTAAATACCAATGGCCTTGCTAATTTACTGAGGCTGGCCTTGAACCTACGAAACTCTTGTTTCAGCCTCCTAAGTACTGGGACTATGGACATGTGACTCTACTCTCAGCTTATTTGACTGATTTGAAGAAGTACATGTAAGAACATGTTATGTCATATTTGTAACAAAAATAAACCTTGAGCCATACCTGTAATCTCAGTACTTAGGAAGCTTGAGATAGGAAGATAGAAGGTTTAAGGACAGCCTCACCAACTTTAACAAGGCCTCAGCAACTTAAGGAGACCCTGTTTCAAAATGAAAAATAAAATAGGACTGGGGGTGTAGCTCAGAGGTAGAATGCCCCTGCATCCAATTCAAGAAAGAACAAAAGAAAGAAGGGAAGGAGAGGCCAAGGGAAAAAAGAAAGGAAGGAAGGAAAGAAAGGAAAGAAGGAAGGAATGAAGGAGTAAGTGAAGGAGGTAGGGAGAGGAAAAGAAAAGAAAAATGAAACCCGTATTTCTTTACCCTGATAGGGATACTTTTTCCCCCAGAAAGGAATATCAATATGTTTATTTCATTAAATTTCAAATTTCAGAAAGCTCTGAGAGAAAGTATTTGAGGAATACACATTTTAAGAGGAATTATGTTTTAATTTTTTAGAAGCCAAAAGGAATAACAAATAAAAAAATGGCTTTAACAAAGGATAAACTAGGACACTAATAATTTATTCTACCTAAATTCTTGGTGGTAGAAGATGTTAAGGTTCCTGTGATACCATCTTGGAGATGACCCCTTTAGAAAAGGGGAGTTATGAGTGATTGAATGACCTTACTGGTGTTCTTTTTTGGCTCAGGCTAAGAGAGCAGCTGGTGAAACAGCTGGAACATCCGTTTGTGAGAGTTGGTGGAAATGCACTGTTGGTGTAAACTGCAAACCCTAGGAAACAGCACTGCTGAAATGCCAGGCATTCCACAGATACGATCCCCTCACTAACTTTTCCTTGTCCTGAGTCCTCGACTGAATCCACTGGAGGATTGCCTTCTGTGAGATTCTCAGTTTTTTGAAGTGATTGGCTGATGAATATAGGAATTAAAGTGTGTAATTTGTGTTTAAATGAAATTTGGTCAGGAATAAATATCTTCCCTTTATTAATATGGAAGCCAACTACTTTCTAGGTCAGAGAGTAATATCAAGTTATCTGAAAAGAAATCAAACTGGTCTCAAAGAATGCTAAAAACAAATATTTTAATAGGCAAACCAGTTAAGAAGTTAATGATACATTACTTTATAAATGTGTTTGTCTTAGAATTATTATTTGAGCAAATGAGTACCATAGTTGGGACACCCATGCAAGGTTCATAAGAAACTACTATGTCAAATGACTAGAGAGAGATTTTAAAGGTATTTGCAAATCTTTTCCAACTTGTATTTGGTACAGAGTTTTGAACTTGTCCATCAATTTATTATTATTGCTGATGATTTTATTTTAGCCAGAAAGAGACCAGGGCTCATAGTTGAAGTAGCCTGAGCTGAACCTCTCACATGGAAGCAACATTAGAAACAAACCCTTAAGACTGCAGCCTCTGCGGTGCATTCTTTCACCTGGGTGGGTAAGGGAATGTGAAAATAGGGAAACTGAGGATCTCCGGTCTAGAACTTGGTCTTATCACCCTTTCAAACAGAAATGAACCCTAGGCCTGTCAGCATAGTAATTTGGGGTTTCTGTAGAGTTATTCATCTAATCAAACATGGAGGCCTGGGTATTTAGGCAGTATTGCACAATAAACTACATCTCTTTGGAATAGTAAAACAGTACATTATATAAAATCATTATGTCTCCTATCCAGGGAGCACCCTGAAATATTAGTATGTTTTGGCAGTCAGGGCTAAATTGATAAATTATTTGAATAGTGGTTTCTGTGTTTTGTGTCACCAAAAACAGTAGGCACTAGCACCTTCCTTTTCACTATAGATCTAGTAAAGTGCTGGGGTTAACATCATCCCTAATCCTGGCAGATTAGGGAAAGAGGTCATGCTCTTTCTTCTGTGTCTTGGACTAATAGCCACATAAAATGGAATGCTTGCTGAGGCCATTTAACCCAGGTTTTCCCAGCATTAGCACTATTCACATTTTGGGTTGGACAGTTCTTAGTTACTGGCAGAGGGGAAGGAGGGAGAAGGTTGTCTTGTGCACTGCAGGATGGTCAGCAACAGCCCTGGCCTCTACTCACTAGAGGCCAGTAACAACTTCTTATGGCCTGCCACCTTCTAGTTATAACAACAGACATTATCAAATGTCTGCTTGGGGAGATATCACCTGCCACTGAAGACCATTAATGAACACAATTAGTTACTTTGCTCCATGTGTGGGGAAAATGCTTTTTAGTGAATGATTGTGTTTTCAGTTTGTATCTCAGGGATAGCTGCCTAACTTGACACAATGAAAGAGGTTGGACTGGTAATGGTGGCTCTCTCCATGACCTTCTTCATCCCACTAAGACCCATTCTCATAGCACGTGATTGGAGAAGCTATTGCTTTATAAAGGGTCCCATAACTTGTGTGGACAGGAAAAAGGGCATGTTGTATCCATGTGCATTTATCTGTGCTCTTCTGTAGGTTCTGTATATCAGGTAATGCTAACAAGTATATAGGTTGCTTGAAGAAAGAACTTTTAAAAGGCTGGAAATTTGTATATGGGAAATAGATCTTCAGTATTTTTGGCTTTGGATACCTAGTTAAAAAATGCATCTGCATTCTTTTACACTCAAAAGATTAACTTAGCCATCTATAATTATTTTCATAGGCCCACCTCACAATTGGATGAAGGACTTTATTCTCACAGTTTCTATAGTAATTGGTGTTGGAGGGTGCTGGTTTGCCTATACACAGAATAAGACATCAAAAGAACATGTTGCAAAAATGATGAAAGACTTGGAGAGTCTACAAACTGCAGAGCAAAGTCTAATGGACTTACAAGAGAGGTATGTTAGTGAAGTCTCAACTCCTGTTTTCCCTGTAAGGAACCACAGCTTGTAAAGATATAACATCAGCATGTGTGTAATTGCTCCTATTTAGGTTAGCGCACACATAAGGAACATGTACTTATTTTATATTTTTAGAAGAACATAATATTGTCATAATTATAGATTTATTATAAATAATATTTAGAAATAAATAAGATCAGTAGAAGTAAATTAAATATAGATGCATTATATATGTAGTTAGATTTTTTTAACTTGATTTAAATAATTATGAATTTATTAAATGTCACTTTGCATTAGCATGTTTTCCTGTCTTTTGAGCCCAAGAAAGATAACTAAAATAGCTGTATAGTAGATTGCTTACTTTTTCTTTTTTACCCAAATTTAGGAGTAATAGAAGATAATGTGGATTCTGGTTAAAATATGTATTAGATTAAATGATATTTTTTGTTTTCATATGAAGTGAGATTTTAAAACTTTCTTGAGGAATTTTTACTTTTTTATTTTCTAAGGCTTGAAAAGGCACAAGAAGAAAACAGAAATGTTGCTGTAGAAAAGCAAAATCTAGAGCGCAAAATGATGGATGAAATCAACTACGCAAAGGAGGAGGCTTGCCGACTGAGAGAGCTGAGGGAGGGGGCTGAGTGTGAACTGAGTAGACGCCAATACGCTGAACAGGAATTGGAGCAGGTGCTTATATTTTTAAAACAATACATTTGTTAAAATACTTATGTTGCCTCTCTGAGGAGCCAGGTCCTGTTTTTTATAGTCCTTTGCATTTAGACCCACCCTATACTGTTCTTCAGTTAATGAAAGAATTCATTTGTTCATATTCTTACCATTGATTAAATCCATATATTAAAACAAGGCAATAACTGAAAGATAAAGTATCCATGTTCATTCTTTCATAAAATCTTACTTCATGCTGTATTGTCTTTAGTACATTTAAGATGTTTATTTAACATCTGTAATATGTTTGAGTTTCTGTTAATCTGATAGAATAAAATAATACCTCATTTTGAATTTTCTCTGCAGAGGTAAATGATCTCTATTAGGCAACTATTTTGAATCCTGTTAAGTGTTTTTAGGATGTGATTTGCTAAACATGCTGAAGCTGTCTCAGAGATGTTCTTCCTAATAACTGTTTTGCCTGTTCAGTTACTCAATATAATGTTGGTCTTTGGGCATTGCAGAGTCCTTTGAGAAGATGGAGTTCTGGGAGTATTTAATTATATGCAGTGTATTTGTTTACTATTTCTGCTGTAAAAAATTGCCACTGACGCCAGGCGTGGTGGCGCATGCTTGAAATCCCCACGCTTGGGAGGTGGAGACAAGAGGATCACGCAGGTTCGAAACCAGCCTTACTGGCTTAAGAGACCCTGTTTCCAAATTTAAAAAAAATTTGCCACAACCACAGTGGTGTAAATAAACATAGATTCTTTATCTCGTGACTTTGGAAATCAGAGTATAAAAGGGACTTACGAGGCTGTGATTCTGCCACAGGCCTCGGCAGAATCTGTTTTCCTACCGTTTTCACTTCTAGAGGCTGCCTCCTATTCTTGGCTCATGGCCCCTTCTTTTGTCTTCAAAGCAAGTTACTCAAATCTCTCTTTCTGTGGTCCCATCTCCTTCTTCTCACTTTTATCCTTTCTTCACAGAGGACTAAAATGAGGACAGAGATTTGCTCAGATTTAAGGACTTAGTGTGAAGAGAGAGGGGGACCTTGATAATATTCTGCGTCCCACTTTATTTTATGCACTGTTGTCTTAATATAATCAATAATAAGAAGAGTTATGTGATAAAGTGAGTTTTACTTTCATCTTATAGGAAATGTGCACTATACATTACTATTTCTTTCTGATTGGAGGATTTGTCTGACTGAACTCAGGGGCTTCTGTTATCTACGTACCCCTCACACACCAGGCATCTGGGGCTTTTTTGTTTGTTCTAACCACTTTTCTATAAGGAATTTGTTATCTTAAATTGACTCATACATATTTTCTGCCATGCCCTATTTACCTGGCAAACCTAATCTGTACAGAAAGTAGCAAAGAATTAGGGAATTAAAAAAAAGGCCTAGCCAAAATTATATTGTGTCCAAGAATTAGATATGGAGCCCTTTATACTCTTGTGAGAATTCCCTGCCTGTTTCCACCCTTGGTTTGTTCCCAGAACTAACAAGCTTGTTAGCTGTGGGTTTTTGTTTTTTTGTTTGTTTTTGTTTTGTTTGTTTTTTTACTTTTGCAGATAAAAAAGAAAAAATTCAGAAAAATAAAAATTGATAAGAGTATTTCACAGGTGGCTCCTTCACAGTGAGAGAGAAGATTCATGAACGCTCTAATCTGAGTTTTTGGGCATACGGACCTCACTCATCTCAGTAGACCCTAAGGTTACTGTGGTATGATGTGCCAGTATGCGCATCATAACCCTAATGAAATCTTGGGTCAATAAGAGATAACAAGGGAAATGGGCATTTTAGAAAAAACTGCCCAGTGCAATTATACTGTTAAGAAACACCATTTTCTGAGTTTTTACTGTGTGCCAGAAATGTATACTACACATATTGCTGTGGTTTGCTCATAAATATTAAGCCTTGAAACTTGTACAGATTTTCAAATGAGATGTGTAGAGAGGTAAATACCTTGGCTAATGTTACATAACCATTATGTGACCAAGGCAAGATTTTGCATGCCATATTCCAAAATCTGTGTCTTTTCATACTGCTCTTAAAAGCTTCAGTGAGAGAAGTTTTACAGGGAAATTGATTTGCGTGCAATGTCATGTAACCTACACTTCCATATAGTTTGAAGCACCATTATTTTATTCTGGGAGATAACTGACTTCTCAAAATGAGAAGTCAGGAAAATGTGGTATGCATTTTTATAGTGTTATTTTTCCCTCAAACAAAGAGATGAGTGATTAATGGTATCACTTTGTGTTTCAATGCAATTTAATAGCTTTCACAGCAGTTACTGTGTTCTTAAAAAGTCTGGAGAAACTTGTAATCATGATAAATAATAATACCACTGTTTTACAAAAGACTATAATAAAGTTCAGAAGTTAAGGAACTTGCTGGAGATTTCAGATATAATAAATAGTAAAATTGGGTCAAGAAGCCAGGTTTTCAGATATTTAGGCTATTTCTTTTTGTGACATATTACTTATCACTCTTTTATTCATAATGTAAAAATATGTAAATGACATCATCTTATTTTTAAACAGTAAGTCCTCATTTGCAAAAGCTATTAACTAGTCAATTTCACTTTGCTCTTTTTGATAAATAACAATATAATTCAAACTAAAGGTTGGGATTAGGGTCATATGATAAATTTATGAACAATAGCAGCAAAACCAATTAAATAGTTGCTGTTATTGGCAAGTCATAGTTTTCACAAGTTTGAGACATTATTTAACAATCTAAACATTGGTTTAGCCCCAGTTTATGCTAAGAATGCATAGTTTCTATGTTAAATATGTTTTTGTTGAATTTTTTAGGGAAAATAAATTTATATAAGTAACATGAAGTAAAATATGGCTTATAGAGAATAATTGGAGTGAAACATGTTGAAATTCTCTGTATATTTTGGAAATGAAAATTGTATGGAAATTTTATTTTAAAACCTCATGAGAAGAAGGGCTTGCTGAATCTACTTTGTGGTGTGCTACAGAAGTGCATGTCACAGGACCGAGCTCAAATTCTCTCTTCCTGAGAGATTAGCCAGGACGCCACACAGCTTACCCAGCTGCCTTATTAGACACATATTGTCCCAAGCATGTTGCACAATGAATCATGCCAGGCAAAGGTACCTAGAATTCACTCTCAGCTATTAAGTCCTAGCTTACCCTTACTTTTAATGACCTATTTAGTGTCCCCTTGTGAACTTAAAAAAAAAAGAGTTAAATATTTTTTACACAATTCTCTTTTTCACAGTATCTGTCAGCTGCTCTATTTCTTTATCAGAAGTTTGTGTGTAGTCCTCCTTTTAGTTTATTCTGGCACACGATAGAGTTTATTTAAAAGGCCAGGTTTGTTCAGATCAAACACTCGTCTGCACTTTAGCTTGGGAATGGGGTTTCAGTTACCTTAGCTCTGAGGGCAGTTCATCTGCAGGGACGGCGCACCAAAAGCAGAGCACTTTGGAGTGCACGCCCTGTTCTGTCTGAGTTGTATGTACACAATTCTATAAATTCCATCGTGTGTCTTCACACATCCTTAGTTTGTACTCTTGCTAATTTTAAAATATACCACTCCAAGAATAGATTATCTTTTCCTTCTATGTCATTTTCTTAGTAAGGCTTTCTTAAGCTATTTATTTTCCCTTAGCAGTTAACTACCACCGAACGCACTAATCTTTTTAGCTTCTTCTCTATTTACTGCCTGTTTCTCTTAAAGAGCAGGTGGGAGAAGTAGTACAACATCCTTTCCTGAATGCTACATAGAGTTTCTCAAGAAAAACCAAGCAAAGCCTCACCCAGAATCTACTTTTTTCAAATTTACACATGATTTATAAATGTTCTTTATCTACTTTTTGGTATTTCAGGACAAACAGAAGTGGTAAAACAGACTTTAGTAAGCAGATAAAACAGTGAGATATAGCCAGGCGTGGGGGCGCACGCTTGTAATCCCAGCATTTGTGAGGCTGAGACAGGAAGATCGCAGTTTGAGGACAGCTACAACTACTTAATGAAGCCCTCTGTAACTCAATGAGACCCTGTTTCAAAATAAAGAATAAAAATAACATGGGGCCAGGAATGTAGCTCGGAGGTAGAATGCCCCTGGGTTCCAACTATAGTACTGGGGGAAAAAAAAACAAAAAACAGTGAGATATAAGTGGGATATAGAAGATGTTGTGGAAAAAAATTTACTTCTGAAGAAATAAGTATATAATTAAGGAGCAACAGTATAATGTTCTGGGAGCATTAAGCAGAGTAATAGAATAGGTATTCATCTGATTTTGGATATTTCTTCATATCTCTATAAACAAAATGCATTATGAGAAAAGTGATCAAGTTTATTTTATTTTTTTGTTACTGTTGACTGAACCTAGGGGCATACTTCCTTTGAGCTAAACCCCCAGCATTTTAAATTTTGAAACGAGTTTCTCACTTAGTTGCTGAGGCTAGCCTCGAACCTGTGGTCTTCCTATCTCAGCCACCCAAGTAATAGGATTACAGGCATGTGCAACCACATCCAGCAGAGATGAGATCAGTTTTATTTTGCATATGTCCTATATTTTTTTTCTCAGCCTGATTACTATAAGATATAAAAACTAAACATTGCAATCTAAGATATGTATATAAGCTATGTCTACTCTCTCTGGCTTTATAACTTTGCTTAATAAATTCAAGATGCACTTAAACTAGTTTTGTTTTTAATACGAGAAATATATTCTATCTAAATGAGTTATGAGGATGTTTTTGTAAAGAATATAAATTGGTTTTTCCTTACTTTTGCTACTAAAATATCTTAATTTGTTCTTCTTCTGTGTCTTCTTTTCTTCTTTTTTCCAGGTTCGCATGGCTCTGAAAAAGGCTGAAAAAGAATTTGAACTGAGAAGCAGCTGGTCTGTTCCAGATGCACTCCAGAAATGGCTTCAGTTAACACATGAAGTAGAAGTACAGTACTACAATATTAAAAGGCAGAATGCTGAAATGCAATTAGCTATTGCTAAGGATGAGGTACTAGTTTTATTTCAACATTTGCTAAATCTCTCTTTTTTTTTTAGCTGCATTCTAGAGGGATTAATCAACGGGGATACAAAGTTCTGAATTAAAGTTTTATTGTAGATTCTCTTGAATAAGGGTTTGCTGTGTAAAATGACTCTTGTAATCATAGGCTTTAAAGTAAGATTATTGTATTTAGAGAAGTGCATAGCTTTCAAAAATGCCCTTAGTGCCCTTTAAAAATTATCATTATTATTATTATTGTCATAAATGTTTTATACGGAGCTTTTCTCCTCTAGGTTGCTGCTTCATATCTGATTCAGGTTAGTAGTTATGAGAAATTAATGTTTGTAATTTATTAAATTGTGTGGAGTAAGAATAAGTCTTAATCTGAATTCTAGCAAAAAATAAATGCTCAGTTCACTCACTAACACCTCTATTGCAGTAGGATGTAGTTAATGTTTTTCTGCTACCTATAATAGAAGATTCAGGTGTTTTCTCAAACTTAGAAATAAGAGAAAAATGCTCCAAAACAAACTTTCAGATTACACTGATTGGCTTAGGAAAGCATGCTTTCTCCCTCATCTGTTTTCTTTTTTGGAAAACAGGGCTATATCTTGGCTAATAATTCTCTGGTTTTATGATTATTAATATATTCAAAACCAAAATAAGCTTTATTAGTATATGTGTTTTTTTTTAAAACCTATATTTATTTTTCTTCCTTTGGGTTTCTAGGCAGAAAAAATTAAAAAGAAGAGAAGCACGGTGTTTGGGACGCTGCATGTTGCACATAGCTCCTCCCTAGATGAGGTAGACCACAAAATTCTGGAAGCAAAGTAAGATTGTCTTTTAGCTATCTGCATACTTTCTGTTGTGTTGAAATGTATATTTTATAGACATCTTTTATTTAAATTGATTATTGAATTATATACAATTAAATTCTAGGACTGGAAAACTTCTTTTTGAAGTTATGTTCATGTAATTGGTGTTTTCCAGTTCTCTATTAAGGACTCTTTGCTGCAACAATTAATTCCTATATTGACTTTTCAGGAAGGCTCTCTCTGAGTTGACAACTTGTTTACGAGAACGGCTCTTTCGCTGGCAACAGATTGAAAAGATCTGTGGCTTTCAGATAGCCCATAACTCCGGGCTCCCCAGCCTGACCTCCTCCCTTTACTCTGATCACAGCTGGGTGGTGATGCCCAGAGTCTCCATTCCACCTTATCCAATTGCTGGAGGAGTTGATGACTTGGATGAAGACACACCCCCAATCGTATCACAGTTTCCTGGTAAGTGGTCACTTCAACCAAGTGTTGGTACAGTTTTTAAAGTAACTTTGTATCATGTCCTGTTAAGAACCATGCATTTTGAAATGTATAACAAAAAATGTGTTCACTTTTCATATTTTCCTCTTTTGTTAATTTAAGAGAATACTGCAAGAGGTACATATATATTCTTTATGTATATTTAATTTAAATGCAAAATATACATATACTATTAAGAGACATGAGAGCCGGGCGTGGTGGCGCAGGCTTGTAATCCCAGCATTTAGGAGGCTGAGACTGGAGGATCGCTGTTCGAGGACAGCCTCAGCTACTTAGCAAGGCCCTCTGCAACTCAGTGAGACCCGGTTTCAAAATAAAGAATAAAAAATAGGGCAAAGGGTGTAGCTCGGAGGTTGAATGCCCCTGGGTTCCATTCCCAGACCCGCAAAAAAAAAAAAAAAAAGACATGAATGCTTGGTTTATTTGCTTAATTGATCAACAAGTTTTTATTTGAGAAGCTGTTATATTTAACTCATTACAGTAAATATTGACTATAGGACTTTTTTAGAACATTGCATATAATTACATTGATATAAGGGAGTCTCATTAAAAATATAATTGATGGTAAAGATAGCACATTATAAATGCTAAATTATTTTATGAATGAAGTGCTGAGTTTTGAGGAAAAACTTCCTTGTTTGGCACTTTAACCTATATAGAAATAAAAATTAGGAGAAGATCTCAGAAATCTGGGTATAGACTCTAGCTCTGCCACTAAACAACTGTGAGTCAGTCTGTGACTTACTTTAAGTTGAATTACCATTCTCAATAGTCATGTTTTTTATTATTTTGTTTTATGAATTCTGTCCCCTTTCGTGTGTGTGTGTGTGTGTGTGTGTGTGTGTGTGTGTGTGTGTGTGTTTATGTGCTACTGGGGAATCGAACCTCAGGGTATCTACTTCTGAGCTACACCTCTCGCCCCTATTTTATGTTTTATTTTGACACAGGGTCTCACAGTTGCTAATGGTGCCTCAAACCTGTGATCTTCCTGTCTCGTCTTCCCAAGTACTGGGATTACAGGTGTGTGCTACCACACCCAGCTCTCTTATTTTATTGAAAAAGTATTATTACCTTGCTCTGTTTAACTCATACAGAACTGCACCAGTGCCTTTTAGCAAAATCAAACTGATTAGAAAATTGTGTACATTTTTATTACTAAAAGTGGGACTCCTCTCAAAGATAAGGTTTTGTATGTAAGGTTTTTTTTGTATTACTTAGATACACCTTATGCTTTGAGAATATATTTTAGTAGGGAGATGAGATTTAAATATTTTCACTTTGATATTTTGCAAAAGATACAGATTTTGAATGTATTACAATGGTGTCTTCTGTTAGAAATTATTTGAAAAACTCTTTGCTTTTGCATGCCTGATCCATTTTCCTAATATTTGTGTCTTTTTAAAGACAATATATATAAAACAAAGTTCCAAAGAATAAAAAAACAAAATTTGGTCATTGATTGGAAATTTTAGTTTTTGAGGCTAATCAAATCATGATACATGAATATTTTCAATTTGAAATTTTTTACCCAACAGTTGCAACTTTTATGAAGTAGTTCCTTAGGATGTAGAAATGGTTCTAATTTTATAAGAAAAAACTTTATGAAAGAAAGCTTTTAATTTGAAAACTAATTGCCAGTCAGTGATGTGCTTTATTATTCCTCTGGTTTTGATTTTGATTTCAGGTTACCTATGTTGGACAGTGAGGAGGCTGTGAACACTTAGAGCAGGTTGTAGTGCAGGGTACACTGGAAATCTGTGGCTTGTTCCTCTCACATGCAAAGTGGTGGCTGTTGCATATGAGAACAGGGTAGTTTGAACGTTGCTTATTGTGTTTACTTGAAGTAAATTCCCTTATGCTTGACAAATACAGCACTGATTCATAAGTATATGTGTTTGTTTTGCGATTTTCTCCTTAAAACCTGTAATTCAGTGTCATATTTGAGCTAGAATAAGAACTCCCTAAGTTAATTAGTTATTTCCTTCACCTTTAAAAAAACACTCTCTTATGGGGAGAGGTGAGGGCAAAATACACACACACTGAATATGAATTATTGGCCTAAGCTTTAAATGTTTGTTATGTACAGAGAAATTTGAATTTAAATGAAAAAAACACATGAGTTAAATTTAAATTTAATGTGTTTTAGAAATGCTCTCGTCAAATTAAGAAATAACTCATGTCACAGATTGCAATTTGAGAAGTCTGTTTCCACCTAGTGGCAACGTAGTGGTACTCCATTTTGCTTAGTTATGAAAGCACGATTTGTGGATGGATCTAATCAAAGGGAAGTTGTAGAAGAGATAAGTAGGAGATAAGTATCAGTAGAAGAGATAAGTAGGGTGAAGGTTCTTATGTACTTCCTCATTAGTTTTAATTTTCTTTTTGCCATAATTATGTATAAAGTTTATGTTTGAAATAATGAGAAGAATGCCGGGCATGGTGGCGCACGCTTGCAATCCCCGCGCTTGGGAGGCAGAGACAGGAGGATCGTGCTGGTTGGAAGTCAGCCGCGCTGGCTTAAGAGACCCTGTTTCAAAAATATAAAATAGGTCTGGGAGTGTAGCCCGGAGGTAGAAGGGCTTCCAGGAATCCCAGTATCACCAAAAAAGAAAAAAAAAAAAAAAAAAAAAAGAAAGAAAGAATGAGAAGAAACATGCTTGTTGTAGTATGTTAAGACACAAGTAAAAATTTCGAACACAGTAATGTCTGTGTTTAATTATATGTGAAGAAAAATCAGAAAATATCAACAGTTAGCTTTGTGTGAGTTGGGGAAAATAAGATAGCTTTCTCTATTTTTTTTTAGTTTTTGCTAAGTGCTGGTTATTTGAGGGTTGCAAATATATTCTCCTAGGACTTTTAATGACAGATTGACAGATTTGTGAATCTGATTGTGGCTTTTTATGTCTTTTCAAAAGAACGATAAATTGTTACTTGCTCTTCCATCCTTTAATCCCTTAGTCCTTTACTTTACCTGGGTGTTATTTTTGTTCATAGTGTGAGCTTGGAATCTAAATCTATCTCTTGGTGAATGGGTAAACAGTTGTTTCAGCCTCGTTTCTGCTTTATCCCTGCAGACTTGTGCTGTCTCTTCTCTCCAGAGATACATGAACACTCCCAGCTCGCTGTTTGGGTCCATTGGCTCCACTCTACTTTAATTAGAATTATACTTTAGGAAGTATTGATAGTTGATAAAATGGTATCTTTCTGTATTATTCACATTCAGAATTCCTACTGCTTGGTAAAAATTGAAAGACGTATTTGACCAGTTTTTTTCTTAGGAATTTTAAGATATACTTAGGAGATTCCATGAGAATTTCCACTGGAGATATTTGTATGTGTTTGTGTGTGTGTATACATTCTTTGAATTTGTTTGATTTATATTTTTAAATACAGTTAATAGTTTTCTTTTATTTTTTGTTTATCAATTTTTTAAATTTTTTATTGGTGCATTATATTCATACATCATATTGGGGTAAAAAACTTGTGTGTACATACATGTACACATCACTGATTTAACCCCTACCCAATTCCCACCCCATTCCCTCCCCATCCCTCCTTCCCTTGCTTGGCTTAGTGGTTGACTTTGATATATTTTAAGTACATTGTGTGTTTTAGAGATTTTCCTCTCCTCCCTCCTTTCTACTCCTTTAGGTTGTCTTGTTTGCTCCTCTATAGGATTTCCTTTTTCATCTAGAGTTCCTCCTATGACCCATTTCTCCCTAACTCTCTCAAATTAGGGAAAGCATCTGATTTCTTATTTTTTGTGACTGACTAATCTCACTTAGCATAATGTCCTCCAGTTCCATCCATAGTTTGTTTTCTTAGTGCTGATCTTATAGCTTTTTTATATAGCGTTTTTGTAGTTACTTATGCTACCTTTTTAATGTTTTTTTGCAGTACTAGAGATGGAACCCAAGGGCATTCTACCTCCAAGCCACACCCCCACCCCTGTTTTTTAGTTTTTATTTTTTGAAACAGGGTCTCACTGAGTTGCGAAGGGCCTAAGTAGCTGAGGCTGTCCCCAGACCGTGATCCTACAGTCTCAGCCTTCTAAACGTGCTGGGTTTACAAGCGTACACCACTACGCTTGGCTTTTTTTTGTTTACACTGGTACTGGGGATGGAACCAAGGGGTGTTCAAACTCCAGGCTACACACCCAGCCCTACTTTTTTTTTTTTTTTTTTTTTGGTGGTACTGGGGTTCCTGGAAACCCTCCTACCTCCGGGCTACACTCCCAGATCTGTTTTATATTTTTATTTAGAAACAGGATCTCTTAAGCCAGCAAGGCTGGCTTCGAACCTGCGTGATCCTCCTGTCTCCGCCTCCCAAGCAGGGGATTACAAGCGTGCACCACCACACCTGGCTCCAGCCCTACTTTTTATTCTTTATTTTGAAACAGGTTCTCACTGAGTTGCAAAGGGCCTCACCAAGTAGTAGCTGAATCTGTCCTTGAACCGCAGTCCTTTTGTCTCAGCCTCCCAGATGCTGGGATTACAGGCATGCGCCACCATGCCTGGCTATGCCAGCTTTCATGCACCATTTTTAAGCAATTGTATTAAATTGCTTGTTGCTGATGAAGAAATGCTGTTGATTTTAGTATGCTTATCTTATATATCTAGAAATGTTACTGATTTCCCTTATGATAATTTTTTGAAATTTTCTTGTGCCTTTTTTGTTGGTGTTTTTAATGTCCAAACTGTAAAACCACCATTAAAATGTTGACTAAAAGTGGTGATTGCCATTTGTGACTTTAAAAGGAATACTTGTATTATTTCACCATGAAGTTTTTTTCCCTCTCTTTATATTTGGTATATTACTTTAAAGTTAAATTAATTTCTATTCCTATTTTGCTAAGATTTTTCTCTTAAATCAATTGGTATAAATTTTTTACCAGATTCTTTTCCTCCATAAGTTGAGGGGGTCACTCTACTTTCCCCTTATTCTCTTAAATAATTTCCACTAAATGTCAGTGAAAGTATACTTGTCTCAGTGTCTTGTATATCTGTTTTTCAGTGCTGTAAATTGGACGAAGGGCCTTGTACATGCTAGGTATATTCTATACTACTCAGCAATATTTGGTTTGCTATGTTATTTTATTTGGAATTTTTACATCTTTAATCATACATTGTATTAAACAATGATTTTTCTTCACAACACTTTGATTTTGGTATCTAGATTATATTAGTATCATAAAATAAGTCAGAGAACATTGCTTTTTCTTCCATTCTCCTCTACTCTGAGTGACTATATAATGCTATGGCTAAGAACTTGAACTCTGGAACAAGACGGCTTGGGTCTGGATCCTTTCTTTCTCATGCTTTTTAGCGGTATGACCTGTGGGTGGTATTCTCTGGATTCTCTTCTATAAAATGTAGCCCACCTTACGGTGATATTTTAAAATTTAATAGAATAGCCCTACCTTATAACAATCACCCAATTAGTGTTACTAATGTTTATTCTATACTATGCAATAGTTTAAGAAGCTAATTATCTTAAAGATTACCTGTAAATTGAATTTGTTGTGTATATTTTGGTAAGGATGAGGAAGAGACTTTTTAAAATACAGAACAACTTCTATAGTAGTTAAAAATGTAGATTTCTTCTATGTTTCTAGAATACTGTCTTGTTTAAGTTTTAAAATTTGTTGGCATAAAGTTGTTCACAATATTTTATGGTTTTTAGATAAAAATCATTTTGTTCCTTATAATTATTTATGATGTCTAGAAACAGTATTGATTAACCTGGCATAGACTTATTAGATTTTTCTTAAACTCCTGAAAAAACTGTTAATGATGTTGATACTTTTTTTTCTGTTTCTAGTCCTATCCTTATTTTCTTTCCTGGAGTTTCCTTTTGTTTGTTTAATACTTAACACTTGGCTCATGAGTTTTCAGTACTCATTTTCCCTTTAAGATGTGATTTAAAGGTTGTGACATTCTTGCTAAGAACTCCTTTTGTCATACAAATTGTGATTTCTATAATTTGCTTAACATCTAATCTTAAAAGTTTCTGCTGGGTGTGGTGGTGCATGCTTGTAATCCCAGCATTCGGAAGGCAGTGGCTGGAGGATTGCGGTTTGCGGACAGCCTCAGCTACTTCACTTAGCAAGGCCCTTCGCAACACAGTGAGACCTGTTTCAAAAATGAAAAGACTAAAAACTAGGGCTAGGGGTGTAGCAAGGAGGTACAATGCCTCTGGGTTCCATCCCCAGTACCTGAAAAAAAAAAAAATTCTAATTTCTAATATAGTCCCTCCTTACAATATAAAGTGTCTCCAAGTATGCATTTTGGCTTCTAAATATGTTTGGTTTTTATTGTTGAATTTTAAAAAATATCCTTACTTGTTGACTTATTGTTATTAAATCACTTTGAGGTTAGAGAACAGTGTCTGCATGGCATTTATATTTTGGTACTTACTGAAACTTGTTCAGTGGCTTAGTATTTATCCAGTTATATTTTTCAAATGTTAGTAGATCTTTATCTGAAAAGTATATTTTAGTAATTATTGGTTACAGAGTACTATAAAGTCTTTTAAATCAGGGTTTATAATAAAGTATTCTATACTTACACATTTTTGTCTGCTTTTCTGTCATTTTCAGAGAGGTGTTTGTTAAAATCTTCCACATTAATCAATTTCTCCTTATAATTCTCACCATTTCTGTTTAAATAGTTTGAATGAAGTTATTTGGTGAGTACAAGTTAAGATGGAATGTCTTTTTGTAGTTTAGGAAGAGGCTGTTTTATAGCTAATACTTTTTTGCCTTTAGAGTTTGTACTACCTGACACTAAATAGCTATAATAAGCTTTCCTTTGATTAATGTTTGCCTAGCATATCGTTTCTGCTTTTTTCGTTTTAGAAATTTTCCCTCATTAGGCTCTAGATATATCTCCTTGAGAAAAGAAAGTAATAATTGAACTTTGTTTTGTAGTCTGAGATTTGAGAATATCTGAAGCCGTCTAAGGCAAATTTAATTCAAATATATTTAACCTGCTTGCTGACCTATTTGGATATATTTCGGGGATCTTGTTCTGTGGTTTCTATTTTTTACAGCTCGTCTCAGCTTCTCTACTTTTCTCTTGAACACGTAGGGTTTTTCAGATGTCTTCAGCTTAGTAACCCCTCATCTTACGTGTTCATATTATCTAGTGTTGCGTTTTGTGTAGAATGTCCCTCAACAAAGTCATTGCTTTTTGTTGTTTTTTTTTAGTCATTGTTTAGATATACTTTTGTATTACTTAGATATACCTATTTCGATTTAGCATTACACCTTGTATTTTATTTCTCCCCTTTTCTTGAAAAATAAATTCTTTAGTAAATATTCTTTCATTTTATTAATTATGAGTGAGAACTACTTTCAGTCTTTGCCAGAAAAGTGCCCTTATTTTCACTCTTGCTTGAGAGTAATAGTTTAACCAGATAGAAAATTTTAGATTAACATCTTTGATTCTTGTTACTATTGTTATTGTTACAATTGAGAAGTTTGTAGTTAGCCAAACTGCTCTAATTTCTTTTTAGGTATTTTTTTTTTCTCTGTTTGCTTGGGAAATGCTTTGTTGTCTTTGCTGTTGTATGGTTTTACTAAAATCTGGGTGTTTTTCTTTTCTTTTTTTTTTTTTTTTGGTCTGATACTTAATGTGTTTCTTGAAACTGAAGATGATTCTTTCATCATTTCTGAAGAAATTATTAAACATTATTTCTTTGAATTTTTCTCTCCATCTCCTCTAGAGTATTAGCTATATAGAAATATTAAGACTCTTAGTAGGCTATTGTTTGTGTCTTGAATCTAATTTTTTGTATCTTTTTATATTCTTTTATCTGGCTGTGTTGCATTCAGCAAAACTTCTTCAGATCTATCATCTAGATTACTAATTCTTTCTTCAGCTTTGTTTAATTTTGTTTTACCCCTTTGCTTTTTTAATTTCAATGCTTATTCATTTCTATTGTTTTAAATTCTTCATAATATCTTTTTAATGCTTCATTGTATTCACATTTGTTATTTTGTAATGTGATGATTTTAAACTCTTTATTTTTTAGGTTCCAACTGATAATTCCATTGTTTTTCATTGATTACTATAACCATCTCTCATATTTGCATAGATACCCTGCCTTCTCTTTTCTGTTGTATAATTTTTTCCTGAGCTGTTTTTAAAGGGACTTGCATTTTTTTTTCTCCTGTAAACATGGTGAGGGGTTGGAGTATCCCTCAAAATTATATTCTTTGCTCTGGCAAAAGTTTCAAGGATATCAGACCCAAATTTTACATTAAGTTTTTGCATTAGCATTTCGTAGATCTTTCTTGAGTATGAACATAAACTCTAAGGAGATAAAGGGCCAGAGTATTTCCACAGAGCCCTTAAAATATCTTAGGGATTCTCACCCCCGCCCTATATACCCTTTCACTGGGGAATGTGATCCTTTTGGCACTCATTTAAAATTCCAGTTCCTCACCTCAGGGAAGAAACGAATGGCCTAATATTAAGCGCCATACGTATTTATTACTGCGTCTGACAACCTCCCACAATAATTGTGACATCACTGAAGGGCCTGTTATTTACTTTAGGTCTCCTTGTCTTGACATCTAAGAATTTGCTTTTCTTGCTTACAAGTTCACCTCTGCATTTGAAACCATATCAGATTGCTTGGAGGCATTTAAGGAATGTTTTGAGAGATTAATAGTGATCAGATTATCTTTGTCCTGTTGCTGGAATCAGCAATCATAAGTATAAATATCACTTACTAACATGAGTTGTTAAGTGGCGAATTCCTCATTGAAAACAGATTTTTTTCCTCTTTGACATAAGAGATACATCACAAAATAATTTGAAAGTACAGGGTCATATTAAATTGCAATTTAATTCTTTCTTTTTTTTTTTTTTTGGTGGTACTGGGGTTCCTGGAAGCCCTTCTACCTCCGGGCTACACTCCCAGACCTATTTAATATTTTTATTTAGAAACAGGGTCTCCTAAGCCAGCGCACGCAGCTGGCTTCGAACCTGAGCGATCCTCCTGTCTCCGCCTCCCAAGCGCGGGGATTACAAGCGTGCGCCACCACGCCCGGCGCGATTTGATTCTTAATTAAATTCTTGATAGTCTTAATATTAGACTAAAACTTTATCTCAGAGGTAAATTTCTGTTCAGTGACATTAAGCGTGTCATTTACTCCTAAAAATCAGGCCCAGGACTGGGTAGTAGAGTAGTGGTTAGGAAAGGAGAGAGGAAACCCCTAATAGGTTAAGTGTTGGGAATGTCTTAAAGTGAAGTTACTCCTGTTGATGATGGGGATGTGGGGGGTCTGGTAAGAGCAAGAATGATGAGGGAGTGAGAGTGAAGGGGACGCGGAGGGCTCCTGTTCCTTAAATAGTGTGAGCTGCAGAAGGCATGCATTCCTACAGAAGGGTGCAGGAGAAGGGGTATGAAGGCAACACGGGGCGTGAGGCGGCTGTCAACCTGATGTCCTGATGCCGTAGCATTTGAGGGATGCAGGGAAGAGCACTGTCTACTTGAGAAGGTTATTGTCAGGCAGGCCATGTTTAATTAAGGGAAAGAAATGCAGCGCCTGCTTACTGAAGGTGGAGGGTAAGTTTGTTTGCCAGCTGTATGCATCTAGACCAAGACCGGTAGCAGAAACAGGATGACCTACAATTGATGTTTAGTTCCCTAATAATCCATGTTTAAGCAATACATTGTGGACTCAGCTCTGCCTAGCCAGCGGTGAGAATTATGTACAGTATGTAAATTAGTTCCTTGATTTAAAACAAATTGTGATACTTTTAACAACCTACTTTATACTATCAATTCTCCTGTTTAATGTTAATATTCATAAAAGAGATTGCCATTAAAACAGATTCCCTATAAATATATTGCTTTTTAAATTTAAGAATCTTATGTTGGGTAAATTAAGCCTTCATGGTTAGTAATTTTAAATTAAGATCTTATGTGTTTATGTTCACACTTGTTTAATTTTTAGTCCTGTTTTGATTTTTGGTATATTTCTTATTTTTTAACTTTTCTAGTACAGAGAAGGGTAATAATTATGTAATTACTTCACTAATGAAAGATTAAGTTGTGATATGTCAGTTCTAGTGTGTGTGTGCTATAAAGGGAGTGTTGGACTTTATGAGCAGTTTTGCTTGTTTATGCTTTTCAGGGACCATGGCTAAACCTGCTGGCTCACTGGCCAGAAGCAGCAGTTTGTGTCGCTCTCGCCGCAGCATCGTGCCGTCCTCGCCACAGTCTCAGCGAGCTCAGCTTCCTCCACACGCTCCTCACCCCTCCCACCCTCGGCATCCCCACCATCCCCAGCACACCCAGCACTCCTTGCCTTCCCCGGATCCAGATATCCTCTCAGTGTCAAGTTGCCCTGCACTCTATCGAAACGAAGAGGAAGAGGAGGCCATCTACTTCACTGCTGAAAAGCAATGGTACCTGCCATGCGTAAACTGCAATACCTCCTCACTGGGGAGCGCGGTGGGGAGGAGGGTGCTTGGAATTTGTTTTCTGTTGCTGCATAACAAGTTGCCACAGATTTAGTTCATGGCTTCAAACAACACGCATTTATGAGCACTCAATTTTGTGCATCCGAAGTCCAAGCCTAGCCAGGTAGCAGGAGTGCAGATTTGAGGTCATCCTTAATAATTTAGTAAGGCCCTGTTGCAAAATAATAATTAAAGAAAATAAGGCTGGGATGTATCTTAGAAGTAGAATGCTCCTGAGTTCAGTCTCTAGTACAAAAAAGGAAGGTCCAGGCCTCATGTGGCTGGTTTTCTGGGGTCCATAAGGCTAAAGTCAAGGCAATGCCTGGACTGCATTCTCATTTGGAGTTCAGGGCCACTTCAGGACGCATGTATTTGTGGCAGAACTCAGTTCCTTGTGATTGTAGGAGACCTGTACCACTCTCTCTTGGGGTTGCCATCGGGTCCTCCAGTCTGCTCTGCGCTCCTTGTCACATGACTTCCCTCTTCAACGCCAGGCACAGAATCTCCCTCCTCTAAGTCTCTCCTTTGCCTGGAACCTCTGCCTCCTAGTGTTTCTTATTTCTAGACTCAGACCTACATATCTGGATAATAACCTCTCTAAGATCAAATAATTTGAGACCTTAATTTTATCTCCAGAATTTCATCACAGCAACATATACTTGTGTTTGTTTGAATACCTAGGGGAAGCTGTGTGTGCACCAGGGGCTAGGAATTTATAAGCCATCTCATAATCCTGCCTACCACGGAGATGCGGTGGATATTATTAGATACAGCTGCTTTGAGGCCACTGGACACAATTGAGTCAGATCTCGGGACATAAACTTGTCTTATGAAGAGTTTTATATATGAAGTATAAAAGCTTGAGTTTAATATATTTGAGCATAAAGGAACATCAAATATGACAGATTTTAACATAATCTGTTGCTACTTAATGATTTATTCTGATATATACTGGTACCTTCTAACACACAAGCAGTATCACATGCCCAAGGTATAAGAAAATGTTAACAATTTACAGGAGGAAAGTATAGTCATAACTTAATTTCTCTTGCAAAGTAGGCACAGTAGAGTATACTCTCATTGATGCCACATCAGGACGTCAGTGGTCTACGTAGAGCACTCTTTCTAAATCACATTCCTCTTTAGAAACAACAGCATTGAGCGACAGAAAAACTGCTACTGGTTGCTGATTTTGCCTCTTGTTAGCCATTTGACCCTAAAGTCTCTATATGTGAACATAGGGAATGGGTGAGGCATTCTTTATGGTCACTTACTGTTCTCTGTGTTGTCTCAGTAAGTGATTTTATCATCAAATTACCATTTTGTATCTGTAGTTATTTTATCTACTAGTAATTTTATGATTACTAATTCCTAAAGAGATAATTCAGGTTTTGTATCCTCATTGCAATTAGGGAATTCGGTTAACTTTAAGTTTAGCCTTTTGTCTTTGCAGCATGATGATAGTTAACAGCAGATGGCTTTACTGACTAAATTGGTTTTGTATAGCTTCCAGAAATTAGTAGGGAAACGCTGGAGTGGCACTGTCCAGTAGGACTAGTGTTGATGGAAATGCTCAGTCCTCATTTCATATAGCAGTGTCAAAAAGTGACAGAGTAGTTCCTAGGCATGAGAAGAATCTGAATCCAAAAATCATTCCTTCCTCTTTGTTTTCAGTTTCTCAACTAGTGAACCACCAGAATGCTTACAAAATAGTATTTAATTGCTGATATTATGCACAAATATGCTCATTTAAACTTTCTTGAGTTATTGTACACATGAATTAAATTTACATGAATTTAAGTATGTGCCACTGTGGGGGGAAATAAATAGAAAAATAACAGTAGTAGTATAATAAGTTCTACATTCCAAGGAAAATGTACTCTAGAATGTGAATTTTAAGTTGTACTGTACTTAACACTCCAAATGTGTGATTAGTTATATACAAGAAATAATACATTAATTAGATTATTATTTGTTTAGAATTAAAATATTAGCAATGGAAGTAAAATTAGGAATTTTTTGACAGATAGGAAAATTGAAACTTAGAGAAATTCGATGATTTGCCCAAGGTTGTACAGCTGATTAATGATAGGACCAGGATAGGAAATCAGGTCTCCTAACATATCAGTATTCTTTTCACATTTAGAGACTAGTTTTTGAATTTTTTTTGACGTATGAGAATTTCACACACAAAGCAGCCATGCTGTAGAAAAGAAACTAAATATAAGTAAATAAGTTTTTGAATTTGGAAGCTGATCAGCTTTTTAAAAAAAAAAAGATATTTCACAGAAATGTCCCTACTAATGGTTGATTTTCTGAATCTGATCATTTCTTTATATCTGAACAGCCTCATACTTTCGGTAGCACTCATTATCAAATCGTAAAAGCACTTTAAAATTTTGTAAAATATGCAGATATATTACATGAAACCATTATTTCTTTATTAACCCCAGGGATTTTATGCCTCCTGGGAACTTGTAGTAAAGATAATCTTTACACCCATGAATGAGTAAAGTACATAGATATCACCAAATACCCTCAGCAACCAAATGCATATCTAAAATATGTCAGCAAACATTCTTGCCGTATCTCTAACAAACTTGCATATAAATAATATGAAAGATAATGGTAACCATAGGCCATCCAAGGTGAGAGATTGTGCGGTTCATTGTATAAATATGAATTTAGTCCTTTCTATGTACCAGCAAGGTGGTCCTGGCCCAGCGCTAGCTGGTAGTTTATAATCATCCATGTTCTTGCCTTTCTTTCCTGTCTTTGGCTCTTTTCCTTCTCTTGCTTTATTTCTTTGGCCAGTTATTTTTACCAGTCTCTACCTTTCATTTCTTAGTCATCCTTTTCATGAAGTAAGCAGTGTTCACTTTGGGCTCAGTACATGCAAAAGTAAGTAAGTCATGATCTCTGTTCTACAAGGTCTCATCCCATTCATCCATTCATCCAACACATTTTTTACTAATTACTCTCTCTGATCTGGCCTCTATTTCAGTGCAGGGAATACAGCCATTGAGACCGCTAGTCCTTGTTAAGTTCCCTTTCTTCTAGTGATACTGACTGTAAACAAATTAATAATATATATATATATATATATATATATATATATATAGTTTTGTTTTTTTACTAGTACATACTGGGATGATAAAGATAAGGAAAGGGGAAAAGAAAGCCATTTTACATAGGGTGTCTGGAGGAGGCATCTCTGGGGAGATACCGTAATCTGAATGACTTGGAGAAGAGCCATGTGGAGATAAAAAGATGAAAACAGACAGAGGAAACGGCAAGTGCAAAGCCATGAAGGAATCCCAAGGCGAGAAACTAGGAAGCCATGGTGGAGAGAGCCAGGAACCAGATAGACAGGGTTTTATAGGCTTTGGTGGGGATTTGGATTTTATTCTGAGAAAAAGCATTGGAAAGTCTTGAACAAGTGAATGATATGCTGTGATTGTGTTAAAAATCACTCTAATGGCTTTACAGGTTATAGGGATGAACAAAGATGGAGCAGAGATACCAGTTAGGAAGCTATTGCAGTCAGTTAGGTGGGTTCATGGAGGTTCTGGAAGGTGGATGGTAGCAGTGAGGCTAATAGGGAGCCGTGGAATGGAGAGATATTTTGAAGGAATGGCTGAAAGCATTTACTATATGATGGCTGTTGGGTTATTTATTTTTCCACTCCTGTTTTCTTTTCCCAGTGTGGAGAAAGGGACTGGGAGATATTCACAAAGGGATAATTCTGTGAGAATTTATTAAATGTCTACCTTTTAAAAATAGCATTAAGCTGGGTGTGGTGGCACACACTTATAATCCCAGCATTTGGGAGGCTGAGACAGGAGGATCACAGTTCACAGACAGACTCAGCTACTACTTAGTGAGGCCCTTTGCAACCCAGTGAGAGCCTGTTTTTAAAAATAAATAATAAAAAATAGGGCTGGGGTATAGCTTGGAGGTAGAATGCCCTTGGGTTCCATCCCAGTACACCACACACACACACACACACACACACACACACACACACACACACACACACACCATTAAATAGTTGCCTTTCACTTCCACCTACTCCACTGCCATACCTCAGCTCCTTGCCTCCCTTTTGAAATTTGTTACATCTTGTATTTTAGTGTCATATATTCCTTCCCCTCTTTAGGAAGCTATATTTTCATCAAGTTAATGTCTAACAATATTGAAGGGAAAAGCAGTCACTAAAATTCCATCGTTTTAAGTACATGGTATCAGTTTGGCAACTCAGAAAGAAAAATATTTAGTACTGAAAGAAAACATAAAAATTGAAATAGTGAAATGAATCTATAAAACTTAAGTGCTTTCATTTCTCTGACAACTGAAGAAGGAATAACTTAAGTTACAGTGTTTCTTTTTTATATTTTATTTTTTTGGTGCATTGAATTTATACATCTTAATGGGATAAAAAGCTTGTGTAGATATACATGTACACATCACCCCGTTAAATCCTACCCCGCCCCATCCCGTTCCCTCTCCTTCCCTCCCCTTCCCTCCCTCCATGCTTGGCTTAGTGGTTGACATTGATATGTTTTTTTTTTAATGTACATCATATGCTTTAGAGAGATTCCTTCTCCCCCCCTCCCATCCCCTCAGGTTGCCTTGGTTGCTCCTCTATAGGATCTCCTTTTTCACCTGGAGCTCCTCCTATGACCCATTTCACCTTAGCTTTCACATGTTAGTGAAAGCATCTGTTTTCTTACTTTTTGTGACTGACTAATGTCGCTTAACATAATATCCTCCAGTTCCATCCATTTCCCTGAAAATGATATCATTTTTTTATGGCTGAGTAAAATTCCATTTTGTACATATCCCATAGTTTTGTAATCCATTCATCTGTTGATGGGCATCTTGGCTGGTTCCATACTTTGGCTATGGTGAATTGTGCAGCTATGAACATAGATACACATGGATTAGCTTAGTAGTTTGGTTTGCTTTCTTTTGGATAGATACCCAGAAGTGGTATTGCTGGGTCAAATGGTAAATTAGTTCCCATTCTTCTGAGGATTCTCCATACTGTTTTCCAAAGTGGTTGCACTAATATACAATCCCACCAACAATGTTTTAGGATTCCCAGTTCTCCACATCCTTGCCAGCATTTGTTATTGTTGTGTTTTGAATGATTGCCATTCTAGTTCGAGTTAGGTGAAATCTGAAACCATAAATCCACTGAAAAAGAAATCAGGAAAACACTTCCACTCAGAATTTCCCACACACAAAAAATACTTAGGAATAAACTTAACCAAGGAGGTAAAAGACCTATACAAAGAAAATTATAAAACATTGAAAAAAGAAATCGAAGAAGATCTTAGAAGATGGAAAGATCTTCCCCGTTCTTGGATAGGCAGAATAAATATTATCAAATGGCCATACTCCCAAAAGTGATCTACAGATTCAATGCAATACCCATTAAGTTACCAAGATCATTCCTTACAGACATAGAAAAATCAGTCTTTAAATTCATTTGGAACAACAAAAAATCCAGAATAGCCAAAGTAGTTCTCAGAAACAAAAACCATGCAGGAGGAATCACAATACCTGACTTTATACTACAAAGCCACTGTAATAAAAACAGCATGGTATTGGCACAAAAACAGACCTATAGACCAATGGAGCAGGATAGAAGACTCAGAAATAAGTCCACACACTTTTAGCCATTTGATATTTGACAAAGGGGCCAAAAACATACACTGGAAGAAAGGTAGTCTGTTCAACAAATGGTGTTGGCAAAACTGGTTAACCATATGCAGAAAAATGAAAATTAATCACACTTTCTCACCCTGCACAAGAGTCAATTCAAGATGGATCAAAAACATGGAAATTAGACCAGAGACCTTGAGGCTCCTTGAAGAGGGCATAGGTCCAACACTGCAACACATAGGCACAGATAAAAAAACTTTCTCAATAAGACCCCAAACAAACTATCAGTATGAGGGATTGCACGAAACTGAAGAGCTTCTGTTCATCAAAGGAAACTGTCAGGATCCTCAAACGAGAGCCAACAGAATGGGAGAAGATTTTTACTACCTATGCCTCAGATAGAGGACTAATATCTAGAATATACAAAGAGCTTAAGAAACTCAACACTAAAAAAACAAATAATCCAATCAAAAAATGGGCAAGTGAACTAAATAGACACTTCACAAAAGAAGAAATTCAAATGGCCAATAAATGCATGAAAAAGTTAGTGTTTCATAAATTATAAAATTTCTTTATAACACATCAAAAATTGAACACTTAAGCCAGGCATGGCGGCGCATGCTTGTAATGCCAGCATTTGGGAGGCTGAGACAGGAAGATCGCTGTTTGTGGACAGCCTCAGCTACTTAGTGAGGCCCTTTGCAACTCAGTGAGACCCTGTTTCAAAATAAAGAATAAAAATTAGGGCTGGCCGTGTGGCTTGGAGTAGAATGCCCCTGGGTTCCATCCCCAGTATCACATACACACACACATACAAAATCAAACACTCGATTCTTAATAAACTGTTATTTACAGCCATAATTTTCCAATTTTATTGAAGTGCATATGAAATTAAAGCATTTTTTTCTTTTAAATTTTAATAGTAAATGAAGATTGTTTTAGAATATATGTTGGGCTGGGTGTGGTGGCGCATGTTTGTAATCCCCGCGCTTGGGAGGCGGAGATAAGAGGATCGCTCAGGTTCGAAGCCAGCCATGCTGACTTAAGAGACCCTGTTTCCAAATAAAAACATAAAAAATAGGTCTGGGAGTGTAGCCCGGAGGTAGAGGGTTTCCAGGAACCCCCAGTACCATAAAATATATATAATATGGACTCAAAGATTGTATTGATTTAAAATTTTTCCTTTTTCCTCTGTCTCATTCAGGGAAGTGCCAGACACAGCTTCAGAATGTGACTCCTTAAATTCTTCCATTGGAAGGAAGCAGTCTCCTCCTTCAAGCCTGGAGATGTACCAAACATTGTCTCCTCGAAAGATATCAAGAGATGAGCTCTCCCTAGAGGATTCCTCCAGAGGAGATTCTCCCACGACTGCAGATCTCTCTCGGGGCTCCCCCGACTGTGTAGGTCTGACAGAAACAAAGAGTATGATCTTCAGTCCTGCAAGCAAAGTGTACAATGGCATCTTGGAGAAATCCTGTAGCATGAACCAGCTTTCTAGTGGCATCCCAGTGCCCAAACCTCGCCACACGTCATGTTCCTCGGCGGGCAACGACAGTAAACCAGTTCAGGAAGCTCCAAATGTTAACAGGATAAGCAGCATCCCACACGACCTCTGTCATAATGGGGAGAAGAGCAAAAAGCCATCAAAAATCAAAAGCCTTTTTAAGAAGAAATCTAAGTGACCTTGCTGACTTGATGGAATTCTATCCAAGTGGCATCTTGTAAACTTCTCCCACCCTCACTCCCTGCTTTTGTTTTAAGTTTAGGAATGTAATTCCATTGGGGCTTTCCAGACTGGATGTCAGAGTGGAATGTCCTTAAGGGCAACTGTCTACTGTCTGCTTATTTAAATGACTATATAATCAATCCATCAAGCCAGTTATTACTGAAAAATCATTATGAGACAGTTTACAGTCATTTCTGCCTATTTATTTCTTCTTTGTTGTTAGTGATGTATATACAACATTTTTTTGAAAGCCACTATGGACTTACAAGCTTTAATGGACTAGTAAGCCAGCATGGGCTTGCAAAAATTTCTTGTTTACCAGAGCATCTTCTTATCTTTCCACAGAGCTATTTACATCATGGACTAAATAACTTAAAAGAAGTAAAACTAATTGCACTACTCTTTTCCAGACTGGAAAAAAAATCTGCAAGTGAGACTGTATAGAATTTATAAAAATGACTGGATAGGGGACTGTTTTCACTTTTAGATCAAAATGGGTTTTTAAGTAGAAACTAGGGTTTCTAATTGACTTGATTTCTGGAAATGAAAACCCATGCTTTTATTATGGGATGCTTCTTTTAATGCATTTAATATTATAAAGTTTCAAGTCCTGCTGTAAAGATCATGTTGTTTTGTTTTCCCCAGGGCTTTCACTGTGATTTACTGCATTGCAGCCTGTATGATAAATATAAAAAAATTTAAAGAGAGAAGGCTCTTGATTCCTTATGCAAGTGAAAGAGTTGAAACTTGATTGAAGGACTTAAAACATTCACAAGCTTAAACCGAGGTGGGGGGAGATATGGGGATTCAGGCACTTGTTTACAGACTTTGAATAACTGCAAAGGATTTATGGTTTGTGAAAAATTTGTACTGTGGAAAAGATAATAAATTGGAGACATTATTGTGTGGGATTGTGCTGATTTTTGTTGATAACACTCCACTAAAAACACTATATGTTTTCTGGAGAGCTGTGTAAGCTGTCTTGTTGCTTAATGCAATATAAGAAACAGTGATGTTTTGGAAGTAAGTTGTCAACAAATTTCTTTCTATTTTATATTGTTTGTCATATTTTTATGTAGTTTGAAATGTTTAATGTTCCAATATCAAGATTAACAAATATAAATTTATAGTTGTGTTGTATTAATTCGTAAAGTTTGTGTTCATTAAATCAGTATGTAATAAGGATAGCTTTACTTTGAGAAATGTCACATAGCATAGCAAAATGCATTAAATCTGGGGAGTTTCCGCTTCTTTCACTTTTAAGAAGTTGTCCATCAATGATCTGGCTATCAGTGTCGATGAATATTTGAGTAAACGACCATACATATTAGCCAAAATGACTTCTCAGCACTCAGGCTAAAATACACATGTCTCATCCAGTGCTTGTTAGGTGAAAATGCTGATTGGCTGATAAACAAGAAATTTCTTTTGAATCCCCTTTACAAAATGTTTTAATGATTAAGAACATGAGGACTTTTACAGAGTCTCCTGCAAATTAGATTTCTGTATTTTCCCTGTCAAAAACTGTTAAGGTTTTAAATGATATTTACATAGGCTAATACACACACACACACACACACACACACACACACACCCTCAGACCACATGCTGTTAAGAGCAGAAGTTGACTGAAAGGAACATGTTTTGGACTAAAGTAAGGTGATCGGAAAGGTAGAGATTAGGAACACAGATATGCATGATGAATCGAAAAGTATTATAGAAAGTTCATTCAGAGTGAAGGAATACCTTATCTTTTTTCGTAAAACCAGACAGGAGGAATTTTCCTCTGAAAATTGGAAAAGGGAAGGGAGCTTTGTAGTTTGATGGTTAGGAAAGATCACTGCCTCTCCAGGGTCAGCAGGCGCTTTGGATCAGAATCCACTGGATCTCCACTTGCAGTGGAGAGCTGGGGAGCAAGGGCTGGGTTATTCAGGGAGCACATTGGTTGTGCTGTATTCCATACTCTCATTTATTAACACATTCAACTGAGGGTCATTTACTGCTTTATGTTGTTTGTAATATTTATTTTGCATTAATACAATACTCTATATTTGTAAATTCAACAGAAAATAATTGAACTTTGGAAAGTCACAAAAGTTTCTGTATTATATCATTTATATGTGAAAAGCTGGGCATTTCTATAAATTTTTAAAATTACCTATTTGTTGCCTTATTTTAACCCTTTAAAATTATGGTGTTTTCCTAGTTTTAAAAGTAATACCTTTTTTACTGTAAAAAAAAAAAAGTTAAATGAAAAAAAAGTATAAAGAAGAGAATCACAGGAAGCAGGTCAAATTCTACTACCCAGAATAACGACTTTTAATATTTTTAGTATGTTTTCTGATAGATAGTTTTCTACATATTGATGTATATTTTACATAATTAAATTCATACCTTATATTCACTTTTATACCATGCTTTTTACCTTAATATAAGCATTTCTCCAACATCATTAAAATCCTCATAAACAGCAATGAGTGTATAATAATATGACATTGTATGGATTTACCATAATCTTTTTAAACATTCTTCTGTTGTTAAGGCTGCTACCAAATTTATGATATGTAGAATAATAGCATTTAACATTTATTGACTATGCCACTTTTAAACCTAAGTATATATTCTCATTTAGTCTTTACACCAACATTATAAGGTGAGTACTTTTTTCTATTTAAATTCTTATTTTACTGATGTGAGCAGCCCAGAAAATTGTTAATTTGCTTATGATCACATAGCTAGTAAGTGGTAGAGTTGGGTTCTTCTGAGCCATACCTCATTTTAATCAACACTTGGATTTCTTACAGTGTATTTTAAAAGCTATAGAAAAGCATAAGGATATTTTAGTTCATATTTTATATGTATATGTGCCTTATACATACGTAGTCTCGCATATGCACTTTGGGTGTGACTATGCCAGTGGCTATCATTTGATATCCCTTCCCCACCATACCTGAGTGCCTTTTTACTTCAAGCAAATTATCATTTGGTTAAGACTTTGATAGTTTAATAGCCAAATAATGTATAGTGAGGTTGGAAAGTTTTTAAATGTTTTACTAACCTTGTGTATTTTTCATTTCAGTGAGTCATCTTGGATTTTTTTTAGCCCATTAAGTTCTTGGGGTTCTAGGTGTGTTTCTAAATTGTTTGCAGTTAGTCTTTAGAATGTAAACTATTATGCCCTTTATTTGCCAACTAAGTGATTTTTCTCTTATTGTATATGTATTTTTCATTCTTAATTTAAAAAGTTAAATGAAAGAAGACCTATGTTTATGGTCCAGGCTTATTGATTTACAGTTTTAAGGCCTTGAATGGGAGATATTCACCTTGTTTATATGGTTGAGGTAGATTTTCCCCAAAGAATAATAGGTAAGAGACAACACAGAATCCTTTTAATTTACCTAACAAATGTTTAATAATCTCTTATGTTGTATCAAGCATTGGTAAGCTCAGAAAGTATGAAGACTAATGTAATAGGTCTTAAAGGAACTCTCGTTAGGGACAAATCAAAGATCTTTGTAAGTAGTCAAAATGTAAAACAATGCTGGGGAAGTGGGGTGTACATAGGGATCCCACATTTCATCAGAAGAGGAACTATAGTGCTCTAAAAATGTATTAAGTCAAGGATAATTTAGTGGTCTTTTGTACAGGACAAAAGAGTCAGGTTCTTTAATACTTGGGTTTCTTAGGGTATATTTTAGACTCTTATAGAGAGATTGGCTCTGGTAGGAACATATAGGACCCAGGGCTTCCCCTAATTAGTAGTTTGGTTTCAGCAAATCAGCTTCCAATTAACCGAATGCCAACAGAACGCCTGGTAATCGTAGTGAGAGTGCTTATTTTGGGGATATATTATTTGCTGGAAACACAGCATTTGAACAATCCCACATGAGCCTGGACAGTGCTGAGTCAACAGTGTTTCCCTGCCAACATCCCCAGCCTCAAACAGAACGTTCTTTGTTGAATGACACTGTCCTTCAGATTTATCTGGGCAGTCTGAGCACATCTTGGATCAGCTGGTGTAAAATGGGCTTCAGGCCAGGTTGCAAAATCTCATTTCAGTCCCAGGACTGAGCTTTCCACAAATCTCTGAAGTGGCTCTCAAACGGATCCTCTCTATGCCCACATTTGCTGTAAGCCCATAGGATGTTGTAGAGAGGCTTCAACCTCGATCTGAATTTCTTAACAGCTTGATGGAATTGAGACCAAGTGCTCAGCACCCTCTTCTGAGTTACAGGTTTCTGATTGCCAGGTGTTCTGGCATCCTGATGATCCAGTTCTTCCTGGGCCTGTTGCAGTGTTTTCATCAGCCTCCAGCAGGGAAGAACAGTGAGCTGGAGACGTGGCAGGCAGTTAACCTCCACCTATAGCAGCTCTTCAGGTGTATCCCAGGGAATCTAGTTCAACTGTTCCAAATACTCAGTCATCAGAGCAACAGCTGAGCTGCTTCCCACAGACTTCCTGTTTTGCCCTGGCGGGTTTTAGTTCCCTATAAGAGTAGGACTGTAGGGAATCTTGTGTCAAGATGGTTCATAATTTCATTTTAGTTTTAAATAGCTTTTACATGTGCCAGCCATTGCAGTTTTTCTTAAGACTCTGTGTTTATTGTTTAGCCATACATCTTTAACGGAATCATCTTAGTCTTAAAATATGTAGACTACTTTTTCCAGGTGCGACAGTATTAAAGGTTGAAGTCCTCTCAGATCTCTGACCCCAAGGGTATGGTAGCACAAGAGTCTAGGAAAATTTAAGGTAACCAGTGTCATAGAGGTGGGAAAATAAGAATTGTTTGACTTTATAAAAACACTTTTATTTTGATATTTCAAGATATACATCAGTAGTCAAAAAGCACAATTATAAGAAAGGATGGTCAGGTAAGGGGGTGAAATGGAGTCTGGACTCAATGCCCAATGTTGCCTTTGACTTTTAAAGGGAAGAAAATGAACTTAAGAAATAGGAACGGGACCATGGGCATGGGACCATGGGAAATAAGTGAAGGAAAGTGAGGAGGAGGAAGGGCGCATTTGCTGTCAGGTCACAAAACCTTGTTCACTTAATCCTGATTATCTCAGTTAATGCTTCTCTACTTTGGGGTCTTGCCTTCATTTTTTTTTTTTTTAATTTTGTTAACTTCAAAAAGCTGAATGAACCCAGGTAAAAATTTGATCAGAAATATAAACAAATAGTGTATACAGTATTTCCCCTGTCTTACAGGGGCATTCTGAGAAGGAATCAGAATGGATGGAGTGATTCGTATGTTTTCCTGGAGAAATGTGTTTATAGCCAGACTGATCGGCAATGACTGAATAGTCCTAATATGGAGTGACAGTTCTAATATTTCCTTTCAATCTGTTTGGCTTTTTGCTTTGTAAAGCTCCTTAGCTTATCCAGTTCTCATCTCTATCCCCTCTCTTGAATTCGGTATCTGATGGCTATACTATATGTCTTGTAATTAATGTGATTTCCTATATTATTAGACACTATTTCGGGAATTACGTAGTGAGACTCCACAAAGATGAGCATGGTACTTATATACTTTCTTAAATCCGTAAATCGTTGTTTAAATATAACCATGCTTCTTGTTAGTGCTATTAAGAAAGTTAACAGTGCTGAGATTATTTAAAGGGAGTTTAATTGAAGGTAAAGAAGGTCTTTGCTGAGGAAGTGCTATGGAGCTAAGCCCTACAGAATTAGTAGGAAGCAGTTAAAAAAGATTTGTGAACCATCCAGGTGATACTGCTGTGTGTAGAAAAGACTCCAAGAGGGAAAGACTCAGATGGGTTCAGAAAACTGAAGGAAGCCTCTGGTGACTGGATTATAGTAAAGGAGCAAGAAAAGGGCATGGATGGGATGGGCAGTGCCTCGAAGGCTGTGTTGAGGATTTTGGACTGGATCCTGAGAGCTAGAAGACATTGAGAAGGTTGGGGTAAGAATGGCTGTCTTTTTTTTTATTTTTATCTCCCTCACCTTCAGACAGCTTGAGGGGTAAACACATTGATTAGGACTCTGAACACCTCACACTAAGCTAGATTTTAAGAATATATTTAGTGACTGGTTTCCAAGTGGAAGCCAGTTTAAGGGTGAGAATGAGTAGGAGATTACAGGGGATTAGTGAGGCCCTAAGGTGAACAAAGGTTTGTGGGGAGTCAGGGCCTCTGTACTAGTTTAGGCTGCCGTACTAAGAATATCATACAACGGGAACCTGTTTTCTCAGGGCTCTGGAGGCTGGATAATCTGAGATGATGCTATCATGGGAGGATTTCAGTGAGGGCTCTTCCTGGCTCACAGATGTCTGAGTCCTCACCTTGTGGTTACATGGCAGGGAGAGATGGAGAGGTATCAAGAACAGTCTTGCTCTTCTGTGTATAAGGCAGTGGTCCTATTGCATTAGGGCTCCACCCTTATCTCACTTATCTACCCCCCTTATATCTCCAGGTACCATTACATTGCATTTAGGGCTCAACAATCATTCAATTCAAGGAGGAAATTCAGCTCATTGTAGGTTTCATAGGAGGAAGTGCCTGAGATGGTGGTTTTCAGCCAGGGTTGAAATCGCTAGCCCTTGGGGAACGTTCTCAAAGTTGACAGAGGGACTGGCTTGGGAGTTTCGTTTCTTTTTCTTTTTTCTTTTTTTTTTTTTTTTTTTTGCGGGTCTGGGGATGGAACCCAGGGGCATTTAACCTCCGAGCTACACCTCCTGCCCTATTTTTTTATTCTTTATTTTGAAACCAGGTCTCACAGAGTTGCGGAGGGCCTCACCAAGTAGCTGAGGCTGTCCTTGAACTGCGATCCTCCAGTCTCAGCCTCGAGAATGCTGGGATTACAAGTGTGCGCCCACGCCCGGCTGGGAGTTTCTATTTTGTTTTCATTCAGAGTCTACATTTTCCAAAAATCTCCTTGGGGTGATTTTGATAATACCAGGGAACACTATATGTCTGCATTTTACTCTTGGCCTGTGAACTCCTCCCCCCGCTCCCCTCCTCATTTGGGCAGTACTTCATTCCCTCTTTGTATCATCCTCTAGGATTTGTCTTTCATGAGAGAAGAATGGGAGAACCCAGCACGTCTGGGGCAACCCAGGAAAGCAGCTGGTCTTAATGTTCTCTTGTGTCTATTATTTGTCTGAATTGTAAAGCTAGCTAGCTAGGCTTCCCAGCAGCTGACTGGGTGGGTCAGAGTATGCCCAATTTTCTCATGTAAGTCGCTATAGGCCTAGGTTTGGAAAAGAAAAGAGTCAGAAGCACAGTTTTAATATGATTGAGTTCAGCTATAAGTTACAGAAATCACAACAAAGTGCTTTAAAGAATCCGGGGCTTATTTTCTTCTGATTGGATGTCCAGAGGAAGGTGGGCCAGAGATGGTAGTAGAGTGACTCTGGGACACCATCAGAGATTGGGTACTTCGGACTGTCCACTTACCCATCCTGAAATGCCTAGTGGCCCATTCTCCTGCCCGGCAGGAAGAGGAAAGACAAAGGAAAAGTGGTGTGTGCCCTGTTGCAGCTGCTCGTTTGAAAAGAGCTTTTCTGAAACCTCACTCATCCACCTGTCTTCTCAGCTAACGGGCCTGAACTATGTCACATAAGATGGGTGTGGTGGTGGACACTTGTAATTTTAGCGTTTGGGAGGCTGAGACAGGATGATCATGGTTCGAGGACAGCTTCTTAGACCCTTTGCAACTCAGTGAGACCCTGTATCAAAGAATAAATAAGGTTGAGGATGTAGCTCAGAGACAGAATGCACCTGGGTTCTAACCCCAGTATTGCCAAAAAAAAAAAAAAAACCAAAACAAAACCAAAGAGGGAGGGAATAGGGTGGGACTGGGTAAGGACTAACTGGGTGGTTTGTGCGTGTATGCCTCTACCATCTTGTACTCCATTAAGATGTATGACTATAATGCATCAATAAAAAAAAAAAAAAAAACCTGTCTTCTAGCCCTCCCTAGCTAGCAAAGCTGGGAAGCACAGTGGACTGGCTTGGCACTCATTGATATTGCTATGCCGTTACCATCTAACAATAGGGGTTGTACTGATAAGAAAGAGTGCGCTTTGCTGGGTGTGGTGGCGCACGCTTATAATCCCCATGCTTGGGAGGCGGAGACAGGAGGATCGTGTAGGTTCGAAGCCAGCCGCGCTGGCATAAGAGACCCTGTTTCAAAAAATAAAATAAAATAGGTCTGGGAGTGTAGCCCGGAGGCAGAAGGGCTTCCAGGAACCCCAGTACCACCAAAAAAAAAAAAAAAAAAAAAAATGCGCTTTGAGTAAAGAATTAGACTCCTTTGCCACAGGGATAAGCTGTGTTGTGTGGCTTGACCGGGAGCACTGCCCTTGGCATGTGGGTGTGGCACGTGTGTGTGCATGTTTGTGAGTGTGGGTTGTGTCCCTCCATACTGGCATGATCTTGAGATAAACGTTTCTCTCTTTTATTGTTTTGGGGACTGAATCCATCCCTCATGCATGCTGGTGAGCGCTCTACCATTAAGCTATGTCCCAGCCCCTTGAGATAAGTTTTAAAATACTCTTGGTCTCCTGTATCCAGAAGTTCCACAACTGAAGCTTCAACCAATAATAGGCTGAAATTTAAAAAAAATTCTTCTGAACATGTACAGATTTTCCCCTAACACCAGAACGTATAAATGATATAACATTTACACTGTATTGTGTATTATACGTAATCTGGAAACTATTTCAAAGTATACAGAGGATGTATACAGGTTATATGTAAATACTATGTCGTCCTTAAGGACTTGGAACATTTGTGGATTTTGGTATCTGTGAGGGGGTCCCTGAAGATACTGAGGAACAACTGTATTATTATTATTATTTTATTATTATTATTATTATTATTATTATTATTATTATTATTTTGCGGGACTGGGGATGGAACCCAAAGAGGCATTCTACCTCCGAGCTATACACCCAGCCCTACTTTTTATTCTTTTTCTTTGGTGGTACTGGGATTCATGGAAACCCTCTACTTCTGGGCTACACTCCCAGACCTATTTTTATACTTTTAATTTGGAAACAGGGTCTCTTAAGGCAGCGTGGCTGGCTTCAAACCTGCACAATCCTCCTGTCTCTGCCTCCCAAGCGCGGGGATTACAAGCGTGCGCCACCATGCCTGGCTATTCTTTATTTTTGAAACGGTCTCACTGAGTTTCAAAGGGCCTCACTAAGTATTAGCTGAGGCTGTCCTCGACCCCCCATCCTCCATCTCAGCCTCCCAAATGCTTGGATTACAAGCGTGTGCCACCACACCTGGCTGGAACAACTGTATTTGAGTTTCTACCATGTGCCAGGAACCAGTCTAGGTGCTGGGAATGTATCAATGAACAAAGTATACAAAAAAACCACAGCATGCGTGGGCTTGCCTTCTAGCAGGGGAGACCCATAACTAGAATATGCCCTGTGGTGGGTGAAGGAGTAGGAAGCACTCGAGCAGCGATGGCTGAGGCAATGTGTTCTTACACTGGGTGCTCAGGAGAGACCTACCCTGAGATTATGGTGTCTGAGCAATGACATGAAGGACAGAAACAGGCAGATATCTGGAGAAGAGCATCCTGGGTGAAGTAAGCAGGAAGGACAGGTGCAAAGGCCCTGGGTCTGTCTTCATATTCCTACTTGATGTTTGGTTTATGGATTCTTAATAGTTTTATTTTTTTTTCACACAGATGTCAGTATAATTTTACGACTGGTAGAAGGGCAGCTCTATAGTGAGATCCAGTGCTTTCTTTCCCTTGTGATAATTGAAAAAGATGCTTCTATATACAACTTGATAAATTCTTTTGTGTGTGTGTGTGGTACTGGGGTTCCTGGAAACCCTTCTACCTCTGGGCTACACTCCCAGACCTACTTTATATTTTTATTTGGAAACAGGGTCTCTTAAGCCAGCGACGCTGGCTTCAAACCCACGCGATCCTCCTGTCTCCGCCTCCCAAGCATGGGGATTACAAGCGTGGGCCACCACGCCCTGCCAAACTCGATAAATTCTTAAATGCCTTCTTCCACTTCTATCCCTATCCTGAGCCCTGCTTTTTTCTTTTTGGGGGAGATGGACTGTAGTAATCATGAAAATGGACTTTCGGGGACGGAGAGCTCTGAGCATGACTTCTCCATTCCCCACCTGTGATATTGGGCAAATAACTTTCCCCTCAGAACCTGTTTCCCCGTCGAGAAAGTAGGGGTGTTAGTGCAGGTGAGCTGATCCGTGCGAAGGGCCCACCACAGGGCTGGAGCCCCAGCACAGAACTCTGTGCCCTCCTACCCCTCCTTGTGATCGCCAGCCCCTGAGTTGCCCTTGGAGAAAACAACTTACTCCTTACCCATGTCTGAGAACAGTGTCACATTGATGTTTTTCAGTGAAGTCGTGTTTCCCGGCTGTCCCCACACCAGAATGAACCCAAAGTTCTTCTGGGACATTGCGATGAGACCTTCATTACCTGAGTGGCAGGTGCTGAAGGCGGTCATCATCCTGCACCGCCCACCCGAGCACCTGGTGTCCTCTGCCTCTCTCTGCCTCTTTGGCCTGCACTGTCTCTTCCACATGTTAGTCCTTTGCTTCCATGTCTTCCCAGCCTTGTCATGCCATGGGTACCACCGTGTTCTTTGTGTCCTCAGCTAGACCCTGGCCGTCCTTTCTGCCCTGCCCTACCCGCATTCCATAGCACAGCAAGACAACCACCTGTAGCTTCCTCCTGCAGTCTTGAGTGCCCACCATAAATTAGAGGAACAACCCCCTCATGAGCTCTGGCCCCCGCTTGTCCCATCTTTCCTAATTCTATCCGTGACTACTGAAATCCTCATTATCTCCTCATGTCACCTCCCACACCACCAAACCCTCACACCGAGTGACAGATGGCTGCTTTGGTATAAGCATCTTCACATTCTAGCCCTTTAATTTACAAAGTTGTTTATATATCTCTCTGTATATAGATCTCCATACTTTTCTCTTTCCTTTACCATCAGAAGAGTTATTTTTTCCAACTAAGAATCATTGAGCCATTCATGTTTAGAATTTTGTGTTCTTTCTCTCCTGGAATTTGGCTCATGAATGGTCTCATCTTTAATATGTATTTGAAATTACATACAAAATGAACCCTAACCTATGGGTTATAATACATTCTTCTGCATTTAACTGGACATCAATTTTTTTTCATTTCTTTCTCTTTTTTTGGTGGTACTGGGGTTCCCAGAAACCCTTCTACCTCCGGGCTACACTCCCAGACCTATTTTATACTTTGCATTTGGAAACAGGGTCTGGACTGAGGTGAGGCAGGACATCAGGGTGGAAAGTTGTGGTGGAGGAGAATTGCTCAGCCCCTGGCAGCCAGGAAGCAAAATACTCAACCTGCGCGATCCTCCTGTCTCCGCCTCCCAAGTGCGGGGATTGCAAGCATGCGCCACCACACCCGGCTTCATTTCTTTCAAACGGTAATAATTTACATTTCTATCAGCTTTCTACTATTAACATCTGCACTTACAAAGTTGAAAAATATCCTAAATAGGAAGTCAAATAGAGGAACATGATATTAGAGAATCGGAAGAAGTCTGAGCCGGACCATTAGACAATTCCCAACTCAACAAGCACTATTACCTATTTCTGAGCTTTGGACACTTTTAATAAATAGTCATTTCTTGTAATCCTAAGTATCCATGAAGGCTGTTGTTGATCATTGTTAAGGTTTACATATGAACTGTCCCCAAAGTTTCATGTGTGGGAAGCTTGGCCCCTAAAGCAGTGATATCCATAGATGGGGCTTTGAGGAAGGACTCTGACCTTATCAGCAGATGAATCCAGACAGCTGAATATACTATTGGGATGTTGGGCCTGGTTGAAGGAGGTCTGTCACTGGGGGTGTGCCCTGGAAGGGCTTTCTTGTATTTGCCCCCCCTCCTCATTTTGCTTCCTGGCTGCCAGGGGCTGAGCAACTCTCCTCCACCACAACTTTCCACCCTGATGTCCTGCCTCACCTCAGTCCAGAGCAGTGGAGCTGGCCAAGCATGGACTGAAACCTCTAAAAACCCCAATAAGACTTTCTTCCTTTAAGTTTATGTTAGACATTTATTGTCACAGCAACAAAAAGCTAAAACAATTACAAAAGTTAGCTTCATTCCATTTTGTTCTGATTCATTAGCATTAGTGAAATAAGAAGTATACACATATTTACTTATAACACATAAGCAAGGAATGTAAATTTTCTTGAATATTTTACTTCATACATACTGGTTGGGAAATCCAGGGCCATTTGTTGTTAAGCAACGAGGAAGGCTCAAAATTTGACCTCTGTCGTCCTAAGAATCCACAGAGGATCTAGTGGTATATTTTCAATAGGCTCTATTATTTTTATCACTTTTATTTGTGCTCATGTTCTGAGGCTAGAAAACCAAACCAAGGACTTAATTTTCACCAGTTTTATCTGCAGTGCATGTCAATGCAGACACATTTCTCTTTATTCCTTGAGCTTCCCCCCTCCCCATCCTATCTGTGACAGCCCCTGGTCTACCAAGAAATGATTTTCTCCTCCACCTAAAAGTTTAGGATCACAAAAGCCGTAGAACACACTGGTCCTGGGGAGGGCTCTGTGAGCCTTGTTTCCACATCAGAAGAACTCGTGTTCCCCGTGCACAGCTATTCATACTCAACTGAGATTATTTCCATATGACATTGAATATAGTTTTGGTTACACAATTTTTCTGACTATATCCTGCTTAACAAGAACAAGAGCCCCTTACTAACACCTTAAGAACTACCTTGCCCAACAATAATAATAATAATAATAAAGAACTACCATGCTTTTAAGTGCTAAGAGATCTAGTAAAAAGCATTCATTCCTGGATTTTGAGGTCAGTGAGAACAAAACACTGTTTAAATAATATTTCATTTTAGCATGCAAAAGCATAGTCTAAAACAAAGATTGGCAAACTTTTTTGCAAAGGGCCAGAGAGGAAATGTTTTCAGCCTTGTCAGCTATAGGTTGCTAATGCAAGATTTTTGTGAAGACCTGCCATTGCAACACGAGGGCAGCCATAGACAGCGTGTAAACAGTGGACATACCCAGGAATTTGCCTGCTCTGGGCTGCTTTGGATCTGTAGTGAGCCGAATTTCACCTTCAACCATAGTTTGATGATTCCTAGTTTAAGTTGAAAGATAGGTTGCAAAGAAAGAGAAAGTATCTCATTATATGCGCATAAGAAAATAGGACATTAAAATAATACCAATATACAATAAATGGATGACATCAGTTATGTTTTGGATCTGGAATGTCTCCCCAAAAGCTCATGTGTTGAAAGCCTGATCCCCAGTACAGCAAGGTTTGTGGGGGCGTGGATGGAGGAGGGGCTTATGAGGGCGTGACCTAGAGGACTATATCTGTCCCTGGCCCTTCCCACCCCTCTCTGCTTTCCTCTGCCATGCCCAGCCACCAATGTGCTCTTGCCCTGCAGCTGGCCAATCATGGGCTCTAAAACCTTGAGCCCAATAAACCTTTCCTCTTCTAAATTGGTCTTGTCAGGTATTTTGTCACAGCGATGAAAAAGCTAATATACTCTCCCAAACCAAAAAAATCACAATTATATATTCACTTTATCAGTTCATCCAGTCCCATGCAATTACAGGTTGAACATCCCTAATCAATAAAAATGGGAAGTGCTCCAAAATCTAATTTATTTTTTGTGGTACTGGGGATGGAACCCAGGGGCATTTTACCTCCAAGCTACACCCCCTGCCCTATTTTTTATTTTTTATTTTGAAATAGGTTTCACTGAGTTGGAAAGGGCCTAAGTAACTGAGGCTGTCCGAAAACCGCGATCCTCCTGTCTCAGCCTCCCAAATGCTGGGATTACAGTATGTGCCACCATACCTGGCCAAAATCTAAAATTTGTGAGTGCTATTCTGATGCCACAAATGGAAAATTTCATACTTGACCTTATGTGCTGAGTTGCAGTCCAAACTCAGCTATACTAAAAATATGGTATTAATTACCTTTAGACTGTGTGTATGAATATATGTATATATATTCATATGTATGAATATATGTATATATATATGGATTATAAACTTTTTGTTTAGACTTGGGTCCAGTTTCAAAGATATTTCCTCATGGTTATACAAATAATAACATTTTTATATCCAAAAGTCCAAAAGAATCTGAAATCTGAGATACATTTGGACTCAAGTGTCTTGGATCAAGAATAATCAACCTGCATTACTTGTTGCACTGGATCTTGGGTCAGCATTCTGCTTTTACAAAATTGCTGCTTCTGTACTAAAAAAAGACATCGAGAAGTCTGACTCACTCCCCTGCTATCATCTGCAGCTGTGTCAGCGGTGGCAGCTGGAAGTCTGTAGACATGAGTCTACTACTAAAAGTATCACTAGGTAAAATGCTTTGTCTCTTTGTCACGAAACTCATTCTTCATCCTGAGAACGTCTGTCTTTGTTATAAATTTATTTACTTAGTTATTTATTTTTGGTGGTACTGGGGTTCCTGGAAGCCCTTCTACCCCCGGGCTACACTCCCAGACCTATTTTATTTTTGGAAATAGGGTCTCCTAAGCCAGCGTGTGTGGCTGGCTTTGAACCTACGCGATCCTCCTGTCTCCGCCTCCCAAGCGCGGGGATTACAAGCGTGCGCCACCACGCCCGGCAATATGAATTTATTTTTTAACCCATAGATTATAGTGGGATTTCAAGTAAGTAAGAGAGGGTGGTGAGAAGTTAATAATGAGACTGAATGGTGGTAGTACTTAAAAAATAAAACAATAATCAGTGATACTAGAATGGAGGGAAACAAAATCATCTATAAAGAAGTAACGAATAACTATTTTGATAAGTTTTGGATGAATGCTTCACTTAAGAGTAAGAATGCATTACTTACAATGAGGATATCGATACCTCTTTGGCACACTCCTAAAATGTACAATCTTAGAAAAAACATTAGTGGTGGGAAAGCTTGAACTTCTCTCTCACTTGACGTCTTTTTCCATTTAGCCCTCAGGTATCTCTTACTTTATCCCCGTGACTCAACCCTTTGCTCTTTTGTCAACAGTGTTTTCTCTGAGAAATTGTTATTTATCTTAAGGCACTATTAAGTGTCATATATTAACAATTTGTATTTGTATAAATCTTACCTATCTTTCATAATCGGTCTCCTCTATATCCCTATCTGTAGGTCCTGAAGTTCAATCTGTTTAAAGTGTAACTTACTGGGTGTTCCACTTCTGACCCAAATAGTGTAGCTAGTCTTGCATAAGTAGATATAAAACAAGTCAATATATAGGACAACATTAATGCCAGACTGTGTTCTTTGAAATAAGGGAAACATACTAAGTGAGCCACACGGGGTGGGGCGGGGTCAGATTTAAAGCCTAAGTGTGGGGGGCAGAAGATAGGGCTTTCTAATGAGCTCTTTGCTGAGTACTCAGCAGCAAATATACAAGACATGTCTTCAAAAAACTCAGCAGAAAGCCGGGTGTGGTGGTGCACGCTTGTTATTCCCTGCGCTTGGGAGGCGGAGACAGGAGGATCGAGCAGGTGCTCGCTGGTTTAAGAGACCTGTTTCCAAATAAAAATATAAAGTAGGCCTGGGACTGTAGCCCGGAGAAGGGTTTCCAGGAACCCCAGTACCACCAAATGCTTCAGCAGAATAATATCCCTGCTCTGAGACTAAGAATAAATATGAAACAAAACCATTGAACAAAGGCAGAGTAAAGAAATTTGCCAATAATTAGCTGCTTTGTATAACAGAGCTAATCTTCTTTAAACGATATGATCCAGATTCCTTATAATGTATCACTTACAAGGTCTAACAAACAAGAAATTGCTAAATATGTAAGAATTAGGATTATGTTACCTATGAGCAAAGGAACAAAAATCATCAATAGAAATAGAGTTAAATAGCCGGACGTGGTGGCACACACTTGTAATCCCCGCGCTTGGGAGGCAGAGACAGGAGGATCACACAAGTTCGAAGCCAGCCGTGCTGCGCTGGCTTAGGAGACCCTGTTTCCAAATAAAAATGTAAAAATAGATCTGGGAGTGTAGCCTGGAGGTAGAAGGGCTTCCAGGAACCCCAGTACCACCAAAAAAAAAAAAAAAAAAAAAAAAAAAAGAAATAGAGTTAAATATATATAATACATATTTATTATATATTTATATATTATATTATATACTTGACATATATAATACATTCTATTATTTGTAACATATAGTTATAAATATTTATTACAAATATTTATTAATTATAAATAAATATACATGCAAATATATACATATTTAACTATGACTCTGATAGCCAGGTGTGGTGGCACACACTTGTAATCTCAGTACTTGGGAGGCCGAGACAGGAGGATCAAAGGTTCACGGCCAGCCTCAGCAGCTTAGTGAGGCCCTCTGCAGCTTAGTGAGACCCTGTTTCAAAATAAAAAATAAAAATAGGGCTGGGGATGTAGCTCAGAGGTAGAATGCCCCTCAATCCCTGGTATGTATATATTTCCCAGATATTGTACTTATCTTTCTAGGATTTTAAGATTGCCATTATGTAATGGTTAGTTTAGGTTGTCAACTTGACTGGATTATGAAGTACCTAAGGATGATGTGACTTTGGGTGTGTTGGTGAGATGATTGGCATATAGAATGGAGTTCTATTACTCTAGTAGACCCCGAATAATAAACATTAAACATATATTTAGAGACTATAAAAGAGAAGGATAGATATAAAAGTGAACAGATAGGAAACCCCAACATAAAAATAGACACTATAAAAAGGACCAACTCTTAAATTCTACCACTCAATGGTGCAATATTACAAATAAAATTTTACTAGATGGATTTAACAGCAGTTTAGAAACTTCAAAAGGAAAATACAATGAACTTAAAGAAAGGCAGTAGAAATTATCCAATCTGAAAAAATTAATGAAATCTCAATGATCATGGGATATTATTGTCTAACATCTACATAATTTGAGTTTGAGAAAGAAAAGAGAGCAAGTGGGATAGAAGAATACTTAAGGAAATGATACCTGAAAGTTTCCCAAATATGGTAGAAAAAAACATTTATTCATCAAAGAAGCTCAGTAAGTCCAAAACAAGAAAAGTACAAAAACACTTAGTCACATTATAATCTATTTCTTTTATTTTCTTTTTGTGTGGAACTGGGAGTTTAACCCAGAGGCATTCTACCTCTGAGCTATATCCTCAGCCCTAATTTTTATTCTTTTACAAAATTTATTTATTTATTTATTTTTATGTGGATCATATTGAAAATGGCATACATTCAGACTATGCTTGGTAACAATGAGTGTCCGGGTTAACCATGCTATATTTATATTTTTACACAATTTTGGATGTAGCTCCTTCATTAATCAACCTTAGCCTTCTTGGTCTCTTATCCTTCCATTCTAGCTTTGCTGAGGTTTCTCCTCCATTGTCTGGAGTCCCTCTGGTATCTCAAATATTCCCTTATTTGAGCATATTAGAGGAAACATAAGTCCCTTCTCTTTCTGTGCTTGGCTGATCTCATTTAACATAATATTCTACAGGTCTTTCCATCTTCTTGCAAATGACATGATTTTGTTCTTTTTTTTATAGCTGAGTAGAATTCCATTGTGTGTATTTCCCATAATTTTGCAATCTATTCATCTGTTTATGGAGACCTAGCTTGGTTTCATATTTTGGCTATTATGAATTATGCTGCTATGAACATGGGTATGCATTTTGAAACAGGGTCTCACTAAGTTGCAGAGAGCCTCACTAAGTAGCTGAGGCTGGCTGAGAACCTGCAATCCTCCTGTCTCAGCCTCCCAAATGCTGAGATTACAAACATGTGACACCAAGCCCAGTTAAATTATAGTATATTTCTGAAAACAAGGTGAAATAAACCAGTAAATTAAAATAGGGCATTAAAATATTAAAAACAAACCACACTGAATAATTATGCATATGACAAATAACTTCTCACAAGAAACGACGAGGGCCGGAGAACAATGGAATAACATCTGACAAGTGTTGAGGGACAAAGGCAACTATAAAGGTAGGGATTTTCCATGCTCTCTTTATTCAGCATGAATATCTTTCAGGACTTAGGATGAAATACAGAGATAAATGAAAAGTGAGGCCGAGAGTCTTCGTGCATGCTTGAATCCCAGTACTTGGGAGGCTAAGACAGGAGGATTGGGGGTTCAAAAAGTGAGGCCCACTGCAATCTAGTGAAATGCTGTTTCAAAATAAAATATGATTGGGGGTGTATTTCAAAGGGACAATGCCCCTGGGGTTCTATCCCCAGCAAAACACACACACACACACACACACACACACACACACACACACACACACAGTGAGAAAATTTGTGGTCAGCAGACCTGTGCTATAAGAAATGCTGAAGAAAGTATATTTAGTCTAAAGAGAAATTTTACTGAATGGAAGTTCAGATATATAGAATATAATTAAAAACACTGGAAATAAGTATGTGGATAAACATAAAAGATTTTTTTTACTTCTCAATGTCTTTAACAAAGATTTGATGTTTTAAAGCAAAGATAGTATAACATTTCAGAATTTACAACATATCTAGAATAAAATATATGACAATAATAGCACAAGAGACAAAAATGAGACTGCACTTTTGAAAGTATCTTTAATTTCACATGAGGTGGCACCATGTTAACTCCGTGTAGTGGGAGACAAGGTATGGGTGAATATTATAATCCCTACAACAACTGTCACAAAAATGATATTTAGTTAAAACTTCAATGTAGGATATTAAATACTTAAAATCTGATCAATTCAAAAGAAAATAAACAGCTGGATATGGTGGCACATACCTGTAATCCAAACATTTGGGAGGCAGAGGCAGGAGGAGCATTGATTCAAGGCCAGTCTCAACAACTTAGTGAAGGCCTGGGCAAGTTAGTGAGACCCTCATTCCAAATAAAAAACAAGGCAGGGGACAGAATGACCCCCAGAGGTAGAATGACCCTGATATCAATTCTTAGCAACACACATGTGTGCACGCACACGCACACACACACACACACACACACACACACACGAAAACATTTACAAAAAGAGAGGCAAGAAAATAATGTGGAAATCACAAAAAGAAACAGGAAGACTGAAAAAATTAGCAAGATAATAGAAATAAATTCAATCATATTTATAATTACTATAACGACACAAACTTCTCATTTAAGAGGCTGAGACTGGATAAAAATGCAAGACAACACTAAGCTGTTATGATTTCGGTATAAATACACATGCCAAAAAGGAGGAGGAAATGGTGTATCATGGACATTGAAAGCATAAGAAAGCTGGCGTCCTTATATCAATTTTATACAACATAGACCTCAAGACAAAGGCTATGACTACTTATAATGAGGGACATTTCATGATGAAGAAAGGGTTGATTCCCCAGGAACACACAAAAATCCTAAATATGTATGCCCACAAATGATAAAAAAGCTTAAGAACACATGTAACAAAAACTCACAGAATTAAGACAAGAACTAGACACAGCCATAATTATAACTGAAGACTCTGACAGTTAGAACAAGGAGACAAAAAAAAAAAAATCAAGAAAGAGAAAGTTGGAGAAATGCACCGCGTTCACTACCCCAACCTCTTATGTCCCTCCACCCTCCTCCCTCCTGGCCTCTCTCCATGCCCGTATCGGAACTGTCCTTCCCTAGTCCTACTTATCAGAAGGGAAATTCTCTAATGTACATGATGTACATTCACAAACATATCAAAGTCAGTCACTAAGCCAGACATGAGAAGGAGGGAGAGGGGAGGGAATGAGGGGAGAATTGGGTAAGGGCTAATTGGGCGATGTGTGCATGTATGCCTCCAACATCTTGTACTCCACTAAGATGTCCAACTACGATGCACCAATAAAAATATTTTAAAAAGGAGTACGATGTGATACTCATGATACCATTTCATTTGCTCTCTGACAGCATAAACCTCAGCTATTCGGTCAAGAGGAAAGACAGAGAACATTGCAAGGTCCACGTCAGTCCAAGAGTGGGGATCACTGGCAGCATCTCAACTTGCCAGGACTGTGCTGGTCTCCTGCAACAATTTACTTGTTTAATAGAGACACACTCAGAGCTCAGTGCAGCTTCGTACACAGACTTTTCTCTAATTCTCTTTGGTTATTTGATATTGTAGCCATCATTAGTTATGATTTTCCTCCCCTTGTTCTTTGCGATTATTTGAAATCAGTATTACAACAAAATTCCTTGCATTTCTCTATGACAGTCTCTGCCTGTGGTTTATTATTTTATTTATTATTTACTTTTGGTGCTTTCTTCTGCCTTCCTCTCTGCTTCTTCCTCTCATTGTCTAGTTCACAATTCTTAGGGGAGATTTTTTTCAGGTGTCGATGTGCAGTGAGGTGGGGAGATAGCTGGTTGTATTGGCGTGGAGGAGACGGTGCACATTTCCATTGAGTGCTGCGCCACCGAGTTCTGAGAATCAAAGGGGACGATCGCTAAGGCTAATGTTGTATTAAAATCTTGGGGTCTCACTTGACTAGGCTGCCATTTCAGTGGTGGCTCGAAATCTCACTTGATACATTTCCAAGCAGGTAGCAGTCTTATAGGTTTTGCCTTTCTCTTTGGCCGGTATTCACCAGCAGTGTTTTTTCTTCCATTCCAAAGGTTGGCTGCCCTGTGAGCCAAAGTTGGCTTTCAGATATGTCTGACTTAGACTAGCCAGTATAAAAAAATAGGTACTGGGGATTAAACCCTTTTCAGTTTTTATTTAGAAATAGACTCTTGTTCCATTTTTTGCGGAGGCTGATTTTTGAACCTGTGATCCCCTGTCTCAGCTTCCAAAGCACTGGGATTACAGGCATGCAACACTGTGCCTAGCTGTACAGTCAAGAATTGTAAATTTGCCAAATTAAAATATCTGGAAGCTGGTTGTGGTGGCGTACACTTGTAATCCCAGGACTTGAGAGGTGGAAACAGGAGGACTGTAGGTTTGGGGCCAGACTCAGCTACTTAGTGAGGCCTTCAGCAACTTAGTGAGACCTTGTTTTAAAATAAATAATAAAAATTAGGGATGAGGTGTAGCTCAAAGGTAGAATTCCCCAGGGTTCTATCCTCAGTACTGCAAAGAAAAAAAAATCTATATCTAATCTGTCTATCATCTATTTATCTATCTGGAGATTTCATACTATGTGCACCTTTTTCAGCTTTCCATAAACATACAAACCAAGACAAAGCATAAGATCGAGCAAGACTAAGACTGGTCTACCCATTTATTCAGGTTCTTGTTGAGTGGATGTTGAGTTTGTGATTCTTCAACTCTGATATTTTCCTGGTCAGCTGACAGACACTCCATAATGCCTTCAGCACTTCAGGGTTCAGGGAATTAAAAGTAAATTAGAGAACATTATCTTAAGTGAGATCAGCCAAGCACAGAAAGAGAAGGGCCATCTGTTTTCTCTAATATGCCCAACCTATGGAGCATTTGGGGATACCAGAGGGACTCCAGAAAATGGAGGGGAAACCTCAGCAAAGCTAGAATGGAAGGATAGGAGAGGAAGAAGGCTGAGGTTGATTAATGGAGGAGCTATATTTGAAAATGGGTAAAAGTATGAATGTAGCAGGTCACCCTGGACACTCACCGTTGGGAGGGAAACAAGCACTGTGTGAATGTATGCCATTTTCAGTATGATCCACATACGAATAAAAAAGAATAATAAATAGAAAAGTTTTCTAGAAACTGGAAAAATAAATTAGGAAAACTGTGATCTAGGAATTATTATTACTTAAAGTATATTCTTCATATCTATCATATTGCCAACATTATCAGATATGCCAGCCACCTCCTACTTAATTTCCACACTTGTAAGAAAGTAATCAGAAAAATAAAAATGAGGGCTGCTGTTCTCCGTAACGTCCCCCAGATGGCAGTGTTGTACTGGTGTTAGCTCAGTTATCGCCCAATCCAGTTGCCCTTGAATGTTTAATTTTATAATTTTTCAGTGGGGTGATAATATTTCGCTTCTAAATTCACGACAGGTATTTTTCAATAATAACAAAGTTATCGGCAAACGGGTAGAGTCCACAGAGGTGTGTAATTTTTAAGAGAACAAAATGACGATTTTCCTTCCTCTCCTTGGAGCTTTCTGAATTGCTAAGCAGAAGCAGAGCACTTTGCAAGGCGTAACTGTCACGATCATGCGGGCTGTTCATTGAGAGTCTCGTGTGCACAGGCTTTCGGCTGCCGCATCTGCAGTGCGCCCTGGAAAAATCGCCCCTTCCCCGGACAGTTTGAAACATCATATTTCTCTCATCTGGAGCGATTTGTTATTTTTGCTTTGCTCATAATGAATGCTACCCACCCACGTGGGTGGCGGGGGAGCAGGAAACAGTCTGCGTGGCAGGCTCTTGGAGAGGTCCGTGTACATCAGTGAGCCAGCGCGGCCCTGTGTCCCAGCCTCCTGCGCACACAGGGCGAGCGAGCGCTGGGCAGGGGAAGGTGTGTGTGTTGATGACATTAATGACTCGAACACAAATCCATTGCAGAACAGCTAACTAAATATTTCGTTTTGAGTCGTTTTGTGTCATTTGCTTTAGTAGGAGACAGATAAATATTAGGTATTCAAGTTTCCCTTCAAGCACAGCCCACTAATATTTCACTTTGTTTTGTTGCTTTGGGCTTTGACAGCGCCTGCTTTCAAGTGCTGGTTAATCCACTTGACAGCTGAAGGGGAAGCCGTTCTTATTAATCAGAAACCGGTCAATTACCATCTCAGACCAATCCAAGGAGGATTTGAGCTTTCTTATTTTTAGCACCTGATTACATCCTAAAATGTTAACTTTGGAAGAATCCAGAAAGGGTTCTCTCTCCCATCCAGTGCTCAGATGTCGCGTGTCCTTCTGGACCAGGCCTCCAGGCCTGCGGGAGCTTGCTCAGGGCTGGGAATGTCATGGGTGTTATTGCTTCAACACCAACCAAGATGGCCCCTTGGCAGGACGGGCTGGCTGTTGACATACTTCTCCTCACAGTGAGTCAAGGGTAGTTCAGCCTGGGAAGGGCATCCTGACAGGTGGGCAGGACTGCACAGGTGGGGGCCTTCTCCTTCGCCCTACAGCGGGGGCTGCAACTGTACCAGAAATGTACCTGAAGCTGGGCGTGGTGGCCCATGACTTAGGAGGCTGAGACAGGAGGATCACGGCTGGAGGCCAGCTTCAGCAAGTCCAACTTTGAGGCTCTTGGCAACTTAGTGAGACCCTGTTTCAAATAAAAAATAAAATAGGGTTAGGGGTTTAGCCCAGAGGTAGAATACCCCTGGGTTCCATCCCCAGTACCAGAATAAAAAGAAAAAAGAAAGAAAAGCAAGCGAGAAAGGGAAAGAAAGAAAAAAGAAAGCAGGCAAGAAAGCAAGCAAGCAAGCAAGAAAGAACAAATTAACTTTCTGGGATTTCTCCAGACACCTTAGCCCAGTGCACAATCTCCCTTACCCAGGGCTATTATTGAGGAAACCCAACGTATTTGTCCTGGACCCTGCCTCCTCCTCTCTGCTAAATCCAAGTCTGAGGCTTTACTCTTGCCCTCTCCCCCTGCTGCCTCACCCCATTTCCACAGCCTGCTGGGAGGGAGCTTCTGGCCCAAGTCAGGCAGGCCGAGCCAACTGTGCGCTGAGCAGGGCCATTCCTGCCCCCCATCTGCCCTTCTACACCTCCCCACCAGGGTCTCTCAGGACCCACAGTAAGTCTGGACATCTCTCACTGAGACTTTCTGACCCCTCTATCACCACAAAGTTTTCTGTCCATCTGAAAGCCTCTGACTCCTAGCTCTACCCCATTAGAGGAAAATTTGAAAGATTCCCCAGCACAACATGAGGGAGGCCCTGGGTTCAACCCTAGTACCTCTCCCCAAAAGGCTTTTTTGTTCTTTTACTAAAGAATGAACTCAGAGGCATTCTGTGTTGGATCTATGCCCCCATCTCTTTTTAATTTAATTTTTTTGTGTGTGGTACTGGGAATGGAACTCAGGGGCGTTCAACCTCCGAGGTACATCCCCAGCTCTATTTTTATTCTTTTTATTTTGAAACAGAGTCTTTCTGAGTTGCAATGGGCCTCACTAAGTAGCTGAGGCTATCTGTGAACCGCGATCCTTCTGTCTCAGCCTCCCAAATGCTAGGATTACAAGCGTGCACCACCATGCTCAGCAAGACTGTTTCAAATTTTAAAAAATTAAATTAAATTAAGCCGCGCATGGTGGCGCACGCTTGTAATCCCAGTATTTGGGAGGCTGAGACAGGAAGATAGCAGTTCGGGGACAGCCTCAGCTACTTAGTGAGGCCCTTTGCAACTCAGTGAGACCCTGTTTCAAAATAAAGAATAAAAAATAGAGATGAGGATGTAGCTTAAAGGTAGAATGCCCCTGGGTTCCATCCCCATGTAAAAAAATAAAATAAAAATTAAAAAAATTAAAATAATCTTGCTAAACTGTTGAGGCTGGTCTTGAATCTGTAATCCCAGTTTCAGCTTCCCAAACACTGGGATTACAAGTGTGCGTCACCATCCCTGGCTCCAAAAAATAATTTAAAAGTTTCTCTTGATGGAACTGGGGCTTGACTATCTTTCTGTCCAGGTTTTCAGAGGCTTTGCCTCTGGGTAATGTGGAATCTAAGTTAAGGCAAATATGTGTCCATCTTTTCTGGAGCACTTAGAATTCTGACAATCTAGGGCTGGGCATGATGGCGCAAGCTTGTAATCCCAGTGCTTGGGAGGCTGAGACAGGAGAATCGCACAGGTTTGAAGCCAGCCTCAGCTCTTAGTGAGGCTCTCAGCAACTTAGTGAGACCCTGTTTCCAAATAAAGTATAAAATAGGTCTGGGAGTATAGCCCAGAGGTAGAAAAGCCCCTGGGTTCCACTCTAGTAACACACACACACACACACACACACACACACACACACACACACACACACACAGAATTCTGACAACCTTCATAATTTGAAGAAAAAATTTCAAGAAAAGTCACTTTTTACACACAGCATACATTTTCACCACTGTTGCCTTTGGCTAAAAGGATCTTGTTATGGGAAACACCAGGGTGGTTTTGTTCCTTAGGATAATCATGTCTCACCTCGGGTCTAGAAGTCTTGTGTCAAACCCAGCTGCCCTGTCAAAATGCTCTCGGTTTAACTGACAGCATTTGCAAAGGCTAAATGGCTTGCAGGATTGTGGGACTAGGAAGGGAAGAACCCAGTGTGGGAAGATGTCCTGGGAGTTTAGACTTGGAGATTCGTAAGGCAGAGAGAGTGTGTGTGTGTGTGTGTGTGTGTGTGTGTGTTTGAGGCAAGGTCCTGCTGAAGGGCTGAGGCTGTCCTTGGACTTGTGATCCTCCTGTCTTAGCCTCCTGAGTCGCAGGGATTACAGGCATGCACCACTGTACCTGGCTAAAATATATGTTTTTTGAGATGGGGAAAGAAGGATGGTGTTCCAGGTAGAAGAAATAATACATGCAAAGATGTGGAAATAAACTACCTATGTGTGCTGCCATTGCTCCAGAGCTCTGCTACATTTCTACTTGTGTTGGGATGTGTTTACTATCATCTCAGGCCCTGGTGACTTTTACTGGGTGCTCTCTCTCTCTCTCTCTCTCTCTCCTCTTTCTCTGTTTCTCTCTCTCTCTCTGTCTTGTGCTGGGAACCCAGGACTTCATACATGCTAGACAAGGGCTTTACCACTGAGCCATGCCCACAGCCCCCACAGCCCCTGCCTATCTGATTTCTACAGGGTGTAACCAGAGGCCCTTGGAGACTAGCTGCATTCTTTCCTATGTCCCATTCAGGCCCAAGATGGAGCCCCAGAACCACTCAGACACTGATCTCCTTTAGGGGACAGGATGAATGCCATAAGCTTGCAGATTGTCAGCTTTTTTCTTGATTCTATAGCAAAGAAAAACATGTTCCTTTCTAGAATGTAAAAATTGGCGGGGGGGGGGGTGCCCAAGTCTCTTTTGTTGGAAAACAAAGGGAAATTTGTTTAAATATTACTCTGCCTTTTCAGCATATAAAATGTTGTTTTTCTGCAAAATGGAGTTTTTAATAATTGATAAGTTTTTTGAGAACACCACATGGTACCAACTCTGAGTCGTTGAGCTCAGTTCAAAGGCTTGTATAAACATGTCTAAAGGAGAGCCGCATTAAAGAGTCCAGTTTCCTGCTTCGAGCCTTAACTTTATTTACACATAAATCTCGAGAAGAGCCCCGCTTCTCAACTTCACTTTCCTCCAGACTCCAATGCTGGCCTTTTTATGGACCGAAATTCTGGCCATTTGTATTCCTCTAGTATCATCGACAATAAAGCCATCCTCATTACAGAATAAAATTTAAAGCCGTCTCCCAATTGTGCAGTTGATGTGAGTGAAATCCATTATGTTTGCCTTACTATAGTGCAATCAGTGATAGATGGCACAGGGAGTTTTGAGGACTCTGGGGACTTTGACACTTGACATGCTGAGTGGAGCCACAGTATGCCACTGTCCATCACTAGGGGGAGCAGGAAGGTGTGAGGTCACAGGCCATGAATGCCACATGGCTTCTGTTTTGAGCAAAGGCATCGGATTAGTCGTGTGATGCCTTCAACCCAGTAGGTCAAAAAAGTTTAAAGTTTGAATTTGCTGAGAAAAGTCTTATTGCTTTATTTGTGGATGTCTCTTTAAGGGGAATATATATTTTTGGGGTGTGTGTGTGTGTGTGTGTGTGTGTGTGTGTGTGAGGGAGAGAAAGAGAGAGAGAGAGGAGAGAGAGAGAGAAAGAGAGAGAGAGAGAGAGGAGAGAGAGAGAGAGAGAGAGAGAGAGAGAGAGAGAGAGAGAGAGAGAGAGAGAATGATCTTATCTCACATGAATAGCCTGGCTTTGGTTCATCTTATTGATTCTGTGTGTGAATATGGGAATTCACCCATCTTTTGTCCATCTCCTTGGTCATGTATAAACTCAGCCATGTGGATGGACAGCTGTGGACTCTTGCTTTTTTCTGCCTCTCTCTTTAGAATTGGGGGATAGTCACTGTCCCCGTGCTTTGGCGACCTGATTATTTTTCTGGTTACTGCTTGGTGAGGGGACGTGGTAAGCAAGGAATGGCCTAGAAATCTAACATGTTTCCTGTCCTTAGGCCTGCTACTGCCCTTAATTAAGCCACAAGACATTGCTGGGGAGGGAGCAGTTAATAATCATCTCTTCTGAATTGCCCGGAGTATACTTGGCTCAAAATAAAATACGGACAAGGGTACATTTCTTTCCCTAAGAACATGGAATTACAGAAATATTGTGCTGAGCAGGGCTCAAAGCATCAGGCTATTTGAAGATTTGTTTCTGGGTTTTCTCCAGCCAGTTATGGGGAGGGGTTGGTGGATAATTTAGACACTGGCCAGTCCTTCTCCAGCACATTTGTAGCTTAAGTGCCTGGCAGTGATGTAGACCAAGAAGCCTCCTACAGAATGTGCGAAAGCATTCCTCATGGTGCAAAAGGTGCAATGAAAAAACACAGCAGCTACATTTTTTAATTATCTTGTTTTTTCAAAAATAGTCTTATTAATAAGTCATAAAATAAAAAAAATGTTTTCAAGGGCTACTGCACATAGTCCTTGAAAAATTAGACTCAGCAGATAAGTTGAAGTCTTATATTGGGCCATTTTGTTGTTGTTTTAAACAAAGCATTACCATACTGAAATAATGCTTGGAAATAATCCTTGAAAGAGAATATTGGTCAAGAGCTAAACTCCTCTGACTCTCATAGGATATTTTCATTTCCAAATAAGTCAAGAAAAACATGAAGTTGTTTTCAAACAACATATGCCTTGATCCATTGGGCCCTAATTTCTTTTTCTCAAACGTTTGCCAAATTTGCACTCTATGTGGTACATATTTTAGTAATTTATGTATAAAAGGGCCTTGGCTGTCACCCCAGTGATTGCACAAATCCTTGGCCAAGATCCCATGCTTGTTCTCTTGTGGTTCTTTTGTTGGGTGTGGTGCTAGGGATGAAACCCAGGGGTATCTTGCCTCTGAGTTATACCCACAGCTCTATTTTATTTTATTTATTTCAAAACAGGGTCTCAGTAAGTTGCTAAGGGCCTTGCTAAGGTGAGAGGCTGTCCTCAAATCTGTGATTCTCCTGACTCAGCCTTTTGAGTACTAGGCTCAAGTTGTGTTTGTCACCACGACTGGCTTGTGGGTTCTTTTGAATCATATTTATATCTCCTTCTGGTGGCAAATTTTTAATATGGCCCATCATTTTGTGTCTCTTAATATACAGTGAAATTTCTTATGTGGCAAATCTCTGGAAGATTATCTTCTAAAATGTGGTTGATTTGAGAAATGCTTTGTAAATATTTGGAATTATAAGATCTGATCACAAATACATGACTAGTTTTAACTCCCTGGTGAATGTGCTTATGAAAATCAATAATTCCTGCCTACCCCCCACCTGTACCCAATGCTGTGTTTCTTATTTTTGTCATTGTTACCTGATAGCTAATAGTCTAGTTCTTTTTTAAGTTATTCACTGCCAATTTGAAAGACATGTTGTCACTAACTTCTATGGAGCAGCCTCTCACCTAAGTCAAATTCAGCTGGGTGAGCAACTTGCTGCAGGAAGAAACAAGAGGAAGTTGGATGGAGGATAAAAATAATTAACATTTACTGATGCCTGCCCCCTCTATGCTAAGTGCTTTGCAAAGTTATTTCATTTATCTTCCACAATGGCCCTGTAAAGCAAATATCAGTTGCACCAGTGAGACTCAAGTTCAGTCTTTCTTTCGCCCAGGGTGGTATGGTCAGGTATAGAATGTCCGCTGAAGAGCTCAGGGTTGATAGAGTTAAGTCAAGAGGGTTATGATCTCATCGGTGGATAAATCCATTGTGGTGGATTTTCCTAGGTAATAACCTAGGCTGGTGGGATGTGGCTGGGTATGTGGGTCCCTGGGGGTGTGGTCCTTTGGCTTGTGCTTGTGTTTCTGAATCCCTTTTGATTGCTCGTTCTGTTTTGCATCTGGCCTCCATGATGTGAGAGCGGAGCCCTTGCTCTCTTCCTCTCTCTTCCTCTCTCTGCTATGTCCTGAGATGTACAGATAGCAGCGTCACCCAGACTGAACCTGACATCTCCAACAAAAACTGTGAGCAATAAGTTTTCCTTCCTCTAAGTTCTGTGGTCAGTTCCTTTGGATTATAGTGGTGAGAATTTCAACATAAGACACAAGGCAACCCAATAGCAGAAATAAGATTTGAAACAGTGAAATATGGCCTGGGAATTGAATCAAGAGTATTTAGCAGGTGTGGAAAGATAGGAGTGACAAGGACAGGTTGGCGATCATAAATTCCACTCAGTCAGTAATGAGCAATTTGTTAAAACATATGTTAGAACATGTACTCACCTGTCATAGCATAGCAACCCAAGGCTCCTCTCAGGAGTAGAACAGCAGCCTGGTAGCTCACAGGTAGAGAAATCATGGAAGTCTGCAAGTGTCATCCCAGGGAATTTCACCAGAGGATGTGATTTATCCCTGAGCCCTATTTGCCTGCCGTCCACTCTGAGGAGTTCATACACAGGCCACACTCTCCTCTCACACTCTGCTCTCTGTGGGGCAGAAGCAGCTGTGCCTCCAGCCTGAGACCCAGAGCTTGTGGTGTTCCAGGAAGACTTATCTGGATGCTTTCTAACAAAGAGCTCTGACTTACATCCTAGCCTCCCAGGACGTGACTAATACCTTGACTCAGGCAGAGTCTAGATGGCACACAGGCCCGAAGGGAGATAATGACAGCAGAGAGGAATCCACGAAATGAGCCCACAAATGTTTTACTGCAAGCTGCAGGCTTTGCACGCATCCTTTGAGAGTCCCAGAACAGGACCTTGAATGAAGAACATGTTCGGTAAACATCTGAAGGAGGGGTAAATAAAATGAAGAATGGAAAGCATTTTCCCAATTAGCATAACTTGGTGTCACACCAAGAGTAATTCTTGCTGGGTGCACGCTTGTAATCCCAGTGTTCGGGAGGCTGAGACAGGAGGATCGCAGTTTGTGGACAGCCTCAGCTACTTAGTGAGGCCCTTTGCAACTCAGTGAGACCCTGTTTAAAAAAAAAAAAGAATAAAAAAATGGGGGTGGAGATATCACTTGGAAGTAGAATGTCCCTGAGTTCCATCCCCAGTACTGAAAAAAAAAAAAAAGTAATTCTCCATGTTCTAAACATTACAGTGTTGTCTTCTATCAAGTTTAGCCTGAGGTCCAGTCTTCCTCACTGGCTCTTGGGTCTCTGTGTGGCTTGAAGTCTCTGCTCTGCTTGTCTGCAGTTGGGTTCATGAAGCTCGGAAGGCTGGACATGGCTCTCATTACCTGGTCACAGGGATGTCTGTCTCCTGGTTTCTGAGTTTTCAATGAATCATGTCGTTCTTTTTTTCCATATGACACGTTCTCCCTTCCTTTATAATAACCCACGCTAGTTGGTTCAATTTTTGCATGGAAAAACACATACTCAGGGAAGAGATCTTTTTAAAACTAAATTAGAAACGATGCCTAAAAATCATCTCAAAGACTCCTCTGGAGCCGGTAGCTTTCTCTAAAATTTGCTCAGCTGCTAAGGGAAGCGGACTTCAGCTCAGCTGAGTGTTGGTATAAGTGCACTCTGTTTAGAAAAGCAAATCTGCATTTATCTCCTAATTGGATGTTGCCGTGAAAATACAAGGCCCTGGCAGAGACAACACACGCATCCCCCCTCCTTTCTCAGTCCCTCTTGCCACTCTGAGCTGTTCAGACGTCCTGTTTCAGCTTGGGAGGGCGAGGGCACATGCTCCCCGAGGAAGTGACATCTCTGTGAACCAGCTCTTCTTCCTTTTTTTTTTTTTTTTTTTTGTGTACTGGAGACTGAACTCAGGGGCATTCTACTCCCGAGGTACACCTCCAGCCCTTTTTTATAGTTTGTTTTGAAAAAGAGTCTTGCTAGATTGCTGAGAGTTTTGCTACTTTGCTGAGGCTGGCCTGGAACCTGTGATCCTTCTGTCTCAGCCTCAGGCGGGTGCCACCATGCCTGGCTTGAACTGGTTCTTCTTAGGCACCTGAAAGCTCGATTTAAAAACTGCACACACATGCCAAAACCAAGAAGCAAAGCCGCCAGGAATGCAAAACCTCCATGAAGTAGAACAACAGAATCCTCATGTTGGATTTCGACAATTTAGGCTTTTCTGAAGTGCCTGAGCCTTGCTTCAGGAATTCCACTGGCACAGTGGGAGAAGCAACCAAAATGACTGGTGGGGCCGTGGAGCTGGACAGTGTCCAGTGCGTGTGACAACGTCATGACCTTGGGCCGAAGCTCAATTTCACATCTCCCTGCGTGCACTTAACACATCTGTCAAAGTTGCATAATAACTATTCTCGTCTCATGGGAGGGGTGGTTGAGGATTAATTAATAAGTGATTGTAAATTACTTGGCGCTCCTCGGGGGACACACATCCTTGAAGTGCAAAGAATTGTTATTATCATGCAATTCAGCTGGCTCAGAAGCAATAATGACTTTGGGGCAGCTTCTGGAACACAGGCTACTATCTTTCCAGGCTGTGATCTCTCCTACAAAGGATGAGGAAATATCTGATGCTTTACTTTTTATTTCAACCCTGGTATAAATCAGGAAACTTCTGTCCCTCTAAAATGTCTGCCCCATGGATGGCATTTGATCCACTAAATTATGAAAGTGATTGTCTTCCTCAGCTCAGACGGGAAATCGCAATGGGGTGGAATGGTGTTTCACAGGGACGATTCCCAGAGCACTAGTCCACAGGATGCACAATTTTAAAGAACTCTGTGGCTGCCTAAGTTGCAGGGTGTTGTATGCAAGGAAAATCCAACTTTCCTTGTGGAAATTAACAGTCTGCTCAAGGTAAGGGGTTTAAAAAACACATGGAACATTTTTACCTTATTTCGCCCCCAAGTTATTTGGTATATTTGTAGCTGTTTGCATAAGTTGCAATCATTCATTCTGCTTGGGAATGTACATCTGGCTGGAACTTGACTTGTGGCTTCTATTAACAGTAGATGGGGGCTCCTCTACCCTTTGGATCTGGGCAGATCTTGTGATTTGCTTTGGACAGCAAAACGTGTTGGAAATGATAGGAAACCAGGTCCAAGCCTGGACTCAATAGGTCTTCAGCTTCTGTTCTAACTCTGGGAACTCTGAAAGCTTTGGTGGGAATGAACCTGGGGCATTTTCTGGAAGACATTTTGGCCCAGCTTACCACTCCCCCCAGAAACCCCAAGAAATCTCAAGAAGCACAGCCACTTGACTTATTGGAAGCTAACCATGGACACAAGAGACACACCCGCTGACCCAGAGAAGCATGATCCAAATACCTGGTTTTTGTTTAAGCCACTGAGTTTGTAGTGGTTTACTTTGCAGTCAGAAATTAATGAATCAATAGTGGCATCATTTATTACACTGGGATTTCATTTAGTAGTCTCAGGTGTATGAATAGGGGTCATAAATTGATGACGTATCTCAGCTTGACCTTTTGGGCTAGATTGGCCATGCTCAGCTTGTTTACTACTGCATTCTCTGCTGCATTGTAGGGAAGAAGTGGCAATTGGAAAACCCCATAATTTTTTTCTCTGCATGGCTCCAGGTTATGTTCATGCAATCAGAGGACTTGAGGGAGATGCAGAAGTAGGAAGGGGAAGCGAGGCTGCCATCCTCCATAGTAAATGTGGACAAAGGCTTGGGCGAAGGATTACGTGGAGTTTGCAGTCACTCCCGTGTAGATTTGCTCCTTGGACTCTCCCACGTGGGGCTGCATGGTGTTCTCTTGTCGCCCTGGCACTTTGCAGGGTCAGGAGTTTAAGCAGCCTCTTCACTGACCTCTGCTGCCGAAATTTTTCCAAGGGCTGGAAAAGCTTCTGGTAGGGAGGATTTTTAATTAGATCATATGTTAGAATGTCATGACCGTTCTAATAAAGGAATCTCTAGGGTCTAACACTTATCTGTGACGGATGTTCCTGCAGATCCAGACTTGAATCAGGGTCTCAGCCTTGCTACTTTTTAGCTCAGTAACCGAGAGTAATTCTGGATCTTTCACATAATTTTGCATAAGATTTTATTCATGTATAAAATGGGGCAACAATTCTTACTCCATAGAGGTGATTGTGAGGAATAGATGAAGTTCACATCTGTGGTATTATCTCTCTTCCTTCCTTCCTTCCTTCCTTCCTCCCTTCCTTTCCTCCTCCTCCTCCTCTTCTTCCTCCTCTTCCTCCTCCTCTTCCTCCTCCTCCTCCTCTTCCTCCTCCTCTTCCTCCTCCTCTTCCTTCTTCTTCTTCTTCTTCTTCTTCTTCTTCTTCTTCTTCTTCTTCTTCTTCTTCTTCTTCTTGCTGAGGATTGAATTCAGGGGCATTCTACATTCTACCTGCAAGCTAGACACCCCAGCTCTTTTTATGTTTTATTTTGAAACAGGGTCTCACTAAGTTGCTGAGGTTGGTCTTGAACCTGTTATCCTCCTGTCTCAACTTCCAAAGTACTGGGATTACAGGCATGTACCAACACCCAGAAACACATCATCACTTTTTAAATGGCAGTTGCCTATTAACATCTATGTGCAAATTTCCAATGGATAGGGTCTAAATTATTAAGTTGCTTTCAAATACCCTCACTTTGTTCCCTTGACCTCCCTCACAAGTATGACCTAACTCTAGCCCCTCTCATCTCTCTTCTTTATGTCCTACGCATGGTTTACTCCTGTTGCAAAGACTGCTTTCTAATAAGCAAAAGCATTTAACTGGGGTGAAGTCGAACACAATTGCTGTGGTATTTCCCAGGAAATTGCCTCTGAAATCAACAAACAAATCAAAATGTTTCATGCCCTGCAAGGATCTCACTAGGGCTGCATCAGAGCTCATAGGAGGGTGGGAGGCGGAGCATGAGAACAACACCCATCCACGTTGCTCTTGCACAGAGGCCGCCTTGCTGTGTTAGGAGAGTCCCACAAGGAATCAAGGATGGATTAAAAAGGAAAATTAAAACACTTTTTCTAGTGCCTTTATAGTCTTGGTTTGTTGGTTCCTTATGGGTGAGGAAGCAAGGTGTATTCGATTTCTTGAACTTCTTTATGAAAGAAACTCAACTGCAAAAAAGAGGAAACCTATCTTCTCTTCTGCATGGTCCAGATCTATAGGCCCAAAGTATATGTTTGATTTTTAACAATGTGTATTCGTCTTTCCATAACATGTTCACATTTATTTTAAAAAGAATATTTCCTCCCAAATCTTTATAAACAGACAATACATGTACCAGTTTTTTTAAAATTATTTATTTATTTATTTTTGGTAGTACTGGTGTTCCTGGAAACCCTTCTACCTCTGGGCTACACTCCCAGACCTATTTTATATTTTTATTTGGAAACAGGTTCTCTTAAGCCAGAGAGGCTGGCTTCGAACCAGTGCGATCCTCCTGTTTCTGCCTCCCAAGCGCGGGGATTACAAGTGTGCGCCACCACGCCTGGCCAGGGGTTGAATCCTTTCTCTGCTATTTTATAGTTTTCTGTCCTGGGAAAAATAATTTCTCTGAGTTTATGTTCTCATTTAAAAAAAATAAATCAAGCCAGTTGTGGCGGTGAATGCTTGTAACCTCAGAATTTGGGAGGCTGAGACAGCAGGATCGTGGTTTGCGGCCATCCTCAGCTACTTAGTGAGGTCCTTTGCACTCAGTGAGACCCTGTTTCAAAATAAAGAATAAAAAATAGGGTTGGGGATGTAGCTCTGAGGTCGCATGCCCCTAAGTTCCACCCCAGTACCACATAAATAAATAAATAAATAAATAAATGAAATAAAATAAATTGAAATAATATTTCTCTGGAAGGGTTGTTTTGAGGCTGAGAACTAAATGAGATAATACAAGGGCTTAACAAAGTAATTAATAGCATGTACACAGAAAACAGCGACTGTTGTTTGTATTGTTATTCTTCAAAGGAGGAAAGTGAAGAGATGCTTTAAGTCTAGATTGAGACTGTAAAGTCAGACGTTGTGAAACTTTTCTTTCCTGGGATTGAGCAAGAGACCCTGGGATGGTCAGAGAGGAGAGGCTGCACAGTGACTCTCTTCACGTCGAGGTTTCCAGAGACCTACTCATGAAAGGCTTGCTCGCTAAGACTTTTATGCGGCTCTAAATGCTTTCTCAGGTAATCACATGCTTAGACCTGTGAGGAATTTACCGTGCGTTGTACCGGTTATTCCTACTCACTTGCTTCATTTGATCTGCTTGATATTTTTTATTTTGTCTAAACAGATAAGAGTTTAGACATCTGAAATGCTTTTTCAAGTAAATATGGTGAAATAAAATTAGAAGATGTTTTTTTTGCTGTTTTACTTATTTTTTAACTAGGGATTAAACCCAGGAACATTCTACCTCTGAGCTACATCCCCAGTCCTATTTTATTTTCCATTTTGAAACAGGGTCTCACTTAGTTGCTGAGATTCTAAGTTTCTGAGAGTGTCCTCAAACTTGCATTCCCCCTGCTTTAGCCTCCCTAGTACTAGGTTTACAGGTATGCACCACCAGGCCCGGCATACTTACATATTTTCTGCTTGTGGGATATACAGTTGCTATCACAACTACTGAGCTCTGCCGCTGTAGAGTGAAGGCAGCCATGGACAAAGTGTAAATGAATGGGGACGGCTGTGCTCCAGTAAAATTTCTTGACAGAAGCAAGCAGTGGGCCAGGTTTGGATGGGAGAGTCAAACCCCTGAGTCTCCAACAGCCCTAAGAAATGAGAAGAGGCTGAGGCAGCTGCAATTTCTGGAAAGGCCTTTCAGAGAGCGCCGAAGGGGTGCAGAAGGGTCACAGGGACTGAAGTGTGAAGGGGGCTGGGGCTGTCCAGCTGCCCAGCATGGGAGGACTGGTGGGTGAAGACTGCCTGGGACTTTATATCCCAACATAAAGTGGAATGGGGAAACGGGGGCCAGGGGCTCTCCTCAGATCCTAACCTCTACCTGGGCTATGAGGGGTGCAGGGGAGTAGGCAGAGTTAACTCACTTCAATTCCCCAAGCTACTAGGTTTCCTTAAATTGCCAGAGTTATTTTTCTTTATCATCGGTGGTAAACAGAGTCTGTAGAACTAATCCTCAGTGAGGGGCAAATGGAAAAGGTGATATTTTTGCACATCTGAGCACTATGATTGTGTAACATTTGTGTTTTCTATATGTGTACAAGTTGTTAAAATAAATGCAATTAGGGAGACCCAGATTTGGGAGCTGGCAAAAAGCATAAATTCAGTGCACCTGAGCAGAAAGAGCCTCTTAACAGCTCTTGGCTATAGAATTTTCAGGCCCAGGGCAAAATCAAAATGCACATCCCCTTTTCAAGAGCAGGGGATAAAAGTCCTGTTAAAGGTAGTAAAAATATAAAGCTTTCTCCTTTCTTCTGTGGTCTGTTTTCCAGCATGTCATGGTGTTTTATATTTGCTCTTTTAATGTTGTTATAAGAAAAGAAAAATTAAAATCTTCCTTATTAGCATGAATTTCACTATTCATCTTTATGTTGTGCAGTGCCACTTTTAAGTGCAAATATAAGAGCATTTAACTCAAACGCAGAATCACCAATTACGTAGCTCGCATTTCATGCTTTTATATGCAGATACGTTTTGTTCTTCGTACTGCAGAGGAAACGCTGCACAGAACCAACACACCTCTTGATACGTGCACACTCCACCCACACTCTCTGCCTTTGGCTTAGTGATGAATGAGGAAGGACAGGGAGATAAAGGATCTATGGGTCTCCTGTCTTTCCCTGTCTTTCCGTGTTGTTGTTTTCAGTATTTGTGGTTGACTGACACAGAAACAGCACGAGCAGGAGCCATATGATAGGCCTCCGTGTTTGTTCCCTAGGGCTGCCAGAATGTATTACAGACTGAGCGTCTTAAACAATGGAAATTTATTGTCCCAGTGTTCTGGAGGCTGAATCTCTGAGATCAAGGTGTTGACAGGTTCTCGCCACCTCTGAACATGCTAGAGAAGAGTCTCTCTGCTTCTGCTAGTTCCTCAGCTCATGGAAGCCTAACGCTAACCTTCTAATGGTGTTATCCCCGTCTGGGTGATTTTGCCCAGATTTCTCCTTTTAGTAAGGGTACCAGTTATATTGGAATAGAGTTCATGGCACTCCTATATGACTCCATTCTGACTTTACTCACACTAACAAAAATTTGCAAAGCTCCTCTTCACAAATAAGGCTATAAGTTGAGAGGCACAAGGGTTAGAACTTCAGCATAAGAATTGTATGCTGAAGTTGGGAGAGGGAGGAGACACAATTCAACCCATAACAGATTCTTTGATTGCATATGTTTCTTAGACTGTCATCATCTGCATTCTGCTTTTAAAGCTAATTCTGTATAGCACAGAAAGCCTGCCCAAGTCCTGCACATCTCAGCTCCACTGGAATTCCATCTGTTGGGAACCAGGGGCATTATATGCACATGTGGCAGTGGGAGAAAGAGGCAGACACGCACCTTGCACATATCTTCTCTGCTCATGCATGTTCTCTATCGTCCCCTTGGACGTCACTATCAAAACCCAAGCTCAAAGACAAAAGTGGTAAGAATTTCAATATGGCAGTAAATGAGCCTGGTCCCTTCTGAGCCGGGAGCCCTGTGTATGCCGCTGCAAGGGTTACACATCCACAAAGCCAGCTCTGTCCACAACTGTGGCTCACATCTCTTACCTCAGCCTCCTGCCCTTTTCTACAGATACCTAGAATCATGTGGATCAAATCCAACCATTGAAAACTGGGAGTCATGGGAGACTGATGCCTATCTTAAAACACCCAAGAGAAGAGGCAGGCTTGGAAGCCAGGTTGCCAGCTTCCTGGCCCATTGCATATGGCCCCACAGCACCTTGCCTCTGGCTTAAGCTGCTCTCCCATTTTCTGAGAGCTCAGTATGGATGCACAAAGGATCCTTGGGGCCCGATCTTACAGGAGATGCTGCAGGACCCTCAATGGTTGTGTGTGTATAGGAGATGGACCTACTTTGTCTTCTTAGGTGGAAACTATAGCAAATGGTGAAATAGCTGCTATTTCCCATCTACCCTGAATCTTAGGACTAAGTTCAGAGCAGTGGGACCATGAGCAAAGCTGGTGTTAGAAGATCTAAGTTTTTTTTCTTTCTTTTTTTCTTTTCTTTGTACTGGGGATTGAACCCAAGGGCATTCTACCTACAAGCTTTATTGCCACTGCTTTTTTTCCCCAAGAAGCCAAAAATTTTTACTGGGACACTGGGATTTCTCAAGAGGGAAGAGGAACCTTTCTAGAAATACAGAGTTACCGTGAATGATGTATGTAGGATAGCTATGCTTATTTAGAGATCACTAATCTACTTTAGCACAAGGAGAAAATACATGTTACAATGTTTTTATTGCTTTGCAATGCTCTTGTCCAAATTCATATAACCTTGTGATCTTTGATTATAAAACTTGTTTATATTGGTTAGTTCTAGTAAACTTGAATTAATAAACTTGAATCTTGTGTCTCATTACAAAAAAGGGATTCAGGTTATGAATTTTAAAAATTCTCAAGTCTCCATACTTAAAACAAAAGCTAACACTTTTTAAAAAAATTTTTTGAAACAGTCTCATCAAGTTTCTGAGCGTCTTGCTGAATTGCTGAGGCTGTCCTCTAACCTGCAATCCTCCTGTCTCAGCCTGGTATTACAAGTGTACACCATCATCCTCAACTCAAGTTTCTTCTTTATTACTCCAGGAAAAGCTTTGAACTTTAGAGGGAAACAGAGGCGGAGGTGCCAGAAGATGCCCTTATCACTCTCAGCAGGGGCTCCCTGCTTAAATCTGGCCAGAGAAAAATGTCATGATGACGAAATCGATTTTCAGGTTGCCTAACATTCACAGACTTCTTCTGTTTTCTATGGAACAACCACCCCAAAGGTGGGTGGCTTAAAACAACCGCCATCCATGTGGCTGATGACTCTGCAGGTAATTTGGATTGAGCACAGCTGGTCTGATGTGTTTTGCTCATGCATTTGTGATCAGTGGCTAGAAGCTGCTGGTCTATGAAGGATTAGAATGGGTTTGGACCAGGGCTTTGCTCTGTGGTCCCGTCTTCCAGCAGATTAGCCTGGATGTGTTCCCAGGGGGACAGCAGGGTTTCAAACACAGCACACAGGGAAGCTGCCAGACCTGTTGCTGCCCAGGGATTGGAACTCATCCACTGTCCTTCTGCCACCTTCTGTTTATCAAAGAAGGTCACAAGGGCAGCTCATACTCAAAGTGCAGATGAAGAGACTCCAGCTCTTCTGGGGAAGCGCTACCAAGTATTGTGGCGGTTTTGCAATCTACCGTATCACCCCTGGGCACTGCTGTCTCGGTGCCTCTTGCATTCTATCCAGGCCGACTAAAATGTGCCTGTCGTGGTTGTGACTCCTTTGCTTCCCCTTTGTGATTCCAGGGCTCTTTATTCAGGATACTCTGTGGGAAAGAGCCAGCTTATTTTAGAAATATTTGTGCCAGACAACAGGTACTAGCGGTGGGAATTCTAATGTGTTATACTGAGGTGCTCCTTGTGGTAGAAGTTCTGGGATTTGCAGGAGACAAGGTCTGAATTCAAGCTTGTCTTAAATTCTCACAGTTGTAAAAATCACCTTGGGAGCTTGTTGAAAGTATAGATTCCTGGAGCCCATCAGAGACCTACTGAGTCTGAGTATTCTAGAAGCATCTGTATTTTCCAGCTTTTTGGTTGTCTTCACTTAGTTGGGATTAAGAAATACAACCTTATCTCAGAAGCATATGAAGCCTCTTGGCAGCAGGCAGGGGCGGGTGTGGCTTTTAAGGCTCTTGAAGGGGTGGACTGGGTCTCACTCACTTTTTGTCTCCACAGTGCTGGGAACCTAAATGGTACTTGAGATGCTACCATGTTTAATTGAATGGATGGCAGCAGTGGTTCTCACGGTGCAGCTCATATTCCAGCAACATCAGCTTCTTTGGGAACAGATTAGAAAGACGAATTCTTGAGCCACCCTCCAAGCCCACCTGCATTAGTTAGCATTTTTTAAAACTATTATTTCTGTAGCCAAAATACCTGACTAGGAAAACTTAGAGAAGAAAAAGTTTATTTTTTTTCATGGTTTCAGAGGTTCAGTCCATGGTTGGATGGCTTTATGGCAGAAATATTAGGGTGTCAGGACATGGCAGAGACAAGATGCTCAACTCATGGTGACCAGAAGCAGGGAGTGAGAGAAAGTGGCCAGGCACAGTTATAATTCTCAAGGCCATGTCCCCATCTCCTCTAGCCATCCCCCGCCTGCCTACAGTTACCATCCAGTAAATCAGTTTGACTATTAATCCACTGATGAATGGTGAAGCTTGAGCCCTGATTCAGTTATTTTGTCTGAATTATTATTGTGTTTCCAGTCAGCATTCTTCCAGTTATAATCTAAAGACTTGACCATGTAATTTAGAGAAAAGATTTATTTTCTTATGGTTTCAGGTTCAGTTCATGTGAGGCCGGGGACCACAGATCTCAGGACATGGTGGTGGGAGGTGGAGAGAGGGAGAGCATGTGGGTTGTGCTCCTCACATAGTGGAGGCCAGAAGAGAGAGAAAGAGAGAGCAAGAGCGAGAGAGAGCGAGAGAGAATGAGCGGGTGGGCAGGGGGAGAGGAACCATATATAATCTCCAGTGTTGCACCCCTAGGGTCATATCCCCCTAGCCACACCCTCTGACCCAGGCCACGCCCCAGATAAATCCATTGCAATGGATTTATTCACTGCTGGGATAATAACCCTCATGACTCAATTATTTCAGCTCTAAACATTAATAAATGAACTCTTAGGGGACATTTCATACCTATCTATAACATTCTACTCCTGGCCCCTAAAGAGCTCATGCCCAACTCAGAATTCAAAATACATTTAGTCTTTTCCAAGAGTTTCCACAGTCTGAACAGTTCTTGTACTTCTGAAATGTTCCAAAGTCCAAAGTCTCCTCTGAGACTCAAGGTGAACTCTTGTGAGCCCCTGCAAAAGACAATGAAGATCAAAATAAGAAGCAAGTTACATGCATCCAATATATAATGGCAAAGAGCAGACATTTGCATGCCCAAAGGGAGCAACAGGGCCATAGAAAGAAGGGTTGGAACCAAAACAGTAATAAAACCTGGTAAGGCAAGGATTTGATCTTGTAGCTCCACTTCCGGCATCCATGCAACGTGGTGGTGAGATGGGATCTCCGAGAGGCCTTGGCAGCCCCACCCCTGTGGCCTGGCTAATTGCAATGGGCAGTTTACTGCCTTTTCCAGCCTGGTTCCATAGTTCGCAGCTAGCAGCTTTTTTGTGTGTGGTTGTTTCACATTTCCGGTGTTTCTAAATTTCAGGGGTTTTTCTTGCAATCTTGGCTTCATTGTCACAGCTTCACACCTTGCCCCTTTTGGCCTGCGTGCAGGGATTCCAACCCTGCCACACATTGCCTGTCTTCCAAGGCCTTCCCTGGTGGGGGGAGCCTCCATGGCCCCCATTTTCTAGCAAAGCCAGTATTACAAGGGCTCTGAGATGGGCTACCAACAATAAAGGTAGTCATACCTTCCTTAATCATTGCTGCTGACCTGCTCCATCCAGGTGTCCACTGGCCCCAAGTCCATCTACTACCTCCGTAACGGCCATTGCTGGCCCCGACTCCCTCTTGGCCACAATTCTCTCCTTCCTTTCAGCCACCTCACTTCCTTCCATGACATCATCTCGCTGAGCCCCATGTTTATACATGCCTTTCCATACAAACTGCAAATCTTTAAAGTCTTTCTGCTTTATTTCCTGCTTTGGAAATTTGATGTATAGTTTGCTGAATAAGGATATGAATATCCATAATGTAGTTTGGATATTTTGCTGTTTTGTTATTTCCTCTGCCATTTTGTTCAGCCCATCATCTTTAAATTTGGCCTTACCTAAAGTTTGAAGACATGGACAAAATACAGACAAATATTTTTTTTTCATGTAACACAAAGTGCATTGGCCCGTACTACATTTCCCTATGGAATCCTCTTTGCCCTTCAAAATAGCCTGAGCACAGTCTCTACTGTCTGCCTTTCTAGCCACATTCTGGCCCTTCCAAATTCCTCTCACAAAGCAGGTCCAAAGAGTCACACTCCACATGGTCAGACTTAGATATAGAAGCAATCCCACTTCCCTGGTATCATTTTCTGTGTGGTCAGCAATCTTACAGCCATAATCTAAACATCTGACCATGTAACTTAGAGGAAAGATTTGGTTTCTTATGGTTTTGGGCTCAGTTCATGTGAGGCCAGGGACCGCAGATCTTAGGGCATGGTGACAGGGGGTAGAGAGAGGAAGAGAACATGGGCTGCACTTCTCACATCATGGAGGCTGGAAGCAAGAGACAGTGAGCATGGGGAGGAGGAACCACATATAATCTCCAAGGGTGCATCCCCCAGGTCCTACCCCCCAAGCCACACCCTACTGGCTCAGTCCACACTCCAGATAAATCCATTGCAATAGATCTATCCACTGTTGGGATTACAACCCTCATGATTCTATTACGTCAGCTCCAAACATTAATGAACTCTTTAGGGGACATTTCATATCTAACTATAACAGTTGCATGAGCTTTTCTGGGGAACACTCCATATCCAAACCATAACACACTCTGAATTTAACACTAGATGTACCTGTGAGTCGGAACTCCTGGGCTGTGGTTTCTGGCAGCCATTTGCACTTATAAACGAAGAGGGCCCACCCAGCCCTTGCTGGAGTGAATGTCTTCCAACTAGGCTGTACCTGCTTGCCCTTTGTAGGTCTTTCTGGCCATCCTGTATCTTCCTCACCTGTGCTAATCTACTCCCAATTTGTTGCAGTTCTTTCTTCTGAGCTCTGGACAGGGCAGCTGGCCCTGCTCATCAGACAAGGTTTTCGCTCTGATAGCAAAACGAGGGTTCCTGCTGGGCGAATAGAGCTTTAAAGTTGGTGTCAGGCTTTTTTTTTTTTTTTTCTCTTTTTCTGAGGAGCTTTAAAAACTCCTTGCCTTAGGTGAAGTGCCAAGGGCTTAGGAATGAAAAGGAATTGGCATGAGGGGTCACTGTTCCTGCAGAGTTAGAGATTCACACTCAGTTTTTAAAGTGTGCAGCACACCTGTGCATACACAGAGCCAGGGTATCCAGTTTCTTGTTCCTTGAAGCAAGCTCTGCTTTGCTGTAGTTTCCTGAAGAGCCCTTAGCAAAAAGCGGCATGGTAAGCCCTTGTCAGCCAAATTGGCTACTGGAGTTGTAGTTTCCTGGATCGGGAAGCCATTGAGGGAGGAGGGAGAATCACATATATGAAGAGAGAAGGAGACTGACTTGGGCCTCAGTAATCTGATGTAATAGCCCCAGATATCACATAAATTCTCGAACAAGTTGCTTCATTTATGTGGTGTTCAACTCCTTGTCTGTGAAATGGGACTTATATTCATTTTTAAATTTTTTTGTGATACTGGGGGGTCAGACTCAGGGGCATTCTTTAAGGTACACTCCCAGCTCTTTTCATTTGAAACAGGGTCTCACTAAGTTGCTGAAACTGGCCTCAAACCTATGATTCTCCTGTCTCAGCCTCTTAAGTACTGGGATTACAGGTGTGTTCCACCATGCCCAGCTCAAATATTTACATAATATCTTTCTCTAAGACATTTATGAAGATGCATATAATATGAATACATGTCCCCTTCATATAGAAGTTAGAAATATATGAATATGAATTAGTAGTTTCTTAGGAGAATAGATGTAGAAAAATGGAATGACAAAATCTCAAAACTAAATTAGATCCTGGGAGTTTGTCCAGTGAAGGGAGGAGAGGTAGATCTGGAAGTTCTTTCTTAGCCTATCAGGTAAGAAAAGGAAGGGAGTAGGATGGGAGTGGATAGATGGTACAGGCATAGCCCATGAGGAAGGAGGAGGAAATATGATGCCTACTTAAAACACCTCCATTCCTTCTTCTATCCATACACTGTAGCTTTTGTTGGCTTTTTTAGGGGGAAGGGAAAGTGCTGGGTATTGAACCCAGGGAAATATTACCTCTGAGCTACATCCTCAGCCTTTTATAATTTTTTTTTTTGTGGTATCGGGGTTTCTGGAAGCCCTTCTACCTCCGGGCTACACTCCCAGACCTATTTTATATTTTTATTTGGAAACAGGGTCTCTTAAGCCAGCACGACTGGCTTTGAACCTGTGCGATCCTCCTGTCTCTGCCTCCCAAGCATGGGGATTACAAGCGTGCGCCACCACGCCCGGCAGCCCTTTATAAATTTTGAAACAGGGTCTTGTTAAGTTGCTGAGGGTCTTGCTAAATTGTCCAGGCTGGACTTGAACATGAGATTCTCCTGTCTTAACCTTCCAAGGACTGGGGTTACAGGCATGTGCCACCATGCCTGGCCATCCTAGCTATTTGTCAGGGGTCTGGAACAGTTAAGCAGACACATCTCTCTCCTTTGCTTTCCATGTCACTGCTGAATGTGGCTAAGCTGTGTCTAACACTGGAATCTCACTGGCAGCAATTCTGTTAATGGGGCATCTGTTTGCAGGTGTGGCTTCAAATGGGAAACACATCTTTCAGCTTGAAGAAGTGTAAAAGTCTTACCCTTTGTTGAATGTGCACATGAAAAGCCAATGGATGTTATTAGTGATTTGGCAATAAAGCAAAAAGCCAGTGTCACGTAGGCTTGCTGGGAGAAGCTGGATAGACAAGGGGGTCCCTCCACATTTCATGATATACTAAGGACCCAAAATGGGCAAGACAACCTGGTTGGGGGAGAACAAGTCTGAGCGACATCTCCTAACTGTATGTCAGGACAGTTGTGAAGCTGGAGTAGGCAGGGTGGGGTTGGTACAGGTGAGTAGACCACTGAGATAGACAGGGGCTCAGACAGCTCCAAGCATGTGGCTGGAGTTACAGGTCAGTGGGAGAACTGGTGTTCTTCAGTGAATTATTTTATTTCTTGGCAATTGTTTACTAATATGGAGAAAAATAAAATGGCATCCATAAGATCATGGTGGCTAAAGACCTAGTTGTGGAAAACCATATATATGAAAGTCTAAAAATCATTTACAAGAAAATGAATAGTTTTATAAACTAGGTGCAGAAGAGAATTTCATACTATTTCAATTTCTTGAACCCTAGCAAATGCTGAAAAATTGAATTTGCACTAAAACAAAAAATTATGCTACTTTTAAGAAAATAAAAAGATAAACCGACTGTTAGGAGGACATAAAGTATTAATATCCAGAATATGCAAAGAACTTCCCATATTTAAAAACAAAAAGACAGTAAAATTGGATAAAAATGGTTAGAGATAATTTACGGAATTAGATTCTTGCTATTAAAATATGAATAGATATTTAACTTCATAAGTAATGAGGGAAATGCAGACCAAAACCAAAATCAGATGCTGTTTTACACCATCAGAAGATTTAAAAGTTTGACAACACTAAGGTCGCTTAGGATCTGGTGTTGCTGGGCCTTTTGCTTACTACTCTTGGAAATGAAAATCAGTAAAATCACATTGGGGAAAAACTTGATTATATCCAGTAAAGTCATATATGTTTTAGTTGTTACTCAGAATTGAACTTGTAGATACATACCCAAGCTCAATTCACACATATACATATGTAGGTATACATTTATGCATTTATATAAACATATGCATGTGCATGCATATGTATTGCTACATGTATGCATGCTTGTGCAAGAATATACCCACTTGTAGATAAACACATATATGTGACATTAGACATGAAAAAGAATCATAGAAATATTATTTACTTGTAAAATATTGAAAATTTCTCTATGTCCACCCAGAGAAGAAATAAATTTGCTGTGCCTGCAATGGAATTCCATGTAACAGTGAAAAGGAATGAGCTATAGCTGCATAAATCAATACAAATTAATTCCAAAAATAAAATATTGATCAAAAGAAAGCAATTTGCAAATGAGTATTTGCAGAATGATATCTATACGTAAGTTCAAGTGCAATGCATGTAAAAATCCTAAAAGTTCAGAAATTTTTTTCTTTCTCTCTCCCAAAGCTTTTTCCTGAGAGCCAAAAAATGGGAGAGAAACATAGAAAGGCCATAGAGGAGGATATGTTGCAATTAAGGTTTTTTTTTTGTGGTACTTAGTATTGAACCTAGGGACATTCTACCTCCAAGCTACACCTTTAGACCTGCTTAATTTTTGTTTTGAAACAGGTACTTGCTGGATTTCTGAAAGTGTGTCTAAGTTGCTGTGGCTGCTCTCAAACCTGGGATCCTCTTGTCTTAGCACTGAGATTACAGGTTTGTGTGCCCCAGACACCTGGCAATGAATTATTGTTTTAGCTGAGTGATGAGGACAGGGCCATCTGTTATGTTTTCCTTTATGCTGTTTCGTGTGTCATGAAATCACATAATAAATCCAGCAGTTGCAGTACTGTTGGCTATTGCATGTGTCTTTCCTCCAAGACAATTGCGGGTGAACACATGGTGTTTCTAGCTCCTTTTCATTCATTTCCCCCTTACCCCTTATATATTAGTGGTATTTCAGGGGTGGGCAATAACCAATTTTTAGTTCTAAAAGGAAGTCATTTGGGAGCTGTGATCATGGTATTAGAATGTTTCTATTTTCTGTAAGTAGATTCTCATTGTCCCTTGCCTCTTCCTTTTTTCTTGTGCCACTAAGATGAATGTGTGATATCTGCAATGGGGGCAGCCATCTAGTAACCATGAAGAAATGAACAAGAGGCAGAGAGTCAATACTTCAAGGATGGCAGAAGAAAAAGATGGTCATAGTCTTGGTATCTGATGATATAGCTGAGTCATGGAATCCTTTGGAAGTCTCAGATTTTCTATTAAGCAAACAGTAAGTGTCTTTAGTTTTTTTAATCTACTGGTAGAGTGGCTTTCTGTTACCGGTCATCAGAAATGTTGTTAAAACAAAACTCAACCATTTACCTTCCTTTTAGAACTTATTCTTTGGGCTTGCCAGGTGTGTAAACACTAAAAATTTTCTTTTCTTCAACTCTTTTTTTCTTGTACACACAGGGCTCCTTATCTTCTTAGTAGACTCCTCATTTCTAAACGCTATGCCAAAGTGTGTTTTCTGTGATGCCTTCCCAGAGCTTTTATGTTAACAGTCTGCTCCCTCCACTGTGGCCACCAAACTTCCTCTCTCTGCCTATGTCTTAGCTTTTCCCATGCACAGCAGCCAACTCCAGCCAGGGACACCATGCACTCTCTTCTCAGTGTTTTCAGTGGCTGGCACAATTTCAGGCACATCGCAGAGGCATGCTAGTTAGAATTCATGATGCCTATATTGTATCCATATTTTAGAGGGAAAATGAATCAAATGCTGAAGTGGATGGCCAGGAGAAAGAGGGTTGGGGGATTTTTGAGTGGCTTTTATTTATAAATGAATACTGCAAAATGAACCCTTTCCTTAACAGCTCAGATGGAAAACTATATCATTCACATCGGTATTTGCTAATGATTGTGTGTGTTTGATAGAATCGTGTTTAAGCTCACTAGCCTATTTAACTCCTGATTTTTGTTTATTTCCCTTTCCTAATCAGGCTTAAGTGATGATTGCTAAGGATCTGTTTTGTAAGGGGATAAAAAAATGTATAAGTGATAGTGGACTCTACGAAAGTAGTTGCTTTCCTAGGACTTGAACTATAGAGCTGTGGGCAACCTTTATTAGGGGACAGAGACCCTTTTGTGTGAGGTCCTGCAGAAACATCCCAAATGCATCCCTGAATTCAAAGGGACCAAAAGATTTGTCCCAGTGCACTCCTTTGTATCAGTACATCATGAAAATTGAACAGGGATTACGTGAAATATATTTCTTTTCTGTCTTCTAAAAGCCTGATTTCTCCCTTTGGCAAAGTAGCTGGTGTGTGTGTGTGTGTGTGTGTGTGTGTGTGTGTGTGTGTGTGTGTGTGTAGGGGGTCAGAGATGAGTGAAAGGCAGGAAGCATCAATATGCAGAATAACTTCCAGATGGCAACGGACTGAAAAGTCTGCATTAACGTCGACTTTATGTAGCCAAGGTGCTGGGACCATTAATCGGTGCAGGTGTTGAGGAGGACAGCCTTTGGTGGAGGGGAGATTCCAGCTGCAACAGGCACAGACTGAGACAAAGCCGGTTCCTATTCTGTAGAGGGTCTTTTGCAAAACCTTACTAATGCAAATGTAGGTGAATGATGATAGCAACGTTTTATATAATACTCATTATTTATTAAGCATGTGTATGCTTAGCATTTAACATGCATAGTCTCACTTAAATTTACAAAAATCATAGGAGGGGGGTACTATCTACTATTATTTTCACTTTGCAGAAAGGAAAATTGGCTTAGGAGGCTCCTCTCCAGATTATAGAACCTGTAAGGAGAAAAGGCACTCTTTTTCTTGGGACCTGGGTATAACTCCTGCTTTGTAGGTTTGGCAAACATTTCCTCTCCCTCCATAGTTCTTGGAGGGAGGGATTCTGCATGTCCAAGGATTCAGGTGCCTGCTGGGCATAAAAGCACTCAGGCCTCAATCTTCACTGCCCAGACATTGGCCCTAGGTTTGGGAAATTCTAACCAAGGCAACGAAGCCCTTGAAATACATCAGACCCATGATCAGATGGAAATAATTTGGCATGCTAGTCCTGAAGCTGAGATGTTGTGGCTGCTGGAACCAGACCTAGAATTTTAAGGGCACATACTAGTGTTTTATGGCTTCCTATTGTAAACAGCAAGAAAGTATGGTGCATTCTTCCTATTAATCTTTTCATCTGTGTGTGGTCTTCCCAGGTTCTCTGTGAGCCTTGGGTGTTATCATTGCTGCATAGCATTTAGGAGGATCCCTGACACCTAGAGAGGTCTTTCTGCTTGGGGTAACTCAGGGTAGCTCAGTTCTCTCCCACTAGTTGATGACTCCAGCATCTTGTGCCCATCATCCTCCCTAATCCTGCCTTACTTCTCCTGGCCCATCAACATGCACCTGCCTTGTTCTCTTTTTCTAGGAGTTCAAATATATTTCAGTATTAAGAACCTTCAAAATGCTCCAGTTCTTCTCTTAAGAAGAAGGTAGAAAGCCGGGCGTGGTGGCGCACGCTTATAATCCCCGTGCTTGGGAGGCGGAGACAGGAGGATCACGCTGGCTTAAGAGACCCTGTTTCATTTTCAGGGAAATGGATGGAACTGGAGGACATTATGCTAAGTGAGATTAGTCAGTCACAAAAAAATAAGAAATCAGATGTTTTCCCTAATATGTGAGAGCTAGGGAGAAATGGGTCATAGAGGAACTCTAGATGAAAAAGGAAATCCTATAGAGGAGCACACAAGACAACCTTAAGGAGGAGTAAGGAGGGGGGAAGAGGAAAATCTCTAAAACACACAATGTACTTAAACATATCGAAGTCAACCACTAAGCCAAGCAAGGGAAGGAGGGACGGGGAGGGAATGGGGTGGGAATTGGGTAGGGGTTAAATCAGTGATGTATACATGTATGTACACACAAGTTTTTTTTTTTACCCCAATATGATGTATGAATATAATACACCAATAGAAAATTTAAAAAAAGAGACCCTGCTTCCAAATAAAAAAAAATATAGGTCTGGGAGTGTAGCCTGGAGGTAGAAGGGTTCCATCTCTAGTACCACCACCAAAAAAAAAAAAAAGAAAGAAAGTATAAAGAGACTGAGATTCAGGAACTTAAGAACAAGATATCAGATCAAGAGTGATCTTTTCAGAGCACTGGACATACCTTAATGAGAACTCCTGGCCAGGCATGGTGGTACATGCTTGTAATCCCAGCGTTTGGGAGGCTGAGACAGGAGGTTCGCGGATCAAGGACAGCCTCAGCTACTTAGTGAGGCCCTTTGCAACTCAAGGAGACCCTGTTTCAAAATAAAGAATAAGGTGATTTTGTTTGAAACACACCCTCCCCATGCCACTCCTGAATGGCATGGGGCTGTAACTGTCTTCTGTATTTCTATCTTTTTAATAAACTCATTTAAATCTTCAAAAAAAAAGAATAAAAAATAGGATGGGTGTAGCTTGGAGGTAGAATGCCTCTGGGTTCCAGTCCCAGTACCGTAAAAAAAAAAAAAAAAAAAAAAAAAAGGGAATTCCTGTTCTATACTCAGAAGACCCAGACCCAGCTTACCTGGATGTCTGTGGAAGATGGAACAGGACAGAGGCTGATGGCAGCTGCCGTGTGTTCTCCACATGTGTGGCTTGACCTCCAGACAGGCCAGATGTGATGTTTGAACACATGAACTTAGCTTGTGACCTGTTGAGGAGTTAGAGAGGAGATGATTCTCTGGTGTTCTGTCCAGACCAAAGTTTCCCACAGGAAGTGAATCAATAACAGCAGAAAAGGAAGGTTGATTTGGAAGGCAATGGAACCAAGGCGTACTAAATGGATTCGGCGAGTGGGGTTAACCATTCTAATTTGTCATTGGCGGAAGGCTACACTGAGTTCCATGGGCTCTGCTGGCCCACACAGCTCATCACTTAGCTCAGCTTGATTGAGCAACCTGCGATTCCAGTGGCAGGGCCAGCAGGGTGGGCTCGGGATTTGCTGCTCTTGTATTCAGGAAAACTAGAGCACCTGGCCACACTGCAGACCTACCTATGCATCTCTGCAATGGTCTCCGAGACTCTGTCTCTGACAATGAATCACTTAGGTGCTCCCTCAAAGAGCCCCTTAGGGCGTGTGGGCTGCTGTGGGCCCAGAGAGCATTGATGCTCTACCACTAAAGATTCCCTGAATCATGACAGATTCCAGAAATGTGTGGGAGTTAGGATTAAAAATCTCACTCCTCCCCTCTCTAGTTTATTAATCTTTGTGTTCATGCACAAAAGCAAGTGTGTTGTGAGGGAAACAAAGAGATGATAACCTTATGTATATTCTTATAAACTCTAGTTTTCCAATAGGAACTTTGTTGTTTATACATGACGAGCTTTACCCTGTACGGACAATTTGCAATTAATTGCTGTTCACTGAATACTTATTAAATCCTAGGCTGGCTTCAGAGGGACGGACCATGTTATTATTTTACTACTACATCCTAATTTGAATGAGTTTGTTGTCCTTTCTTTTCCTTAGTCTTTCAAAGTCATGCCTTCTCTTGGTTTTACTTACTATTGCTTGAGGACAGGTGGTCCATAATGGCACTCACCAGAAACTAGGGAGCACTAACTTCTAAGTTCTTTCTCACTTGTTACCAGAGAGGTACGTGTCCCCTCATCCCCTAGGGGTTCCCCATTTGTCAGATGAGACCATTATTCGATGCTCATTACTTTCTCTTCCGTTTCTGATATTGCTGGTCCTCCTCAGCCAGCTGAAGGTTTTTAATCTGTAGAACTTCTTTTAAGAGGACATTTATCTGTGGTAATTTAACGTAGCTTCATTATGATAAGTGCTTCTAAGTATTTTTTTTCTTATTGTGGGGTTTTTAATGTAGCTTTTCCCTGTGGCATAATCATATCTTCAAGAGCCCGAGTCTCTGGCACACGCTGACGCCAACTGGCTTCATCCATCGGATTTTGCGAAGGCTGCTGGGGACTTCCTGTCTCCAAGCAGCATCCTTTGCAGCACGCTCTCTGATGTTTCTTGTGTTGCATGCTGAGCCACAAGCAGAGGATGTGCTGTGCATGAGGAAATCATCTCCTGGCTTGGGGGCTCATGCTGTTCTGGGTACCGCTTCCTTGAGATTTTCCAGGAATCCTGGCCACACCACATGTGCAGCTGGGGTTTGCATTTTAACAAAGGAAGTATCGTAAGTTTGGGTGTATTTGGGCTGAGCGCGCACTGACTATCGAAGAAGTCAACTCTAATGTACTGATTAGCCATCTGTGAAGGCTGTGATGGCGCCAAACATCACTCAGATGTTTTAAACACAGGACAAGATGAAGGTAGGCGGAGGAAGCACCTACTGGCTTATCTGCTCATTTATTCTGCTTTGAGAACTGCAAATCTGGGTGACTCTTTTCAGCTGTGCTTGTTCCTTTGTCCCTGATTGAAAAAAGGTGGACAACTGACCCAGGTTTGGGCAAGTAGAGATTCTTCTGGGAGAATTTAGAATTGGCGTGGAAAAAGAGTCACACTCTTTGGTATTGGATCACAACAAAGAATATAAGCCTTGGTGAATTCTCCCAGGCAGAGAGGTAACAAATAAACGTGTGTTGCAAGAGGGCAGGATGAAGCAGCTGTGTGTGTGTGTTTGCTGACATGAGAGATAAATTCCCAGTGTTATTAGCATGGGTTAGCATCTATAAATTGCAAACAAAAGATCCCTTTCCAGACAGTACCCTAATAGCCTACTTGAATAAGTATTTTAGTTTACTTTTTTTCATCATAGTGACCAAAATACCTGATAAACACACTTTAGAAGAGAAAGTTTATTCGGCTCATGGATTTGGAGGTACAGTCTATGGTCGGCCACATCCAAGGCAGATGTCACAGTGGCAAGATATGGTGGAGGAAAGCTGAGCTCAACTCAAAGACTTCTGGAAACAAACAGAAGTAGGAAGTGACCAGGGACAGATATAGTCCCCAAGCCCACACCTACCTCCTCTAGCCATACCCTACCTGCTTAAATTACCACCCAGTAAATCCATTCAAATTATTAATAATTCAGTGGGTGTATCCACTAATGAGCTGGATCCCTGATTCAGTGATTTCATACCTGAATATTGTTGCATTGGGGACATTATTTCAACATATGAACCTCTGGGGGGACATTCCAAACCACAGCAGTGGGCTGAATAAAAAATTTCTTCTTATGCTACTGTGCACTGCACTACTCGCCTACCCATTCATTCGTTCATTCATTCATTCTTTTCACCAAACCTGTGGAGCTCTACCATGTTCTGGGCACTCTGTGAGGCTCTCTGGAGAGGAACCTAGCCACAAGGCTTGACATCATAGAGCTTGTGGTCTGAGGAAGAGAGGTGGTACATCAGTTTTCTGGGGCTGCCACTTTAATCACTGCAAACCAAGAGGTTTAAAACAACAGAGATGTATTCTCTCATAGTTCCAGAGACCTGACGGAGTCCAGGTGTCAGCAAGGCCATCCTCCCTCACCACAGGCTCTGGAGGATGTCAACAGATCTTTTGGGGAGCTGTGATTCAGCCAGCTGCAGACTGCAAACTGTCATGAGGAGAGTGAAGAGCGTCACGTGGGGCCTCATCGGGTGTGCAAGAAATCCCCACAACAATCTCTTTTTGGGGATCAGAGGAGTGACATCATCTGAGAGCGGAAGGCTGAGCAGGTGCTCGCTGGATTGAGGCTGGGGGCAGAAGAGCACTGAAGATGGACAGATGGGCACAAAGAAAGAGGGAAGCCTGGGAGAGCGGGCTCCTCCAGGGAAAGGAAGAAAGGAGGAGGTTGCCACAGGGTATGGAGGGAATGCACAGCCCATATTGCTGTGTGTGTGTGTGTGTGTGTGTGTGTGTGTGTGTGTGTGTGTGTGACTGAGAATTGAACTGACCGCAGGGGTATTTTACCTCCAAGCTACGACCTCAGCCCTAATTTATTTTAAAACAGGGTCTTACTAAGTTGCTGAGGGCCTAAGTTACTAAGGTTGTCCTTGGATCTATAGTCTTCCTGCCTCAGCCTACCAGGCAGGTGCCTGGCCCATAGTGCTTTTATTCTTTTATTCTTTTATTTCCCCTCCTGGTACTGGGGATGGAACCCAGGGGTATTCTACCTCTGAGTGACACCCCCAACCTGATTTTTATTTTATTTTGAAACAGGGTCTTACTGAGTTGCAAAGGGCCTCATTAAGTAGCTGAGGCTGACCACAAACCGTGATCTTCCTGTCTCAGCCTCCCAAATGCTGGGATTACAAGCGTGCACCAACATGTCCAGCGTCCCATAGGGCTTTATGCAGAACTTTGGATTCTGTGGTATGGTTTTAAAAAGCAAAGGAGTAAAATTATTTGAAGTTAAAAAGGATTTCCTTGCCCCCCCACCCCTGTTTTTTCTACCTAGCACTTTCCTAATTTTCTCCTGATGGCCAACAATATTGTCCCTGGGAAATCCCAGAAAACACAGGGAGGCTCAGCTAGCAAAGATTCACATAAAGCCCCCGTCTTTGCCTCTAATTTTCACGACAACCACCCGACCACCACTATCCTCTTCTGCCTCAATTTTGGTTTCAAGAATTGTAAATCCGTAAAATATCACCTCAAGGCCTAAGATACCAAAGGGAATTTAATATTGTGAAAAATAAGAGGCGTCTTTGCCATTCTGACATTTATTATTCCTGGGCTCGTTATTTTTCTTAATGAACGCTTCTTTCTCTCCTCCCGCTTATCGGTTTTAACACATGCCATTTACCACCTCAGACCTGCTGATTAGGGGGCCAGGAACGGACTTACATCACTGTCAGGCCAGGAGAGGAAAAATTGCGAAGTAAATGGGAAGATGTTGCGGCGATAGGGAGCAGGAAAATCCGCAGCGTTTAGGAGGACCCGGGACCCAAATGAAATTCCGCAGCGCCGGGCGGCGCCACGTGACTGATTATTCAAATGGGCCCATGATTAACTCGGTTTATATTGATGCAAATAATCCTGCCGGAGCCTGCAACTGGCTAATGCATTTTGGAACTGTGGTTTTCCATTGATAGCACAAAATAGTGTAGAGGAAAGCCATTTTCATAATATTAATAATGGGATTACAGAATCAGGTCACTTAAAGGAACGGCGCGCTGACTCGGCGAACACAGCGTGGAGTTGAATGTGGAGATTAGTACTGAGCAAAACGAAATGCAAACCTTCTGCAAGCTACCTCGTTGCATAAGACACACGTTCCCTTACCTTTTTCTTTTCTTTTCTTTCTTTCTTTCTTTTCCTTCTTCTTCTTCTTCTTCTTCTTCTTCTTCTTCTTCTTCTTCTTCTTCTTCTTCTTCTTTTTTTTTTTTTTAAAGAAAACGAGCTTTAAAAATGACTGGTTAAATACAATTCTCAGGTGAATTCCTTAAGCGGGACCGAAGGAGCTGTCCAGCGTGCTGAGAGAGCCCCCACCCCCCGCTAAGATATTTGTCCTCCTCCCCCAACCCCTTTGGTTAAATACTAGATTTATCTTCCTTGCCCGTGCCCTGGTTTAATGTCCAAGTCCTGAAACCATGTCTGTAAATGGTTTCTCTAAATGAACGATTAAAATTGCAAATGAAGATCAATAAACCAATGAAGATCTAGGGTTGAGAAGAAGTTTTGTGGAAATCTCTGAGGACCCTCTGCTGAACAGAGTGAGCTCCTGGGATTCTTGCCGGGTGGGGATTAGGGGAGACAGGTGTTGGAAGTCAAGAAGAGGACTCTCTCAGTGGACTCTAAAAGAAAAGGCCTCGTGAAGAGCAGAGGAGGGCACAAAGACGTGCATATGAAGATGTTCGCTGCACTGCATTTATGAGAGTGAGCCTACCAGAACTTTCGGGAATATTAAGGTACATCCAGAAATGGAATGTCATGCTGATATTAAAGCATTTTGGAGGGGGTAGGAGAAAAATGTTCATGCTTTATTAAGTGAAGAAATAGGTTACAAATAGATTTTTCATAGCAAGTTAGGTGTCCTCACCTGCCCACATTTCCAGCCTCTTTGTCCCAGTCTTCTAAGGTTCTGGGAGCCAGCCTGGTGAGCAGTCAACTGCTCCTCCTTCTCAGGCTAAGGAAGGGACTGGGGAAGGTTTGTAGTGTAAGAAGAGACTTGGCAGGGGATGGGAGATGGTTAAAGATCATTGACACCATACTTCTTTAAAAAATGAGCTAGAATACACATGAAATTTACCACTTTGACTGAAAGTGGACAATCCAGTGGTGCTCACACATCCACACAGCTGCAGCCATCATCACTGTCTCCTTCCTGAGCACTCCATTACCCTCCAAGGAAACCCCTGCCCGCTTAGCAGTCACTGCGTGTTTCACCCACATTGCACAGGGCAGGAAGAGCGCTTCTCCTCTGTCCTGAATTCATAGTGCCTAGAACAGTGTGTGGACCCTCAATAAATATTACAAAAGGGAAACAACAGTATAGGGGTAAGAGGGAATAGAAAGGGAGCCCCTGGAAGCCAGGAACTGGCCCGGCTTTCAGACAGAGCCATGGTATTCTCCTCTTAGACATAAATAATCTCATAGAACATCAACAACAGCAGACATGACCACACTGTTTCCATGAGGGGGCACAACCGAGACGTGACTCAGAATGGACGGAACAAAGATATTGCCCAAACCTTAAAAAGACAACCAGATGTCCCCTATCATTTCAGGACAAATGATTGCTACTCCTCCACCTCACTCCCTGACTCCTAGGTACACCTGGGATTACAGGTGTGTACCACCACGCCTGGCTAGGACTGCTTTTTAAAACCACCAAGACCTTCCTTTCTCCTTTAGGATCCTCACCTCCTGGTCTTCATCTGCTAGGGGGCTGGCGGACATTTCCCTTGCTCGTGCTCCTGGCACAACCATGAAGCTGCTCAGTTCCTGGTAGATCTAAGGCAAACTTAACCACCTCCAGCGGAGTGGGAACATTGTGCTTCTTATTTTTAGCAACCAGAGTGGAATACAGTAAGCAAAGGGTGATAAATATCCCTTTGTACTAAATGTTTCACAGTAATGAAAAAGCAACCGCTGTCTTAAAATTGGCCATTCTTCTCAACGGATTTTTTCCCCCCTTGAGCAGACAAATTGGTGAAGTCAGGGTGGGTAGACGCCGCTTTCATCAGCCCCGGATAGATTGAACGTGGCTTCCCCAGCGGGGCGGACAGGCATTCCGGCTGCGATCTTCTGTACACATTTATCAGGAAGCAGGCGCGGGGAGATGTTGCTGGTGGAAAGCAGCCCCAGAGAAAGTATTCACCTTTGTAAGTAAATAATCCCCAGTCCTGAGAACAGCCGGGATGTAATACAGAGCCCCCACCAGCGGGCCTCCACTCTGCTGCTTCATTTACACTTGAACCTGAGCGGTTAGAGGGGATTCTACCATTCATTACTATTAGGGAGGTGGTGGGGCCTCTGACCGCAGCCCCCAGCTGCGCACTGTGGGACTTCAGCTCTTTTTAACAGTGAGCCTGGTGGCTTGGTCATGGGGCCATTGTGCTGGGGACCGCGAGGGGGCGCACGTGTGTACCTCTGCCCAGGTGGGCCTCATTCTCCTGCTTAGGGATGATTTTATTTACCTGGTTGATACTTAAACTGTTTCACTCCGAGGTCCATCCAAGCTGGTGATATGTCAACTGTCAGGGCTAATTGTTCTCTTCCAAAGAGAGCTCCCAGTGCCACTGCCTTTCTTTTAAAAATTAATAGGTTTAGAGAAAAATTGAAAAGAGTTTACCTTGTATATTCCTCCCAATTTCCCCTAAACCTTACATTTTTCTTTGATGTGGTGTGTTTCTTACCATTGATGAACCAATATTGGTCTGTTCTTGTCAAATAAAGCCCACAGGTCACGTTCGGGTCCCCTCTTTGTGTGGGTTCAGTTCTATAGGTTTGGTCAAATGTGTGAAGTCCCTTACTAACCACAACAGTATCCTCCTCTGCACAGGAGAGAGTGCCCCCTTGGAAGGATGGAGCAGGGCACCTCTTCATCTAGGCGACGAGCTACATGACAGCAATGACATTTGTCCTTATAGGGTGGAAAAGCAGAGCTGGTCTCAGACCCAAAGAAAGATGTCACTGACCCCTAGAGAGAAGCATTACTGGGTTCTCTCTAAAAGAGAAAGAAGGGGGTCTCTGTATCCCTTGTCACTCAGCCAAATGCCCCTGCCCACCAACCTCTGAGTTCATGGGTGTCCTGGGCCACAGGGCAGTGGGATAATGTCAGCTGACATCCTATACAAAATGTGGACCCGCGTGTAATCTATGGGCTTGAGTTGACAGCAGTGTATCAGTGTTGGTTCAGGGTGTGCACAGGCATCACTCCACTGGACAGTCAGTGGCTGAGGAGCTGACATGTCCTGCATTGCCCAGAAGCACAGTGCTGTGTGCGGTGGTCACTGCTGCCAGTGAGGATTCACCCCTGCATGCCACCGAGCCTTGCTGAGGCCTTTGCGGTGATGTTCCTTCTCTAGGGCCTCACCCACATTTCCTGGGAGGGGCCCTTTTCTCCCTGGGTGATTTTCTCATGATCAGCTGCCAAGGTGTTGCTCTCCCACGTGGACCTCTCTGGAGGACCCACCTCTACATTCCCCTCATCTCCCTCATCCTTTGAAACTCTCTTCCCCTATCTTTCAGTGGAGGACCCCAAGAAGGGATTAGGCTGGTGGATTGTGGGGTTGGGGGCAGCTGATAATATTGTTTGAAATGTCTTCATAATACTGAAACTTTGGGATGTTTTGCTGAACCTTTCAGTTAAGACTTATCAAGCATCACAGCTGTTATGGTGCTTGGAAGAAAACCAGGAAGGGGCGTTTGTGTGCTGGGAATATAGCAGAATGAGAGGATTGTAGCTTGAAGAAGTGACTTTAGCAAGACAAGCTGGAGCAGAGCAGCAAAGGTGCAGATCTCGGGTCCCAAGCCAGCTGACAAGCAGCTACTCCTGCTCTTCAAAACATGCAGACCCTCCCTGAAGGCCTTCAGCAATACAATGAGAAGAAAAGCTCTAAAAGTCCCAGCATGAGCTTTGACTGAGTTAGATGGGTAAGGAAGCAGTATCCCTCAAGTCTGGAGAGCCTTATATACTCATTTTACCTGTTAAGAAAATAACCAAGGGCACATACTGTGAAGTGCAGAGATTGGAAGGCAGAACCATGGGCTTCCCTAGCCTCTGGTTTCCCACTGCATTTAGAAATTACTTTTATGGGTGCAGTGTAGTTATATATCATAGTGAGATTCACAGCGGTACATTTATGCATGGGTATATTCCCACTGCATTTTGATGACATCCTGCAGCTGGCGGGAGTAACCAGAAGAGGTAGGATTTCCATTAAGTTTTTTTTAAAAAGATCGATGGATGGAATGAGCAAAAAGGCACAGAAGCTGAGAAGCTAGACATGATAAAATAGAAGCAACACTTGGCTGGGGGTGATAGCACATTCCTGTAATCCCAGTACTTGGGAGGCTGAGACAGGAGGATCATACGTTCAATGTCAGTGTGCAGTAATTTAGTGAGAGTAAGACCCTGCTTAGAAATAAAAAATAAAATAGGGCTGGGGGTTTAGGTCAGAGACAGGAAGTCCCTTGGGTTCAATCTCCAGTAAGTAATACACATATATACACACACATATTTGCTGAGCACTTACTATGTGCTTGAATAGTTCCAATAGCTCTTCATGAAATAAACTCAATCCTCAAAGCAAATGTTTATTATTATTATTATTATTATTATTATTCTCATTTTAAGATGAGATGGCTGAGCTGTTGCCCAATCAAGTGAGAAGTTAAGTGACTTGCCCAAGTTGAATGAGTTAGAGCCTTATTCTGAGCTATTCCCGAGCCCAGACAGAGTTGCGCATTACCAGTAAAAGTTGCTGCTGACTGCACCTGGAGTTTTGTGCCAGACACCTGCCAATGCGCTTACCTCATCTCCAACTCTGAGAGGCAAGGTAGATTTGTTTTAGTTTAATAGACAAAGAAACCAAGTCTCAAAGAAGTCAGATAACTTAGATCACACAGCTAACCGGTGGCAGAACTGAGGCTTGCTTTCAGATCTATTCATTAATTTGGAACAGGGGCTCACAAAGTTGCAGAGGGCCTAAGTAGCTGAGGCTGACCACGAACCTGTGATTTTCCTGTACCAGATTCCCACGTACTGGGGTTACAAGCATGCGCCACCATTCCCACCTATCTATGTATGCTAAAACCTTGGGTTCTTTCTCATATGTTGGTGGGAGCCACACCTGGGAACTAATCTGAATTACCCAAGAAACATTCAAGAAATTCAGATTCCCGAGTCCACAGCTGGAGACTAGTTTAGAAGTTGGGGGCAGGCCCAAGAACCTCTGAGTAATAAGAACCACCAGCCCACACCGCAGTAGAATGAGTAGATCCTAGGAGCTAGTGAAGGCAGCTACCAGCTTGTGCAGGAATTGTGTTCCTGAGACCAGGCAGGAGACACAACATTCCATGTTCTCAGCTGCTCTGATGTGATTTACTGTGATTTGCTGATGAGACAATGATACCATCTGTGGCTTGGTTCTCATACATATAAGATCAGCGGCTAATGCAGGTGTCTCTTCTATTCCATTTGGAAGATGGAGCTGATTTGTCAAAATGAATGTGTTATCTATGACATGTCCAAATAGCTTTAGACAGTGTACCCAAGAAGAGGGGGAGGGAGTTGACTTTGGCAGAACTGGCCCACAAACAGGAGGAAGTTGTGGTTGGTTACCTCATCTCTCTAGCCCTGGGCTTCTAAGTCTGTAACATGAGCATGCTGAACGATCAGTGTTTCTAAGAGCATGACCAGAATGTGCACAACTTGTCAAAGATGCATATTACACTAGAACATAGGCTCCAGAGGGGGCTCTTTGATCAATGCCACATTCCCAGGCCCAGGAACAGAGCTTGACCCGTGGTATGAAGTTGTCAAATATTTGCTGAATGAATGAGTGATTTGTGGAATCGACTACCTCACACCTACTGAATTAGCACCTCTAGATGGGGCTAGGAATTTGTATCTTAAATAAAAGTTGCAGATGATTCTTTTTGGTATAGGAGCATTGAGAATTATTTGAATTTGGTAGTTCTCACCATTTTCCATGTATTATATTTTGGATCTTACCTTGGTTTGTTCTCACATCGAATCTACCTGGGTCCCACGACAATTTCTCTTCAAAAAAAGGGGGGAAAGAAAGAACTGCTAAGAAGCCCCTGATTTTATTGGAAGTTGCTGGGAGGGTCCTTCACCCACCTTTCTTCCTCCATCCTATGAACATGATGGGGAGTAGTCAGACCTCGAGACCTGTACCGATAGCACTGATGAAGTCAAGGTAAAGCTGGGGACAGAGGCATGGCAAGGATGCCAGCCTGCATGGCACTGCTGTGGCCCCTTGGCTATCCCCAGTGACCTCATCGGGTGTGCAAGGGCTCTTCTCTGGGGACTCACTGCCTTTCTTATAGTGTGATGATCTGGCGCTACTGCTGTGTGGTCCATCTCTATTTGTAAAATTACCTTGATAATTCAAGATAACATAGAGATCTGAATCCATTCATGATCAGAAACCCCTTTGATGACTTGCTGCAAGGGTCCAGCGCAGATGATGCTTAAAATCTTCACGTGCAGCCTTTCTGCACAGCCAGTTGCTCCTGTCCTCTGGCTGTAGAAGGATCCCAGGGGAATGAAATCCCAATCTAGAAGATGGCTAGGTGAGATCCTGGAGTCTGAGCAGGGGCATTGTTTTGGCAAGTTTCTCTATTCTGGCTGAACATCAGGTTTCTGGAAGGAACTTTGGAAAGAAGAAAAAAATATCTGCTCCACCCCAAATCAATTCAGTGGGAACCTCTGAGGGCAACGATATGAATGCGAAATTTTCCAAAAATCTCTGAGTTATTTGCATACATAGGTAAATTTACAAACTGGTAATCAAAACAAAGTGGACGTCCTGTTGCCTGTCAAGACCATGGCCTATCAAACTCTCTATCTAATGCTATTATTTTTCTTTGCTCTATCAAATGCTATTTAAAAAATTTAATAAACAAGCTTTTTTGAAGAGCAGTTTAGGTTTATAGCACAATCGAAGGAAAAGTAGGGAGAATTTCTAGACACCCTCAAGACCTCCCACACACCGGCCTCACTGCAGCAAAGGCTGCTTTCAATGCAAATTTGCATGACTTGTCATGCAAAAGAAAGATTGTTTCCTCTCCTGACTAAACTTGTACAAACCTTGTGTTGGAGATGGATTTGCTCTACTTCTTGGGACTCCTGGCTTTCTCTGACCACAGCATCTGTGCCTGAACTGGCTTCTGCTTTCTGCCTCACTGCAATCTGGCTGGCAGGATTTTTAGTGTATGCTCTGTGCTAAAACCTTCCCATCTCGGGGATGCATCTGCAAGGAAACCTGTGTGTGTGCGCATACAGAAGAGAGCTCAGGAACAGATTTCAAAAGAATCACGTTCCAATCCTCTGGAAACAAAGGCACCATCCCTCCACCCTAAAGTTTGCCCCTATTTCTTTCCAAAAATGTCTTCAGCTTTATGCGGATCTTATTTTCAGCTTCCGCCTCAGCTTCTTAAGTAGAAAAAAAAATGTTTCGCTAGGGGGCACTTCAAGACTGAATAAGAAAGAAGCCACAGCAACTTAGTGACAATAGATTCCACTTCACCATTAAGTAGGTAAACAGTCCCGCACAAAACAAAATATAAAAAATACATAAGGAATTAAATATGTATTTAGCTGAAACTGTGATTCAATTTCTGTGGCTTGTTTTCCACGCCTGTGTTCTTGAAGCTGGGCGCGGGAGGAAGTGGCATTCTGGCAATTTTGACTTGAGGATTAGAATGATAATAATAATGATCATGATAATAATAATGATAGCCTCTTCCTCTGGTTTAAGACAGACATTTTGCTTACTACAATATTTCCTTCCCTGCAACTGGGTACTTAAGGCTTTTACTCAGAAGTTATGTTTAAGAAACGTTTTCTTTCTCAGCATCAATGGAGAGCCTTAATGCGGGAGCTAGTGACTTCCCATTCCATGATTGTTGGAGGGTTTTCTATGGAGGTGAGAAGACCTGAAGGCAGATCTGGGACCTGACTTCTGACTTGGCCTGTTTTTATCCAGTTGTGTGACCTTGGGCAAGTGTCTGATCTCTTTGGTCCTCAGTATCCTCATTTGTAAAATCACAGTATTAGACTAGGAGATGTTTAGTGTCTCTTTTCAGTCTGACATGGTATCCTCCAGTTTCCCTGTGATTAGATCATTCACACCACATTTATCCTGGAATTTTTCATGATAAACTACAGCTACAGGGAGAAATATGGAGTGGGAGTTCTGGTTCTGTACTTGTTGGCCACCTGATATTATGGGTTGAACTGTGTCTCTTAAAGATGTTGAGGTCTCAGTAGCTGTGAATAATATCTCATATGAAACTACAGCAGAGGAGTAGAGGCTAAACAGATGGCCAAGTGAAATGGGATCATCAGGATGAGCTCTAATATAGTACGAATGTGTCCTTATGAAGAGAGAGAAAAATTTGAATTAGGAGATGGACACATACAAGGAAAACACCATGGGAAGGGGAAGGCAGAGATCAGGGTGGTACGTCTACAAGCCAGACTCCAAGATGGCCAGCAGCCACCAGAGGCAGGGAGAAACATGGAAGAGGTTCTTACTCCCAGCCTGCAGAAGGAGCCAACCCTGTTCTTGGTCTTCTCACACATTAGTCTTGAACTTCCAGCCTTTGAACTGTCTAGGACCATGAGAAAATACATTTCTTATTATTTTTGGACAATCCATTTGTGGCACTTTGTTACAATATCCCTAGCACAACAATATAGGAGGGTGTTTAACTTTAGCTCCTGTACCTGTAAGGATAAGAGCAATGAACATCTGAGATGATGTATAGGAAAGCTGCCAGCCTATGCAGTCACCATCTGGTGTGGGTGCCTCTGATGTTGGTCGTTGTATAGACAGAATGAAAGAGGGAAGAAGGTTAGGATGGAGGAGAGAAGAAAGAACTCCTGATAAATAAGTACCTGTTTGGTGCTGGATACTTAATATATTCATCCTTAGTTTTCACTAGCAACGGCTTTGCTTCTGGGGAAATTGGGCCTCTGAGAGGGTAAGTCATTCATTGAAGGTCACAAAGCCAGGAAGTGGTAGACATATATGGTCTGACTCTATATTCTCTTTCTATCCTGTTATGCTTGTTGTTAGGGCGAAGTATTATTTATTCTGTCATGATACACTCTTATTAATTCATTCATTAATTCACTTATTCATTCACCCATCTGCTCAAGAAACAAGAGATGGGTCTGGGTTTGTTCTGGCAAGACAATGGCAGACTCAGCTTCAAGAAGTTATGTTTCAACTATCTAGAATGATTGAATTGCCTGGGAAACTGTTGAACTATAGAACCCAGAAGACTGTTCTCTACTATATGCCAGAGCAAGCCTGTTTGGGGAAAGCAGATGTCAGAAGCCAAGCCACGAGCACTTTGTAGTAAAGAACTGGGTAATTCACACTTGTCCAACTTCTTCCCTAAATAAACATGCCTACACCATTCTAACGGCCATTAAGAGGTGACTAAAAACCAGCTAACTCCCAGGAAAATCCTTTAGGAGCCACATCTTTGTTGTTCCATTCCTGGTTTGCTAGTTTTCCTCTTCCAACTCTCCCCATTTTCATCCTACCTTAAACCCTCAAAGCTAAGCATTTATCTGGGGCTTATTTTTCCCCGAAGTTAGAGATTTTAGTTAAAGAGACCCTAGCAGGCACCCAGGACATTACAGTACTGGGGGCAGGAACAAGATGACAAATCCATAAGCACTGGATTGGGCTAGTCTGGTGAGGTTCCTAGAGATGGGCAAGACAAATAATCATTTTTGGAGGATGCAGAGTTGCAGAATTCCAGGTTTAGGAAACAGCTGTGCAAAGGCTGAAGAGCAATGGTGTTAGAGTTAGATACAGAATGTCCCCTGAAGAGCTCATTAATTGGTGTTCAGAGGTGATGTAATTGAGTCATGTGGGTTGTAATCTCATCAGTAGATGAATCCATTATAATGGACTCACTGGCTGGTAACCTAGGCTGGTGGGGATGTGGCCAGGGGAGGAGGGTCTCTGGGGGTGTGGCTTTAGGGATAGTGCTTGTGTCTTTGAATCCCCCTTGCTTGCTGGTTCTCTGTGCTCTGGATTCACAGGTATGAGGAGCAGAGCCCATGTGCTCTTCCTCTCTTTACTTCCCACGGCCATGCCCTGAGATCTAGATGCTGCTCACATATGGACTGAGCCCTAAATCTCCAAAAACCTGTGAGCAAATACATCTTCCTTCCCCTAAGTTGTGTGATCAGTTGCTTTGGGTTACAGCAGTGGGAATGCTGACTGAAGACAATGGTTTGCAGTAACTGGGCAGAAGGTATGAGTGCAGGAAAGGAGGGAAAGAAGGCTGGAGGGTTAGCAAAAGGGCAGCACACTGAGACCTTATGTATTTCAGAATAACCCTAAAAGGTAACCATGCAGTTCTCCATTTTCAGAAGACCATTTCCAGAAGTCTCCTTCTCTGTTTTGCCTCCTACATTCCTTGATTGCCCTCAGTTCAACTTTCTGGGTTTACTGAATCCTGAATCCCTCCATCCCATCATTCTTTCAACAATTTCTCTGTGGTGCCTGCTTTCCACTAGGGCTGCTTTAGTCACTGGGACCCATTGCTGAACAATCACACCAAAGATGGTTGGTGTGCTTCTCTTAGGTAAAGCATTTTAGAAATAAGCCAAAGATGTTCTGTCAAGCTAAGGGGAACTATCTGGGGATAGTGAGTCAGAGATGCCATGATGTGGTCAGGAGGTGTGCAGTGGCTCTGGCCTCTCTGAGCAGTCACTTCCCTTTATTGCGTGGGTGAGGCTGTTGGGAAACACTTCCCTAATGGTTTGTATTACCAGGCCTTTCAGAAGGACAGGTATGCCCCAGTCACATCCTCCCAGGTGGGGTTTTTTGGGAACTTCAGCATGTCCCTGAGAGGAAGACTCTTTGGGGCTGGTTGCATTCATTTCCATCCTCACCATGGTCTTGTTTGAGCCTCTGGCCTCAAGTGTTTTTCTCTTGCATTCCCAAGCTGTCTCTGTGTTTCTCTTGGTATATTTGTTTGCTAGGACTACCATAACAAACAACCACAAACTTGGTGGATTAAAACAACAGAAATGTATTGCTTTATGGTTTTAGAGGCCAGGAGTTGAGGTGTGTGCAGGATTGCATTTTATTTGTGAGCTTGAGGTGAGGAGCATCCTTGCCTGCATCTTCCAGCTTCTCAAGGTTGTAGCAGCATTGGTATTTTTTGGCTTGTAGCAGCATAACTGTAGACTGTCTCTACCTTTGTGGGCCCCCCCCCTATATACCATGTGTTGCCAATTTCTCTCTTTTTAAGGATATAGAATATCTAAGTCATTGGATTTAGGGCCTTTCTAAATCAGGATGACCCTGTCTTAACCCAGTTACATCTACCAAGACTCTGTTTTCAAGTAAGGTCACATTCACAAATGCCAGGGGTTAGAACTTCACCATATCATTTTGGCAAGTCCAGTGAACCCGTGATACCAAATGTGAGAAGCAGAGCTTTCCTTTAAAAGGCATTGAGGCAGGTCCCCTTCCCTTGTACAAGAGGCAGGGACCCAGTTTTCTCCCAGCACTTCGAAAGCTAGAAAGGCTTATTTTTTTTTCTGCAGGAGAATGGTCCTTGATGTCAGACCCTGTCAGTGGGTCCTGAAGTCTGGGAAGAAATTAAAATGGCTCTGCTGAATTCTAGGGTGTAGAGAGAGAGAGAGAGAGAGAGAGAGAGAGAGAGAGAGAGAGAGAGAGAGAGGATACAATCCCCTGTTTTGCTTATTTTCCTACTTGGTTTTGCAGATCTCTGATACAGTTTGCTTCTTGGTGGGGCAGAGCAGGCACCTGACACTGGATATAAGTACATAATTTTTTTCCTGAGTGTTCAGCTCTTCCCCATACCATCTTCCACACCTTCCCATTTAGTTCCAGGTGGTATGTTGGGGACACAGGTAACATGGAGTTGTATAAGTTGGGTATTTATCAGATCTTTCCCATAAAACAGAGTTTGTTTATTTTGATGTGGTTCTCTTTGGAGTGTCTTCTTGAAACAGTCTGCCAGTCGTAATGAGCTCCTTTCAGAAGCATCACCTCCTCTTTCCATTCTCCTGAGCACAGGGAGCCAGTCCAATATGAAGGTTGGTGTGAGTTTGACTCTCCTGGCATGAGCAGTGAGTGAGAGGCTGAGCACGACTCCTCTCAGTACAGCAGCCTTTTGCGGTAGCTCCATGGATGGTGCCCTAGCACCCCTTTCTCCGTTCTCCACCAGAGCACTTAGGAGCCGTGCTGAGATGTTAAGTACTGACGGGTGCAGGACGTTCTTGTTGCTGTGCTTGGCAAAGCTGACTGCTTTTTACAAACACATTAAACATTAATATCTACAGAATGGGCAGTTTTATAGTGCACAAGTACGCATTTCCTGGACATGGATTTATTTATTTTTTATTAATGTAACCTTAGCATGCCACATATTTCTCGCTGAGCTCCAGATCTGAAAGGCCTTGGCTGGACCCAATGAATACTTTATGATTCCATTTAAGACCAAGGGAACCAATAAACTCGCCCCCATTTACATTTCAGTGGAGTCTCATAAGTAATGCATGCACGCTGTCCCCGGGACTGCCTTGAATACCTCAGCACACGTGTGACCTTTTCAGGAGGCAGAGAACAGAGAAATGTTCTCTTCAAACTGTTTTCTTTTTTCCCTACTACTTGAAACCTCTCTCTGTGGCCAGGAATAGATAATTATGAAGAGCCAGTCCCTGGAAGGTACTGCACACTGCCTTGGTCTCTCTTCACACTCTTGATGACCTCCCAGGCCCGTGTCTTCAGCTACCCCCTCTGAGCAAAGTTTTCAAGAACCCTGGCTGCCACCCTGAATCACTGGCCAGCTCGAGGCTGGGGTTTCCCATTGTTTCTATCATGGTCTGTCAAGCAGTTTTTGCTTCTGACCTGACTTTCCTAAAACAAGACCCCTAGGTGAGCCCTCATGACGATTTCTTCATTTCTGTCTTCTGGCTGACTGAACACAGTCAGCATAGAAAGTCAATCAGCATAGAAAGCCAAGACCTCATCCCATTCTTTCTGATATTTTTAATCTACAATGGGTTCATTAGGATATCTTAAGTCATAAGTCAAAAACATCATAAGTCAAAGTCGTAAGTCAAAGAGCATTTGGATATAGGTTTGTACATATATCTATATATATATATTCATATAGACTATCATCTATCTTATCTATAATCACCACCATCATCATCATCATCTACCACTGGATGCTTGCTCTTACTACCATATGTGTAGAAAGAAGCCCATGTTACACAGAGAGGCTGTGTGATATCACTCCAGTCCGTTGGCCCCTGCCACCTGAGGGTCAACTGCCAGCTAGCATCAGCCCCAGCTATGTGAGAGAACAGGTTGGTGATGGTCCAGCCTTTCACCTCTGAGCTGCCTGGGAATGTGTGTGGAGCCCAGAGGGGCCATCCTCCCTGAGCCCTGCCTGAACTACAAGATAATCAGCAGAACAAATCATTTTGCCTTTTAAAGCCACTGTTTGGTGGCTGATTTATACACAATAATGGGTACCTAGAACATTCTTTTCCTTATACTGTTAGCTTTTTAAAAATTATTTTTTACTCTCTGAATTATTTATTTGCCAACTTGCTTACTGTCTTCTTCATTAATTACAAATTCTACAAAGAAAGGAACGCTTTCTATTTTACCTGTCATTTTACCTTAGTGCCTATAAGAGTACTTGGAACATAGTAGGCACTTAGTGTTAAATATTTCATTAGTGGAAAATAACCCCAAATCCCCTAAATTGTATTTTTTATTTTTTCTCTTCCTTCTTTGTCTGATTTGTTCTTTCTTTCAAATTTCTTCAGTTCTTTCTCATTGTCTTCCACTGAAATTTTGATTTTTAGTTGCTCAGTTACTGCATAGAAACATTTTCCTTGTAAACAAAATACTTCAGATAAAGCATAGGTTCTCCCTTGTTGACAACAGGCCGCACCCTGGCCCCCTTTCTCTACCTCCACGCTCCCTTGCTTTGCCTTCATTGTTCCAGAAGAGGGGGCCTTTCCCTCCACCCACACTCCCCAGTGCCCCAGCTTCCCGGCCTGCTCCTCTGTGCTCTTTCCAAGTCTCCAGGCCTTCCTTCACATTCTAGATGATTGTCCCCAAAGCTTTCAAGGAGTCCCTGTTACCTAAATGTCAGAGTCCCAGCTCTAGACCGGGAGCCTAGAGTTGCACTTTGGAGGCCCTCTCTAGCTCTTGGAGCCTGTTTTTTTTCCCCTTCAAGTATCATGGCTCCAACACAATGGTGTCTCCCTGCTCCAGGGAACCTTGGTTTTCCACTTCTGTCTAGAGTCTTGCAGCACCTTCCTGATTCCACCCACTACTCAGGCGCTCCCTGTCTTCTCAGAGCTCTGGGGGAATCATCCTTCCTCTTCCTCGAAGAGACCTCTCCTCCATGGGTGCCAGCCACTCTTTCCGCTCTCTGCTATTCTCTCCCAGGGTGCCACTGTGGCTTTCTGTGATGTCCAATATCAGCTACAGTTCAGATTCACTGAGAAGGGGATGTGCTTTGATATGAAATTGTTTCATGTTTCAGAGATTCAGGACAACTGAGAGGCTTCTACAAGGTTCTGCCAATACTCATGGTTATTTAACTGCCCTAGAGAGAGGACATATTCAAGGCCCTCAGGGCCTGTTTTTTTTTCTTTATATTTTTGGTATAAGGGATTCAACCCAGAAGCATTCTGCCTCTGAGCTATATCCCAAGCCTCTTTTATTTTTTATTTGGAAACAGGGTCTTGCTAAAGCAGCTGAGGGCCTTGCTGAGTTGCCGAGGCTGGTATCAAACCTGCAATCCTATCTCAGCCTCCCAAGTACTGGAATTACAGGTGTGCACCACCACACCTGACTGGCCTGTGCATCTGTTTCTTGCACATTGGCATGCTGGCTGGGAGGACTGTGGGAGTTAGCAGAACAGCATGTTCCTTCTCAATGGTTCTCTTCTCTTTAGCTTCACTCTTTCTTTCTTTCTTTCTTTCTTTCTTTCTTTCTTTCTTTCTTTCCTTCCTTCTTTCTCTTTCTTGAAGTACTGGGGATGGAACCCAGGGGCATTGTACTTCCAAGCTATACCCCTAGCCCTATTTTTTTTGTCTTTTTGTTTTTTTGAAACAGGTCTCACTGAGTTGTGAAGGGCCTAGCTAAGCAGCTGAGGCTGTCTGTGAACCGTAATCCTCTGGTCTCAGCCCTCTGAATGCAGGGATTACAAGCGTGCACCACTACGCCCTGCTTTAGCCCCACTTTTCTGAGGTCTGGATCTTTAAACTTTTTTTTTTCAGTGTTGGGGATGGAACCCAGGGGCATTCTACTTCTGAGCTACACCCCCAGCCCTAGTTTTTATTCTTTATTTTGAAACAGGGTCTCAATGAGTTGTGAAGGGCCTCACTAAGTAGCTGAGGCTGTCCGTGAACCGTCATCCTCCTGTCTCAGCCTCCCAAATGCTGGCATTATAAGCATGTGCCACTATACCCAGCAGGATCTTTGAACTCTTGAGACAGGTATTTTGCTATTTGAAAACTGCGGACTCCATAGATTGACTTACTGATGGTAGAGCAATGGCTGTAGACCTGCCTGCTTTTGCTGGTCAGGTGCAAAGAGGAGAGAGAGACCACCTGGAGTCCTCAGGCTGTGAGTGGTTTCCCAAAGCCTCATCATTTCATCATTCAGCAACACACTCAACAAGTATCTCTTCAGCATCTGCTAGGTGGCAGGCGCTGTACTTTGGGCCTGGGATGAGATGGTGGCCAAAACAGATATGTAGGTCTTTCTTTTCCTTACTCAGTTTATAGTCTAGCGGGAGAGTCAGGCAGGCAAGCAAATGGCAAGTAGGCAATTCTAACTTAGTGTGAGTAAGGTGATGCTTTCAATAAGCCAGGAAGCGGTGTTCAAATAAAAGGGATATGGGTCTAGCTTTGGGGAGAGAGGGGAAGGCTCCACAGGGAAAGGAACATCGAAGGTCAGATCTGAAGATAAAGAAATGTTTGCCAGAAATATGTGGCAGAAATAGGAGTCAGAGAGGCATGGGATAGTGACTTGGAGGGAGGTGGAAAGGAGAGGAGGAGGAGGAAGAAAGGAAGGGAGGGAGGGAGGGAGAGAGAGAGAGAGCGAGAGAGAGAGAAAGAAACAGTTGCTTGGAGGGAAGGAGAAGGGTGGAAAAAGAAGAGAGACAGAAACAGAGAAGCAAGATAAAGGGGTGAGAGAAAAGAGAGAAAGAGAGAGGAATGAAGACCAGGAACTGTCTGCAAGGGCTGGACTTAACAGATGGAGTTGCTGTTAGAACATTGACTTGGCCCCAGTAGGAACAGGGAGGCCAGGCCAGCCGTCTCGCCTCAGACACTTGCCACAGTGTCCTGCCTGTGCCCCTCTGGCAGGTGCAGACCACGGTATGGCGTGTGAGCCATTTTCTTATCTGCACTTTTGGAACCTAAGCTGGCTGTTGCTGCCCTTGCTCACAGGGCAGGCTGTTTACATGTCCTACTCTGACCCTGACATACAACCTATTCCTTTAAAGCTTTTTCCAGGAAGGCTGCTTCCTGGAAAAATGAGTGAATAGAGATCACCATTGCTTTGTAAAGGATGCTTAGGGTGGTGGGGAGACTCACATAGCAGAGCCAGGGCCCTCTCACACCATTAACAGGTAAATCTTTCCTTCCCAGGATTTCCTGGCCATGTCCCTGTCTTGGAGCCTCTTCTTTTCTCTCTACCTCCTCTTCTGCCTCTCAGAAGGAAAGCCACTTCCTCACACACAGAGCAGCCACACCTGCTTTTCTAGAACCAAGACCCTGCTGACCTGAGCCCCTGACTGGGTTATCAAAGCATTCACTTGATAAAAGTGGGTCTCTCCCAGAGGGAAGGATTCTCTCATACCAGCTGCTAAAAGAAAAATCATTATTGCAGGGGAAGATAAAATAAGCCTGGGAACATTGGCAGCTGGAGAGTCTTATCAGGAGGTCAGGGGTCTACACCTGCTGAGAGCCAGCTGTGGGAAAAGCATCCTCACTTCTCAACATCTACAGGAACTGTCCCTTGGGCTCTCAGAAGCACTTTTGTCGGTAGTGAGCTTACCTGCAGGGAAGAGATGTTACTTTGAACTGACATCCTAAGCCGGCCCTGGCTTTTGTCTATGACTCTGCTTTCTTTGACTTCCATATTCTGCCCTTGACATTCAATAAATATTTACTAAAGGCTCATTATGTTCTAGAAATGGAACTAGGCATTCACTAGAGAGAAAGGTTTTCTAAATGGGTGTAGGGAACTTTAAGGGTCCACGTGCCCACTGTCTCCTTTTCTCCCAGAAAATGCTGGTCTCCCATTGTCATGGCAACACAGGTACCCTGTGTCTGTCATGAACCTTTGTGCTGGGCATGTGACCCAGGCCGTCAATGAGTCCTTTCTCTGGGATTTTTGGTCTTGAGATCTGAGACATTGTTTAGTCCCTGTTCAGAAGCAGAAGCTATACAATGTTCAAGTCAAGTGCTTTAGAGAGGGCGGTGTTTCTCCTGCCCCACTGCCAAATGCGAAGAAAAGCAGTGTGTACTAAAGAAGAATAAAGCAACACCTAGAGACAACAAGAGAAGATTTAGGAAGAGAATCCTGGTGCTGGTTGGTCTCCGAATTCCAGTTGTTATAAAACTGGCCGCATCTCTGCCCTTCCCAGCACTCAAGTTTTGCAAGTTTTCCTTGGAATTTAGCTGCTAAATGGGTTCTCTCCCAGTCTGATCTGCATTGAGATTCTATCATCCGCTAACAAATTAATACAAAGTGTAATTAAAATTGAATAAGGGGCTTTTCAATGAATGGGCTTCTCTGAAAATAAAGCAAAAGGCAAAAGGATGGCTATCTTCAAATCCTTCTGGTCCAGATATACTTGTCAAGGACCTATCATGAATCAGCCCCGGGACTTTACTTCCTGGAAGCCCGTGTCTCTTTCAATGCTTGAAAGCAAGAGGTTTCGTGTGCCCTTGTATAGTCCTAATCTCCTAAGTGGTATAAAGCAGCATGGGTGATCTAACACTTCTCTGATGTCCTACTTTGCCAAGGGCTCAAGCTGAATGTGTATTTAATACACAGCTAAAATTGTATTGGGAAAATCCGAGTCACAGAGGTATAGAAATGGGGAACTCTGTTACTGGAAAATCAAAGCTTTTGAAAGAATAGATTTTATATAGAACAACAATTCTAGGTCATATTTGATTGCTCACTATACGCAGAAACTGTTGGGTTTAATATGCACAAGCTTCACAAGTGGCTACTGTGTTCTGAATGTTTATGCATCCTCTGCCCTCAAAGACAATGTGTTGAATTTCTAACCTGCAAGGGGCCTTTGGGAGGTGATTAGTCCTGGTGAATGGAAGTAGTTCCCTCATGAAGGAGGCCCAGACAGGCCTCATCTCTTCCACCCTGTGAGGACATAGCCACACAGTGCCATCTGTGAACCAGAAAGTGGACTCCTCAGACAGGGAGTCAGCCTGTACCTGGGTCTTGGATTACACAGCCTCTCTAGAACTGTGAATGATACGTTTCTGTTGTTTATAAGACACCTGGTGTATGGCATTTTATTATGGCAGCCTAAACAAATGAAGACAGCAACTTTATCCTTGTCCAAAAGGACTCTCTGAATCTAGACTATCCCAGCCCCTACCTTTGAAATTTTATTTATTTTTTATATTTATGTGAATCATATTGAAAATGGCATACATTCAGACTGTTCTTGGTGCCACCCAGCTTCCCCTTTCTCTCCTCCCAACAGTGAGTGTCCAGGTTAACCATGCTACATTCATACTTTTACACATATTCGAAAAGAATGTAGCTCCACCATTAAAATCAACCACAGCATTCTTTCTCTCCTTCCCTTCCTTTCTAGCTTTGCTGAGGTTTCCCCTCCATTATCTGGAGTCCCTCTGGTATTCCTAATACTCCCTAGTTTGCACATATTAGAGAAAACATAAGTCCCTGTGCTTGGCTGATCTCACTTAACATAATGTTCTCCAGGTCTTTCCATCTTCTTGCGAATGACATGATTTTGTTCTTCTTTATAGCTGAGTAGAATTCCATTGTGTGTATTTCCCATAATTTTGCAATCCATTCATCTGTTGATGGAGAACTAGGTTGGTCTCATATTTTGGCCATTACAAATTATGCTGCTATGAACATGGGTATGCATATGTTATTGTAGTCTCTGATTTCAACCCCTTTGAAAAGATACCCAGGAGTGATATAGCTGATCACATGGTGGATCCACTCCCAGTTTTCTCCAGCCCCTACCTTTTAAAATGCTTTTTAAAATTTTTACCAATGGCTTGCCATTTGTTCATTCCTGGCTTTTATTAACATTATATATTTTGTATAAGTCACGACACATGACTAAGGTTTGTCTTTCGATTTTCATCTTGTGGGATAGTTGCACAGTGACAGACTGCACAAGGTACCAGTTTACCTCTGGAAAATAAAACTGTATAAGGGAAGGGTTAATCAGTAAAGGAATCAGGAACACTTTGATATGATAAACACTAACTTAAAATATACCTATATATATTCAGAGAGAGAAAGGGGCAGAAAGAGAGAAGTGCAGAATCTTGCTGCCAATTCTAAGTGACAGCTGTCATCAAATATCCAGGGACTATGATGTCTACATTGAAATCCCAGCAAGTGTCCTGCGTAAAGCTGTGCAGCGGTTCTAATTACTATGCATAGCTTGCACATAACATAAATAGTTGTAACCTTTCTGCAAAGTGCAAAGTCAGGAAATGTTAATCCATAGGGGAAGCCATTCTTAGGCCGCGGCTCCAACCTGATTGGTAATTCTTGTTCTTGTTCTCTGATTTAAAAAAGTGAGAGAGAGAGAGAGAGAGAGAGAGGGAGAGGGAGAGGGAGAGGGAGAGGGAGAGGGAGAGGGAGAGGGAGAGAGAGAGAGAGAGAGAGAGAGATTCCTCTTTACAGTAACCCAGCCTCTATTATGCTGTGTGTGCATTAGTAAAATTGATCTCCATAAGAGTTCTTCAAACTGAATTACTTAACAGCATCGTTTAGGGCTGGTGCTAAGGGAGAGAAGTCAGCGGGACCAGGATTTAAGAAAGTTGCTAACGCTGAGACTTACTGAGTCCTCCACACTTTGCAAAACACGCCTGGCCACTGCTTCGCCAGAGCCTGCTGCATTTTACACCTGGAAAACAGGCCCTCTGAGCACAGGCTCTTGGCAAGAATTGCATTAAGACTACTCATTTGGAGGCGATGTGAATTTTATGTATTCATTTCAATTCACTCCTCTGGTTCCTCAGGGTAATGACACAATTTAGGCTGATTTTTTAGTGGAGAGCTCTCAGCCTTCAGATTCTGAAGTTTTTATTTTATAAAATTTACAATAGGGCAGGCAAAAAAAAAAAAAAAGAAAGAAAGAAAGAAAGAAAGAGACAAATCCAAGGGAAGTAGGGATTACCAGACCTAAAGTCTGTTTTGTTCAGAGTCTTGGGGACCCCTGGAGCCCTCAAGACAGGCAAGGGAGTCATGGGAAGGAGGGCCTTAAGGGCCAGGTAGGACTCCCATCAGGAAGGAGGGAGCTCAGCAAGGACACATCAGGGAATGGACTTGGGGAGGGTGTGAGGGTCCACGTTGGGCAAGACCAGGACCAGGGTGAGGAGGGGAAAGAGGCAATCACCTTGGCTGTCAAAGATTAGGAGGTACTAAATAGCTCAAAAAATAAATTTAAATAATATATTAATGCAGTGTTTTCCAAATGAAAATCAATGCAAAAAAATGAATGACGAACAAAATACCAAAATTTTAATGAAGGTAGGACCTGGTCCTCACTCCTACCCCACCCTGTCTGTCCTGTGTACTGGCGTGGCTTCCGCCTGCTGCCCTGCCCTTGACCCCTGAAATACCTTGTCTACGTTATGAGAGCAGGTCACGGTCATCTACCTTAGTGGGGTGTCCTGCTTCTTGCCGTAATTATGCTGCCATTGTTCATGGTTTTGTCTCGTGGACTCCTGTCCATGCTCATTCATTTGGTAAGAGGAAGAGACAGGACAGAATTCCAGACGCTGTCCTGAGCGCTTCACACCATGAATTCATTCAATCCCGCTAGGTGCAGTAGGCATCAGAATCCACAGATGCAAGAGAGGCTTAGTAACTCGCTCCTTGCTCAGCAGGTGAAGAACCAGGGTTCCATCTGGGCTACAGTAGAGGCTGTGCCCTCTGCCACAGCACCATCCTGAAAAGCCAGAGAGGGCCCAGCTGAGTTATGAATGCAGGGAATCGGGAACACCTGAGGGAACCTCAAGGAGCCCAAACAGAATCCACCAGTACTCCCTTTTGTCATCATGGGGTTTGTCTACATGTTGCTTGGACCTTTGCAACAATAAGGCGTATGTCTTGTTTTCTATTTTCGGGCCATCTGTGCTTTTATTAAAGCAAATCTGTGACCTCATCAGGTCCATATATTGATCTCAGATTTTTCTTTTGGAATAATATTGCTTTGCTGGTAATGCCTTTTGGTATCACTGTTGTCTCAACTACCAGTGATCCCTTAAAACCTAGATCAAATGTCCCCATCTTCCTCAGATTCTCTAGATCAATTTCCACTCCCTCCATCTTTTATATCTTATACTTGCTTATGTTCTTATCCTCAGTACATTTTTTCATGTGGCTATTTTTGGTCCATTTGTCCATTGACCTTTTGACTAGACTGTGGAGTCCTTAAAGGTGAGAAATTGTCATTTATCTTTGGGCCCCAAACACCCCACCCAGTGTCTGGCACACACTGAAAATGCTTTTGTACAAGTCAGTAGAGTGAAACAGATCACTCAGGAACTCTTCTGCACGTGCTCATATGCTGATAGCCAGCAGCAGCACCTCTCCCAGCCTGTCACAAAGTAAGGAAGGTGGAGCTCAGAGTGAAATAGAACCAGGTTTGAATCAAAGTCCTGTCTCTTCTACTTAACAGATGGATGACCATGGGCCAATCATTTAACTTCTCCTTTTAGTTCCTTCTCTCTTCCCTTTCCCAGCCGTGTCTGCCCTTCCCCCAAACTCACATTCTTGTTTTCTCTCTCTGATTTTCAGAGTCATCACAGGGGCCAGTCCTTGGCCAGGACCTGCAGGCAGCCCTACCCAGTTCCAAGGCTGTTTCTGAAGCCTAAGGGTGAGTGTACACTAGGACAACTCTTTGACTATCAGGCTGCTGCCTAAGCTGTCAGGGTCACTGACCCAGGCCTGCTAATTCTTCTAGAGCACAGCATTGATCTTTGATTTTAATGATGCCCTTTCAGTGGATGGATCCACAGTGGGGAATGTCCTTAATGGGGACAGGAAGCCCAGCAGCAAATACCGTCCAGGTGCCTGGCACTTTGGGGGCAGTCTTGTTCAGTGCTGTCTTTTTCTTCCTAAGGAACAGGATGCCCTCCCAGCAGGGTATTTACCCCCTTAGACAAGAAAAAGTATGAACTTAAAATTTCTCCTCTCTACTTCCCTCCCCTGACTTTCTATTACATGAAGCAAAGGACTTTGAGTATTGACCACCTTTACAAATTGGAAAAGGCTCGATTATGCCTGTGAAGTCTGGGACAGAACACAGAATCAGATGCTAAGTAACACACGCTAAACATGAGCGCATCCTCCAACTATGTGCGCCTGTGTCTGCAGGCTTTAACACTGTGCTGAAAAAGCAGATACCTAAAATCCGTGGGGAACACACAGAGCAGCCCCGATCCTCCAGAGGATTCTGAGCGGGAGTCTTGTCATTTCCAAGATAAGCGTTGTAGGCATTCTGAATTTTCAGAACTTGTGGCCCAGGTGACGGGAGGGCATGAAATTCAAATCTCTTGTTCTATCATCTCCTGCTGCTTGTGAGCTCAGCGAGAATTTCAGAATTCCGTTTTCTTTTTATGCCTCTAGTTTATTCTGCGCCACAACCCGAGGCAGGACTAACACACAAAGGATGATTCTACAGATTGTAGCCACCATGCTGCTTCCCAGGACAAGCAGAGGGCAGGGGGATGCTGTGGGGTCTGGCAGGTGGGAGGGCTGGGAGGGGGCACAGGGAAGATGGCAGAGGCGGGACTGCAAAGGGGCCAGAAGGAGGTGATGGAAACCCAGATCTCAGTTTTGGAAATCTGTATACACCATGGAAACACAGATGGTCCTAACCTGTGATAGTTCTACTTAAAAATTTTCTGACTTTACAATGGTTGTGTAAGCCATATACATTTAGTAGAAACTGTACTTTGATTTTTCAATTTTGATCTTTTTTATTACCTAGCAATGCAAAACAACCATTCTGGTTTTTTTTTTTTTCATTCTCAGTACCATATTCAGTAAATTGCACGAGATATTCTGCACTTTATTATAAAATAAGCTTTGCATTAGATGCTTTTGCCAAACTGTAGGTTAATGTATGTATTCTGGGCATATTCATAGGGGGTGAGGCTGAGCCATGATGTTTAGTAAAATGGCTACTTTAAGTACACTTTCAACTTATAGTATTTTCAGGTTATGATGGCTTTATTGGGACATCACAGTATTTCAAGTCAAGGAGCACTTGTATGTTGGTTCCATTTGTTCAATGCCACTTGGATGAATTGCTCCTTCTCTTCTGTGGTATGAGGTTCTCATGGTGCTAATAAAAGAATCATGCACAGGTAAGCTGGCTTTTCCCCTTCAGAGCTTCACTCCATCATTTGCATCCTCTGTCCTGGAGGCTGAGCTGCAGGAGCCTTGCCACGTAGACTCCTTTCCCTTGGTTTTGGATTGTCCATTCAGAGGTACTGACCAGAGACCTGTCCTTGGAGAATAAAGTTCTTCTCCAGGCTCCTGCCTCTGGGTGGCCACAGGTTGGCATCTTTCTTCACTAAAGTTTCAGGCTCCTGCAGGTCTTCGTAGTGCCTCTGGTTTCTGGGCATTTTCTCCCTTATGCCTTCACGACCAAGAGAAGTAACAGCCGAAGTGATAGCTTCTGGCATTTCTAACCCTTGGGTACTTTACAATCTCTTGTAAATTTCTCCCTTCCCTGCTGGCATTTCTCTTAACAGCCCCTTTGTTAGATTTTCATCAGTGGTCCTGTTGCATGTGCTTATTATACGCTGTCTCTCGCATTCCCCCTCAGTATCCCCCACCCTCAATCGAAACCAAACACCAGATGGATGCATGACCTAGGCGGTCCCTTCATTCCTTTACAGATATTCATGGACTATGTTCTGGGCACTTAAGAACACAGGGTTGGAGTGGCAGACTCGGCCTCTGCCCTCATGACATTCATGTTCTAAAAAGAGACTTGTCAGTCATAGGCGCTTGAGATCATCTCAAATTGTTACTCCTACTTTAAAGCGAATACGAAAAAAAGAATGTGGCAAAGAATGGCCGGGTGGGTGCAGGTGGATGGGCAGCCTTCGATAGTGGGGGGCAATGTTTCTGGGAAGGTGACAGCTGAGAAAAGCCCTGAATCACAGGAACAATGGTGAATGTCACAAATTAATGTGGAAGGGAAAACAAAGGAGAATGTCGAAGCAAGAATGAGCTTGATACAGTCTCAGAATTGAAAGAGACCAATCTTAGAGCAGCTTCCTCCTCCTCCTCCTCCTCCTCCTCCTCTTCCTCCTCCTCTTCTTCTCCTCCTCCTCCTCCTCCTCCTCCTCCTCCTCCTCTTCTTCTTCTTCTTCTTCTTCTTCTTCTTCTTCTTCTTCTTCTTCTCCTCCTCCTCCTCCTCCTCCTCCTCCTCCTCCTCCTCCTCCTCCTCCTCCTCCTCCTTCTCCTCCTCTCCCTCCCCCTCCCCCTCCTCCTCCTTCCTTCCTTCCTTCCTTCCTTCCTTCCTTCCTTCCTTCCTTCCGCTGTACTAGAGATTGAACTCAGGGGCATTCTACCTCCAAGCTACATCCCCAGCCCTATTTTTAATTCTTTATTTTGAAACAGGGTCTCACCAAGTTGCAGAGGGCCTCTCTAAGTAGCTGAGGCTGGACGTGAACCTGTGATCCTCCTGTTCAGCCTTCCAAGTGCTGGGATTACAAGCATGCTCCACCATGCCTGGCTTCTTAGAGCTTATTCTGAGTAAGGGGGGCATTGTAGGATTGTAAAATAGGACTCATGTAATGTTCTTTACATTTGTAGAAATCCCTCCGTTTGCCATCTCTTGAAGGCCCAGGGGCCACCTTATCTTGCCCCCCCCCCTCCCGCCCTGTGTGTGTGTTTTTGGTTGTCCTCCTTCCCAGGCGAGTGCCCTGGCTTGGGGAAGGTGCCCAGTCCACCACATGATCAGGTAGAAGCTTGGTATCTCCCTTGACTGCCCTACCTCATATTCCCTCCACATCTATCCAGCTGCCATGCCTACCTTTCTACCTCTTTTGCAGCTCCCAGGGACTCTCACAACTCTGCTCCTACTTGTCATTTCTCATCCTGATTTCTGCACCAGCTTCTCACTCCCATCCACACCCCTCAGGTCCACTTCCCACTCCACTGCAAGGGAGACTTTATCAAAAGGTACTTCCTAGCTTTCTTTCCCTAAAGGAATTGTCATTGCCTCCAGTGCCAGCCATGGTTTAGCCTCTGCCCACCTTTCAGGATCCTTGCCTAATCCTCCTAACAAACAGACCATGATCTCATTTTTTTTTTCAACCTACCAGCTTCTCAAAGGATGCGCCTCCCTACCTCTGGGTCCTTCCTGCTGATGTCTCCTCCTTCTGGGGGTGCTGCTTCTCTTCTTGTCCCAGTCATGCCTGAGGCCAGAAATCACCTCTTTAATAAAGGCAGTTGTGATGCCCCATCTGTGAGGCAGACATGGGACTTGAGCCCAGGTAGGATGGCGTCAGAGTCCACTGCTCCTAGGGCAGCCCTCACAGCTGCTGCTGCTGCATAAAATCACTGTAGCTTAGAGAGATTAAGAACTCAAAATGATATTTGTCTACTGTATCAGTTTTAGTTTTAGTTTTCAATATAAATTGAGATCTTTTAAAATCAGTATGTTATTGGAATCCTAGGCCAGAGGCCTGACTCTGGGAGTCTCAACAAATCAGGCACAGCCACTTTCCCCCCAAATCAAAATGTAAAAGTAAAGGAGAAAAGCAGGAAAGGAACTGTAATTGTGACATTCCTTTATGAGAGGACAAGAGGCCAGTATTTCCAGCCTGACTTAGGGATACTGACGTGAGATTCCATATCACATAGATCAGGGGGACCAGGAAGTATGTGTGGTCATGAAGTTTTGGTCAAACTGTGGTTTGCTTGATCATTATCTCAGAATTGGTCAGGCAGATTCTTATTGATGGAGATTAGAAAGTTGCTATTGTCTAGAGAGTAGTTTTGACTTTTTTATGGTGGTTTGAGAATATAATTAGATCTTTTCCATCAAAGGAATAGCTTGACTTCGGCTTTACTTTGTAGAACCACCTTAGATGAACTTGGGTGCATTTGTATTTTTTGTAAAGATAGCATTTCCTAGGAATTGTGAGTGCCAACCCCTCCTTTGGCATCTTGTTTGGCTAGTAGTCTAAAGATTGTGAGTCTGCTCCCACCAAGGGGAGCACAGCAGTTCTTCATGTTTAACACTTTCTTTCTTTTCTTTTTTGGTACTGGGGACTGATCGCAGGGTCATTCTACTTCCTTGCTACACCACAGCCCTATTTTTCTTTATTTTTTATTGTTTATATATTTTATGGTACTGGGGGTGGAACCCAGGGGCTCTTCTACCTCCGGGGTATACTCCCAGACTTATTTTATACTTTATTTGGGATTAGGGTCTCACTAAGTTGCTGAGAACCTCACTCAGTAGCTGAGGCTGGCTTTCAGCCTGTCCAATCCTCCTGTATCAGCCTCCCAAGTGCTGGAATTACAAGCATGCACCACCACAAGGTTTCACTGGGTTGTTAGGGCCTCACTAGGTAGCTGAGGCTGGCCATGAACCTGCAATCCTTCTGTCTAATCTTCTCAAGTACTGGGATTACAAGTGTGTAGCACCATGCCTGGCTAACTATTTTTTATAACTCATTTTTTGGGGGCATATCTTTTAAGCAAATATTTGTGTTAATTATATCAGAGGAGTTGAATGTCTCAAAGCACTTTGCTACATGCTTTGGAAGCATGAAAACGGATCCATTCTTCTCTTGGATTTTTACAGACTAGATTTACTTACCTGGAAAGCCCCTCTGCCTCACTTCAAAACTTTTCAGTCTCTAATTGTCAAGGAAGGCCTGACAAGAGCTGCAATTGAATAGCTGGGCATGGTGGGGCACATCTGTAATCCCAGTACTTGGGAGGCTGTGATAGGAGAATCTCGGGTTCAAGGCCAGCCTCAGGAACTCAGCAAGATCTATAACAACTTAGTGATGTCCTGTTTTAAAATAAAATAAAAAAAAAACTGGGGGGTATAGCCCAGAGGTAGAATGCACCTGGGTTTAATTCCTAGTAACCATCCTCCCCAATAAAAGAGCAGCAATTGATCTCCCGAATACCAAGCAGCAATGAGCAAGGCTGAGAAAGCAACGCAAGAACAAATTAATTTGATACTTTGCGAATTCTTAGATCCGTTAACTGCCTACTCAGACCAAAATTAAAAGAACAAAACTGTAACTCACAAATAAAAAAAATATTTGAAAATAGCCAGTTTATATTTTTTTGCTTTTTTGTTTTTTAAAAAACTGGTGCATTGTAGTCATACGTATTAATGGAGTACAAGATGGTAGAGACAGACATGTACACATCACTCATTTAGCCCTTTCCCAATTCCTGCCCCATTCTCTTCTCCTCCCTCCTTCTCATGTTTGGCTTAGTGATTGACTTTGATATGTTTGTGAATGTTCATCATGGACATTCGGAAGTTTCCCTTTTTACCCCCAATCTCCCTCAGTTAGGTCTTAGTTGGTCATCTGTGGTTTCTCCTTCTTCATCTAGCATCCTCCTATGGCCCATTTTATCCCTAGCGTCCAAATATTAGGAAGAACATCAGATTTTTTACTTTTTGTGACTGACTAATCTCACTTTTCCAGTTCCATTCATTTCCCTGCAAATGACATAATTTCATTCTTTTTTATGGTGCTGGGGATTGAACCTAGGGACATTCTACCTCCAACCTACACCCCTAGCCCTATTTTTATTCTTTATTTTGAAACAGGGTTTCACTGAGTTGCAGAGGGCCTCACTAAGTAGCTGAGGCTGGCCGCGAACCTGAGATCCTCCTGTCTCAGCTTCCGAAGTACTGGGATCCCGAGTGTGCACCACCACGCCCGGCATTTTGTTCATCTTGATAGTTGAGTAAAATTCAATTGTGTATCTTTCCTCATTTATATTATACCAACATCAATCAGTTTCCCCTCTTTATCAGAGCCTTCCACTGACAAGGATGAAGGTAGATTTGTGCCAATGAGACGGAGAGAGAACAAAAGGACACATTTTCACACCTGTCTCCTGAGAAGCCAGCCAAGGCCGCTACCTGGACCCAGAGCAAAGTCCATGGTCAGCAGCACATGTTGGACAAGTATGGAGGAGGCTGCAGGTGCGGGCTCCTGGCCTTGCTGGGCAGCTCTGAGGATGGAGGCAGGGCTGTTGCCAGCAAGCCTGGAGCTCTCTTGGGGGTGTATAGGAGGTGATAGTTTGGGGAGCACCAGTTTTCATGGGCTTTTGGGGACTCAAACCCATATTTAACTCTCTTCACTCCAAATTGAAGACATCTGAATTTGAGACAAGAAAAACAAAACAAAACAAAACTAAACTAAACCAAACATTTGAGAAAGGAAACAGCTCCACAGGACATTCAGATTTGTGAGCTTTGGGTTCTTCTTTTCTGTTGTGTGTTTGTCTCCACTCTCGACCCCATTAAAAAGCACTGTTCTTATGTCCTAATTACTCAAATCCAGTCTTGGTGCAGCTTAACTGAGCACTAATGGAATAAATAGACCAGAGCATCTTCGCATATTTGCAGGCGAGCTTGACAGAGCAGAGAACAAATCCACTCCAGCTTTTATATCTCCTTAGATTCAATTTTCTTTTCCTATTCCCCTCCCCCCTGTACATTTAAGAGCAAATACGAACATTCTTGTGACTTTGAGTGCTTGAGGGGCTGGGACAGGTTACGTTTTGAAAAAGTGTGGGCATGCTTGGTTTGGAGTCAATCTAGAACAATTTTCAGGAGGCCAGTCCCTTTCTGCACTTTAACTTTCTTTCAAATGAAAATAGCATTATTGTTTTCCCTGATCTTAAAGGTAAGCAATCTGTCTGGCTTTGCTGGCTTAGAATTCAAACTGAGGTCAAATCTCTTTTTATATTTAAATAGCATGGCTTGAACATCAGCTTGCTATTGCAGAAATGTATTAAACTTCCTGGGATTTTTTTTTCCCCGTGTCGAGTCTGAGAACTCTAAAAAGCTTACTTAATCCAGGCAGTCTGTCCTGGTTTTATAGGGAGCAAGGAGCAACCTCTCAGTCTGGCTGTGCCTTGCAGCCACAGGGACTGGGGCTATGAACAGTCACATTCTGGGGTGATAGCTAGGACTTCCACCTTTTCAGTTAAAGGAAGCCTCTTCTGCTTCCTTTCCTATATTCAAATGGCTTCCTCTGCTTTCTCATTAGTATATTCAAATTGTCAGCATCACTGCTCTTATGCCCTGGAGCCATTATTAAGTAAAATAAAGTTTCTGAAACACAGACATTATGATTTTCATGGGGCAATGGGTGGCCTGATAACCAGGATGGGTACGTGGTGACATGAGGTGGGTAGTATATACTGCATGGATGATATTCTGGGCAGAAGGATGATACATGTCTCAGGTGGGTTGGAACAGGAGAGTGTGAGATTTCATCGCGCTACTCAGAATAGTACTCAGTTTAAAACTTATGAATTGCTTGTTTCTGGAATTATCCATGTAATATTTTTGGATGATGGTTGATCTCTGGTAACTGAAGCAACAGAGAGTGAAGCCAAGGATGGGGTGTGGGGTGGGGGAGTGTGGGGGAAACTCATGCATCTTCTAGGACTTATAACTTCACTATTTCCACTATTTCTGACACATCTAATTTATTCCTTACTGATCCTTACTGAAAAAATATAGCACATGTGCGCGCACACACACACACACACACATACACACACACACACACATGCGCACACAGAGACTTGGCATCCTAGTGCCTTCCCATAATCCCATAAGACATGCTTCTTATTCTGTGTTCTACCTTCTTGCTGCTCAGTGTGGCCGCGCATGGAGCAATATATTTCCTCTGGGCCTGTTACAAATGTAGACTCCCTGTTCTCAGCCCAGACCAACTGATTTAGAATCCATTTTAAGATCCCTGGTGAAAACTTTCTACCCTGGGGAATCTTTCTACCTCCCGGGCCTGTAATGCTATGTTTTAGCCTGGTGGGCAGCCTCCCTCTCACTCCTGGCCCCACCTCTGAGTCACTTTCAGACCTTGGAGAGTGTCTTGTCTTAGCATTTTAGGCCTTCGCCGGTCTTCTGACTCACCCCAGTTCATGAAAGTGCTAGTCTTAGAAGACTTCTCACATTCGGAGGCCTCTCTAGAGGCCCCGATGCACCGAGTCCAAGGGCATCCAGAGGGAGCTCTCTGGTGAACTGAGTCACCAGCTTTGGCTCAGTTTTCTTCCATTCACACATGTGCCTCTATGGAGATTGTGAGCTCCCTGCAGTTATCCCGCAGAAACCAAGCATTTGTCTTGCTGAAAACACATTCACGAGAGCGACCTTCTTGTTATCAGAACCTGATTCTTGGTTTGAGGAGTAATATGCTTGGAGCTAACAGCGTCTATTGCTGTAGGTGAATTAATTCTCGGAGCTCCTTGCCTTGGTGAGGAAATGTTTTCAGCTGCTTTTAATAGGAACTCAACTACAGTGGCTTAATCAAATAGAAGTTTATTTTCTCAGCTAACAAAGACTTCAGAAGTAGGCTATCCAGGGGCTCAAAGATACTGGCAGGAGCTGGGTGCGTTCCAGCTCCACCATCTTTTACATGTGGCTGCCCCACCTCCGCCAGGGCATTCACCCCACAGGCACCAACTGAACCGAGGTCGTGTGCCAGCTGAGTCTGTTATTGCTCATATCAGAGAAGCAATAGCTTTCTGGGAATCCCCATCCTGTCAACAGCCACGAGCCTCTCATTAAACCAAATTGGGTCCCAGGGATGTGTAATTAAGGATGCAGGGAGTCTGGGGTTCTACAGACGTCTAGCTGTGACTTCACAGCTGTGATTTAGGATGCATTACCAGGCAGTGGTGTTTTGAGCTTGTTTGATGTGGAAGTGATTGGGAAGAAGGATAAAGAACCCAGAGGCTACTGTTGTCGTCTAGGGCAAGAAATGGGAAGGGTCTCTATGCAGCAGGTGTAGGCAGTGTGGATGAATGGCAGGAGGGACTCCCATCTCCACAGTTACCCATCACCTAAGCCATCATGTGCTTTTCTGGTGACCCTTGTGGCTCCATCCTGCTGGGCCTCTCTGCCTTCCCCAGGCCCTCTATAGGGCAGCCACAGTGATACTTAAACTTGAGTTCAGATTAGAACAAATCACTCTTTGTGCTTTAATTCTTTGATTGCCTTTCCATTTCTCTTATAACTGGCAAGGGCCATAAATATCTTCTGCTAAGGAACAGATTTCAGGAACAGCTCTCTGATCCTCTCTGTTTTCCTCTGTTCCAGTTGCATGAAATTCCTTTGCTTCTCTCATACAGTTTGATTCTATCCCAGGCTGTTCTACCAATATTCCGACTCCTCTGCACATCGCTGCATGGCCAGTTCTTTCTGATGTTTTTAATATCACCTCCTCTGAGAGGGCTTCCTTGACCACACACATTATGGTGTAGATATGAAGTGTCCTCCAAAAGCTTCCATGTTGAAGGCGTGGCCCCTGATGCAACAGTGTTCAGAAGTGAGGCTTTGGGTAAGTGATGGGATCATGAGGGCTCAGACTTCATCAGTGGGTTAATGCATTGATGGATTCATGGGATATGGTGGAGGCTATCAGAGGTGGGACTCGTTGGAGCTTTGCCCTCCAAGGGTTATTTCTTGTCCCCTCCCCCCTCGCTCTTTCTTGCCATGAACTGAGCAGTTTTCCTTCATCACACCCTTCTACCATGATGCTCAGACCTCAGCTCAGGCACAAAGCTTTGGAGCCAGCCCACCGTGGACTGAAATCTCTGAAACGATGAGCCGATATAAATCTTTCTCCCTCTAAGTTATTCTTGTCAGGTATTATGGCCCCAGTGATGAAAAATTAACTAACACAACCTGACTTAAGTTGTCCAGTTGATTCCTTGACTACTTCTATCCTATTGCCATTTATCAGTCTATAAAGCTAAGCTACCTGAAAGGAGGAATCTTCTCTGCCTTGTACACCTGTGTCCCGGATACTCAGAACTGTGTGTGACACACTGCAGGAGTGTTGAATTTACTTGTGAAGTCAGTAGTCCCTGGACAGTTTCCCTTAACATGAGACGTTATGAAACTAAAAACAGGGTCAGTGTCAGAAATGCATCAGTAGGGATTATTTCCTGCTTCTTGACCTTCTCTGTCAAGGGTCATAGAGAATAGGCACCAGCATCTGAAGGTGGGGAGCTTGCCAGGGGCTAAAAATAAGGTGAAGCAACTGCCGGCCGGGCCTTCTAGGAGGCTGGATGGCTCAGGCTCCATCTTCATGAGTAGGAGAATTCTGTTTGCTGGGTAAGCACCATCTTTAAGGCCTACATGGTATCTACAAAGCTCCCTCACTTGGTGACTGACTAGATTGTGAGGCAAAGGGAGACTCGAGGATGACATCCTAGTTCTCAGCAGAATGATAGAGAATTGGGGTTCTTTGATGGAAGGAGGAAACAGAGAAGAAGTCTACCAGTCCTTCATACATATGGGTTCCCTTTGAACTGAAACAAGCTCAAACTGAAAATATAAAAAAATGCCTCTATATTGAATATGTTCAGACTATTTTTTTTCTCATCAGCATTTCCTAAACAATCTACTATGCAACTATTTTTTTTGGGGGGGTACTGGGGATGGAACCCAGGAACATTCTTCCTCTGAGCTACACCCCGAGCCCTGTTTTTTATTCTTTATTTTGAAACCTGGTCTCATTGAGTTACAAAGGGCCTCACTAGTAGCTGAGGCTGTCCTCGAACTGTGATCCTCCTGTCTCAGCCTCCCAAATGCTGGGATTACAAGCGAGTGTTCCCACGTCCGGTTATAGAAACTATTTACATGGCATTTACATTGTATTAGGCATTATAAGTAACCCAGAAAGGATTTAAAACATATGGAAGGGGGCTGAAGATGTAGCTCAGTGGTAAAGTGCTTGCCTGGTATTCACAAGTCCTTGGGTTCAATCCTTAGTACTGCCAACATCAACAACAACAAAGTAAACACATTGTTTTCTAGTGTGGTGGGTATGCCTATAATCCTAGTGACTGGCGGCTGAGGCAGGAGGATCACTAGTTTGAGGCCAGCCTGGGCAACTTATCCATATCCTGTCTTGAAATAAAAAAATATAAAGGACTGAGGACTTAGTTCAGTGATAAAGTATCCCTGGATTCAATTGCCAGCACACACACACACACACACACACACACACACACACACACACACACACACACACACGAATGTATGTAGGGCGCATGCAAATGCCACTCTATATAAGGGACTTGAGCATTTGTGGATTTTGGTGTGTGTGTGTGTGTGTGTGTGTGTGTGTGTGTGTGTGTGTGTGTGTGTTGGGAGAGGTTGTCCTTGGGAACACCCCTCCTCTCCTCGAGGACACTGAGGGAGAACTGTAGTTGGTCCATGAGATGAGGTGATCCATCGGCTGCTATTTTCTATCAGCCCTATCTCCAGCCCCTGTTCCTGGGGTGTGTGTACCGTGAGGGTGGTTGCCTGCCTCTCCTGGCATCCTCCGTTCCCTCCCCACTTCTCCTCCAGTCTGCCCTAATTACTTCTTTCTTTTAATGCTGTTTCTGGTAGCACTTCCCCCATGCTGCGCTCCTTCTGCCCGGTGACGCTTCACCTGGCCCCTTCTGGCTTCCTCTGTGATAAATCCATGGGCCATATGTTTCTGGATTATAGGAAAGTAAAATTGGGAATTTTCCCCCTCCAGTTGTGAATTCTGGTGTGATGAAATTGCTTCCGCAGCAAAAAATAAAGCGCGCTGGTGTAGAAATGAAAACCAGTCCTCTGCTTGCAGCCCAAGGCTTAATCTCTTATTTACATAAGGCTGTGCTTGAAGGAATTCACTAGGCTTTCTAGGCTGTGCTTAATTGACCTTACTGGGCTCTGAAATGCAAGGGATGAAGGACATAAACTATTGGTCCATATATATAACAGATGGGGAAACCAAGGCAGTGCATATTGTTACAAAAAGGTCAGTGAAGCAGAACACTGTCCAAGCCCATTCCTGAGCTGATGCTACACATGATGGACAGGTGCCCCTGAGGCTGCCCGGAAAAATTCCTGGGAGCTATAGCAGAGGTCAAGGATTTGCCCACCTGCCTGGCTGGGCCAGTTTTTACTAGGAGCCACTGATCACTAGGGTTTTTCTTGGGGAAATGCTGCATAGGGAGACAGCTTGAATCGACCAAAGGTGAGGCCACATTCCTGGCGTGACCATGGAGCAAGAAACTGGTGGCTCAGACCAGAATTGTTTGGTGGCAAGATGTTTTTAACCACATGGAGATCGCAGAATGAACCTTCCTTTTTTCTGGCTTGGTGCTCTGCCTGCTTCTGTCATTGGCTACAATACACTTTCTCCTTTTCTACCTGGGGACTTATTCAGACTTGAAGCCAGCGAGCACTTCATCTTCTCTGTGACGTTCTTCTTAGGTTCTGGCAGGAGGGAAATGCACCTTTGTAGGGTTGGTGGCCTTGGCATTCACTATGTCTACAAGCCATTGTTTAGATACTCCTTTAAGTCTCAACTCTGAAGGCATCTGCTCCAAGAGGCTTTCTCTGATCACTCTGTGAGTAGCAGGACCTGCATTGATATCCCTCTGGCTTCATTTTTCTTTAGAGCCATTAATGTTACTTGACATACATTCTTTCTCTCTTATGCTATTATCGACATGATATTTTTGTCTGTCTTTTCCATGAAGGTACAAGCTCCAGGAGTAGAAGCTCTTTAATGGTTTTGTTCACAGATGACCTCCAGCACCCATCCCAGTATCTGGCCCATGATTTGTTCAACCTTTGTCCCAATATTAGTTCAACGAATGCACTAATGGATGCCTGTCCTCTCTGGAACCACGTCCTCCTCTTATGACCTCTTTTATAGCACCTTTGCACCCTGGAGATTTTCCTCTGTCTTTCCTTAAGACTGTCAGCTCCTTTGGGGGAGAGACACTCCCTTCCATCCTTTAACACAACTGCTTAGACCCTTAGCTCAGAATCTGGGACAGTGTGGTCTCAAAGTATGATGGATTGGAAACTAATTGGCTGAATATCCTGATGAGAGATGAAGAGTAGTCAAGGATTGTCTTGAAGACAGAGCCAAGGGGCCAGATTTAGAATCAGTGGCATCTGTGACAGCTCACGTGGGAAGAAGCAGGAGGAGGAGGGGTTGACCTTGACTCAGAATTCTGTCTAGGTGGTGCAGGTGGCACTGATGTTAACTCAGGTGCAGGTTGTTGGGGGGGGGGTTGTGGCTAGTTCAAGTTGTTGGTAATGAATGACCTCAGATAAGTCACAGTCTTTCTGTACCTGCTGTGGTTTGGATAAGGAAATGTCCATTAAAGGCACACGTGTTTAAAGGATTGGTGGCTCGCCTGCGGGGCTATTGGGAAGTGGTGGAACTTTTAAGAGGTGAGGCCTAGTTTAAGAATGTTAGATATTTGTGGTTGTGCCCTTGAAGGGGATATTGGCCCGTTGGCCCCTTCTCCTCTTCTCTTTCTTGATTCTTTGCCAAAGTGAGATGACCAGTCTCCTCTGCCACATGTTCCCTGCTGGGATATACTGCCTTACCACAGGTCCAAGTGGCCATGGACAGAAACTTTTAAAACTATGAGCCAAAATAAATCCTTTTTTCTTATAAGTTGATTATCTCAGGTGATTTGTTACAGAGATGCAAAGCTGACCAACACAGAGCCCTTTTGCCACCTGTGAAATAAAAATCGCTTTCCTTCCCATCTCTCTCATGAGGATGCCAATTTAAAAATTAAGATGTTTTTTCCAACCAGAAGTCGAGGGCCTATGACAGGCTGAATTTTGTGCAAAGGTTACTGCTAAAAGAGAGGCTTATGTGTTGTGCACCCTGTCTCTGAGCATCATTTCATGTCTCTTCTGTGTCTCACTTTATTAAGAGGAGCTCATCACTCACAGGGTACCACGGACATGTTCTCTTGCACAGTAACTAGTCTGAGGATTTCCTCAACATCCCCTTTGAGGCAGGCAGGAATTTGGGAATCTGACTCAGTAGATAAAACTGCACTTCTCTGAAGTGGGATACTCTTGTGTTGAACTGAGTTAAAAATGAAATTCTTGTCTTCTCAACAGGAGTTTCCCAAGAGGAAACATGCATAGTTACTTTCTTTCCCAACCAACAACTTAACAGCAAGGTAGCATTTCCCTTTGGGGATCCTGTTGACTGAATTATTCTTTTTCTTCCATGGATGTATTTTTTTTATCATAAGGTATATTAAGATTTAGAGGCCAAGTTAGTGTCATTGGGTAATTGGCTTGGGTCAAAAGCCATTTATCACTTTTGCTCAGAGTCTGTATCACACAGGGTTCCTTTGCCAGTGAAATTTCCTTGGAGAAAGTTCGTTATAGAAAACATAAAGGAGAAGCTGTTTGGCTTGGGGCTTTGGTAACCTTTGGAAAATTTATTATTCCTTGTTCATACTCTAAACTTTGCTTTATTTTTTTCTCCCTCGACTCTTTCAAAAAGAAAATGTAGGTAGAATTGAAATGTAAGGGCATGCAGAAAAATGAGAGTCAAGTATGACATGAATGTCAGCTCAGTAATTATAGTGGCTGAGCATTCTGATTTGACTTAGAGTTTCCCGATCACTCAAGAAATGGGGAGAAAAGAGGAAATATATACCTTTCATCACCATAGCCAAGTATCCTGACTCTGTAGAGGGGCTTCATCTTTCCTGGCATAAAATTCTTAGAGAAAAACAATTCTTGAGAGAGATCTATGCACACATGTATAGAAAGCAAGAGCTTTATATGTATACACAGTAAGAGTTTTATGATAAATTTAGAAGTCTATATTTTAGTAGCATTTTTATTTATGTTGATTAAGAGAGTCACACAGCCAGGTGTGGTGGCTCACGCCCATAATCCAAGTACTTAGGAGGCTGAAACAGGAGGATTGTAGGTTTGAGTCCAGCCTCAGCAACTTAAACTCTCAGCAACCTCGTGAGACCCTGATTCAAAATGAAAAATAAAAAAGGCTGGGGTGTGGCTCAGAGATAGAAGCTCCTCAGTTTTAATCTTTAAGCACACACAGACACAGCCACATAAAAGTACAGCTCAGCATAATGCTTGTGACAGAAACCAACATGAGATAATCATGTAGACCTGGGTTTTAGCTGGGCTCAGGGACAGCACTTTGGAACCTCTGGATCATTCCACCTTCAAGGGGGACTTGAAAACCAAATGAATTGGAATGACAGGGGAGCTTATTAAAATGCAGATCCTCAGGCCCCATCTTGGAACTGTATCTTAGATTACAACCACAGGGAGACAGCCTGAGACAGGTATTGGATGAGGCCGGGGTAGAAGGAAATACTGGTAGGGGAATGGGGAGGGGGTCAGGGCATACAAAGCAGATACTCATAATTGGTGTTACTAAGTCACCACCACCGTGGCCAATTGGAAATGAGCACCCTGGAGCAACTCTGGGCCAGGATCTACTTACCACCCCCGAGAGGCCAGGGATCTGTGGTATTTACACATCAACCCATCACTTACTCAGTAGTTCCAGTTGGCTTCAGGGAATTAATATGATCTGATATACAAGTAAGCAAAACAAACTTTGGCGTCCAGAGAAAGCTCTTGGGCAAAGACATTCAGGACCATTAACTGGATCCCCAGTAGCACTTGTAATGGGGGAGGTGGGGAAGGGGAGTGTATCAGTTTGTCAGGATTGCTGTACAAAGTACTACTAACCAGGTGGCCTAAACAAAACACATGTCTCACAGTTCTGGAAACAAAGTCCAGGGTCAAGGTGCTGTAGGCTTGATTCCTTTTGAGGGTTGTGGGAGGGAATCTGTTGATGCCTGTCACCTAGCTTCTGGTGATTTTGTGTCCATCTTTGGTGTTTCTTGCCTTTTGCTCTATCACCAGATCTCTGCCTCCATCTTCACATGGTCTTTCCCCCTGTTTCCAATTGTTTTCCTTTTGTAGGGTGTTTATGTTGAAGCTCTGCTACCTTGATCCCTTAAAATATAATATTTGGAGATTGAGCTCTTAAAGAGGTGATTAAGTTCAAGTGAGGTTCTTAGGTTGAGTCCTAATCCAATATAACTGATGTCCTTGTATGGTGAGGAAATCTGGACATAAAGAGACACCAGGAACGTGTGCACTCAGAGAAATGGCCACATGAGGACGCAGTGAGGAGGAGCCATCTACACATCAAGAGGAGGAGCCTCAGGGGAAGCCACACCTGCCAACGCCATTATCTTGGCCATCCATCCTCCAAAGATGTTTAAGCTGCTCAGTCCATGGTATTTTGCTATGGCAATGGGAACACTGTACTATATAAGGATAACAGTTACATCAGTTTAAAAGCCTACTCCTAATCCTGATTCATCTTAACTAGTTATATCTGCACCAACTCTGTTTCCAAACAAGATCATGTATGCAGACACTGGAAGTTAGAATTTTAAGGTACACAGTTTTGGAAGACACAATAGACTACATAACAGGAAGAGTATATGGGTGAGGCTCTGAGGGCATGGGCCACACCAGCTGAACCTGAACCTTTGAGACAGGCTCTGGATATCTGCATTGCAAACAGTTTTTTTTTTTATAATTCTTTACTACATTAAAATTTGGGAATTGACATAGAAAATAGTGAAGAAATTACTTTGTCTCACCAAAATGTTTATTTTTCTCCATTGTAGTTTTGGTAGAAATAGGAGAAGAGAAAACCATCTGAAGCTTTCCAGTGTTACTGAGAATTTTTGACTGTGAAACACCACACTTACATTATAGTTGGGTAGTCACATGACCACAACCTCTGCTAGTCTGTGTACTCTTTTCAGGGTAGAGACTGGATTGAGTTCATCTTTGTCTTGTTCCTAGTACATTGCCTGTGATAATTTGTCTCTGTAGGCCTGAGTCTGTCAAATAATAGCTTGCTACTGAATATTTGTTAAATAAATGATGTAGATTTGTACATGCTGGCTAATAATTGTCAGTTGGATGAAGGAATGGATATTAAGAATGATACTGAATCTCTGCCTCCTAACATTTTATTTAACTAAATGATATTATGGAGTATAATATTCCCAGAGTTATCATTGTTGACTCTACCATGGAAACACTGATTTTCCCAGTGGAATTTATTTGATCAAACTTCACTAGAGAAATAAGTTGAGTGGTGACTGGAATTTAATACCTAACTAGGCAGTTTATTTTCTATGTTCAATTGTTAGACAGCCTTATACAAAATGACATATGGTATATACTTGGCTTTAAGTAGTTTGTATTAAGAATGGCTACAATAAAGACTCACTGCAGTATACAGTTTAGCTGTTCACAAATATTCTAGCTCTTCTCTCCTTGCAGTTATATGATAGAATTATACCTCTCTGATTAATTTATAATTAGGCATGACCATGTGACTTCTTTTGGTCAATTACATCTGAGAAGTGATGTCATTTCTGGGTGGAAGCTTTATGACATGATGGGATATTTACTTCCCTGTTTGTGTTGATCATAACCTCACCTGTCAAGATGAAGCCTCCATCAACCCAGATCTCTGAATGATTATCAGAGGTCTGTCTGCTTCATTCCACTAATAGATACATGCTATGAGTAAGATGTAAAATTTGAGAGATAAGCCATTTAATTTTGTTTTTATTATGCCATTGTAATAAAACCTCTTTTCTTGCTTGATATAACTGTATTTGCTCATATTTGAGAGTTACAGAAACAATATCTCTTAGTGATCTGTAGACTGTGATCAGTTTGGTATTACCTAAATATCTGATATATTCATATGGAACAAAATATAGAAATGTTGAAGTAAGAAAACAATGGCCACAATGTAGTGTTTTCGTTTATCTCTATTGCATTTTATTATATAATTTTTATTTAATTTTATATGCTATATTATTTCTTTCTACAACTTTATTTTCTACTAAACTAGATATGACTATGACAATGGCAAGAGTAAAGTGACCACAAATCTGCTCTTCCACGAAGGCAATGGAAACCCTGGGAAGACTGTCAAAATCAACTTTCAGAACTCTGAAGATTAACTAAAGGCTTGTAACAACTTAAGGCATGATCGTTCAAGAAACAGAGCTGAATTTGAAGAAAAAAACAGCAAGTCTTGGGGTGTTTTAATTTACTCTAATTCCATCCTTGTTCCCCAGCTCTGTGGTTACTTTGAAAAATCAATAGATTTGCAACTATGATAGCTGAGTAGCCACTGGAGGAGGCAAGTAGATTGGAAGTTTCTTCAAAACTCTATTCTTGGAAAATTACTCTGTCTGGCAATTGGTGGAAATATACCATTCTAAGACATTATTTTCCTGGACTCAGCACCCAGTCTGTGCTGGCAACCCTGTCTGCTATATGTTGGAAAACAATTAGTGACAACTGTTTAACATCATAGTTGCCTGAGGTGGTGTCACAGCTTAACCAAAGGCTGACTACAAAACTTTAATTGTAGAATCTAGAAGGCATACTTGAGAAAGGCCTGAGAGGGCTCTAAATTGCTATCATCTCTGGCCAAAGATGGACCTCTGTAGAGAAAGGAAATGAAGACTGAAGACTGAATAGTCACATATTGCTTTTAGGGACATTGAGTATACATCTCAATACATACATGCACACAGAGTCCTTAGGTGAAGCCTGGGAGATGTATTTATTCCAAATAGCCAGGGTAACATGTTTAATAATTAGCTGATCACTAAGCTAACCAAGCAGGAATTTCACTGGATGTACAGGAAAAAGAACACAAACTTTAAAGAATTAGTTTAGGAAAGTCATTAAACCAACAACCAGCAACAAAAGCATCATTAACAAGAACAACAAACCCTGGAGTGAGAATTCAATAACTAGAATTGACACATTACACCAAAAAAGTTAAATTTCAACAAAAAATTGAAGAGGAAGAAAAAGTATTTGAGCAAATAGTCAAAGCTTTTAAAATCTGATAAAGACATTAATCTAAGAAGCTCTAGAAACTATAAGAGGTTAAAGTCAAAGAGATCCACACCAAAATGTGATAATCAAAATGTCTTAAAGACAAAGAATCTCGAAAAACCAGGAGAAAGGTAACATATACAAGAGTGCCTCAATAAAAATAGCAACTGACCTCTCATAGTTAAATTGCTAAAAGAAAATGACCTGTCAACCAAGAATTCTATGTTCAGAAACTGTTTTTCAAAAATAAAGGAGAGCTGGGTGTGGTGACACACACCTGTAATCCCAGTATGGGAGGCTGAGGAAGGTGGATTGCAGGTTCTAGGACAGATTCAGCAATGTAGCAAGACTCTCAGCCTAGTGAGATCATGTTTCCAAAGCAAATAGTAAAAAGGAAGGTAGAATGCCTCTGAGTTCAATTCCCAGTACTACAAGATAGATATAGATAGATAGATAGATAGATAGATGATAGATAGATGGAGAGAGAGAGAGAGAGAGAGAGAGAGAGAGAGAGAGAGAGAGAAAACTAAACATATCCAAAAAACAAAAAACAAAATTATTGCCATCACTTCTGCCCCATAAGAAATACAAAAGTTATTCTTTATATTGAAATGAAACTTGCTGAGGTCAGCCTTGAACCTGAAATCCTCTTGTCTCAGCCTCCAAAATACTGGTATTACAGGCAGGTATCACCACCACATTGAGATATGAAATGAAATAACATAATACATTAACTTAAATCTGCATGAAGGCATAGGGAGCCCTGGTAAAGGTAACTATCTAGGTGAATGTAAAAAAAAAACACACAAACATTTGAATGCATTTTTTGTAGTTATTGTCATTTTCTTAAAATAAAACCGCATAAAACATATTTAAAAATGTTGTTGTTTATAATGAATAAGGTGTGATTCATGTTATAATAATAGAAAGCAAGGTAGAGGGAATGGTAAAATATTGGAGCAAAATTTTTGCATACTGTTGGAATTGTATTAGTACTAATGTGATTAGATTGCTTTAAGATGTTAATTATAATTTTTGTAAAAACTACAAAGGAAATCACTCAACGATATGTTAAAAGAAATAATCAAAATAATATATAAGGAAATGTATATTTAACACAAAAGAAGCCAGTGATAGAGGAATAAAGAAATAACAACAACAAGAAAGACACAAGATACATAGGACCCCTAACCCTCAGCAAAGGGATAGACATAAATCTTACCCTATTAGTAATTATGTTGAATATAAATGGATTAAAGTTTCCAATTAAAAGAAAGATATTAGCAGAATGAATTAAAAACCTATGGTCCAAGTATATGCTGTCTAGAAGAGACATGTTAAAGCTCAACAACACAAAGACATTGAAAGTAAAAGGATAGAAAGTATATACTATGTTCACTGTCCTTAAAAGATGGCTATAATGTTAATATTATTTGATGAAATAGACTTTAAGTTAAAAAATTGTTACTGGAGACAAAGGACATTTTATTTTATTTTATTTTATTTTATTTTTTTATTGGTGCACTGTATTCATATATCATAGTGGGATACAAACTTTTGTAGACATACATGCACATATCACCAAATCAGCCCCTACCTGATCCCCGCCCCATTCTCTCCCCATCCCTCCTTCCCATGCTTGGCTTAGTGGTTGACATCTAGTATTATAGCAATTTATCCAAAATTAAAAATGATAATCTCACATAACAGTTTCATTTGTCTGATACCAAGCTTTTGATGACTTAGAGATAACATTTCAATATTTCTTTTTGCTTTCTTTCTTACCAGAGAATATTTTTTCTATTTTTTTAGGTGAAACTATCATATATTTATATATTTATTTTTCAGAAAAAAATCTATCCTAATATGGAATATGGATTCTAGATACCCAAAACGATCTTGAAAAAGAACAAAGCTAGAAGATATATATCTTCTGATTTCAAACCATATAAAGCTACAATAATTGAAACAGTGTAGTACTGTTATAAAGGCAGATATATAAACCATTGGAGTTAAATACAAGCCTAGAGCTAAATTCTTCCCTATATTGTCAAGTTATTTTTGACAAGGTTTCTACGAACATTTGGTGGTAGAAATAATAATCTTTTAACTAAATATTGTTGAAAAATAATAATTACATGGAAAATAATAAAATTGGACCCTTACCTAATCCCATATACAAGTATTAACTCAAAATAGATAAAAGACCTAAATATAAATCTTAAGACTATAAACTTTTAGAAGAAAATCTGGGTCATAAAACCTCACAACATTGAAACTGGCAGTGATTTCTTGGATATGATTTCAATGGCACAGGCAACAGAAGAGTATACAAACTCCCTAAAAAATAAAAAAAATATTGTATATCCAAAGACAATGTAAACAGAGTTAAAAGTTACTAATAGAATTGGATAAAATATTTCCAAATGCTATATCTGAAGGTATATTAATATTCCAACTAGAAATCCTAAAAATTAACAACAATAAAGGCAATCAATACAATTTAGAGATAGGTAAAAGACTAACATAAATAATGAATCTCCACAGATAACCAATCTTAGTTGTCTGTTGGATGGAAAATCTTGTTTCTCTGGTTCTGGTGTGTGTTACCTATTTCTTCTTTGTAGTTAATCTCTTTGAGTATTTTCTCTAGCGCTGGTTTTGAAGACATAAATTCCTTCAGTTTCTGTTTGTCATGGAAGTTTCTTATTTTTCCATCTAATTTGATAGAAAGTTTTGCTGGGTAGGAAATTTTTGGCTGGAAATTGTTTTCTTTCAAAATTGGGAATATGTTACTCCAAGCCCTTCTGGCTCTCATAACTTGGTTTGGGAAGTCTGGAGTGATTCTAATTAGCTTGCCTCTGAATGTCACTTGGCCCTTTGTTTTTGTTGCCTTTAAGATTCTCTGCTTGGCTTCCACAGTGGTCATTTTGACAATTATGTGGCATGGGGATCCTCTTCTCCAATCCCGTCTAAAGGGAGTTCTATAAGTTTCCTGGATCTGTGTATCAACCTCTTGCTCTATGTTTGGAAAATTTTCTGCTATTACTTCCTTGAAGAGATTGTTGATCCCTTTGGTTTCACTTTCTTTTCCCTCCTCTATTCCAATTATTCTTAGGTTAGTTCTCTTAAAATGGGCCCATATTTCTTCAATGTCAGATTCCTGCTGTTGGATATTTTTTTCTAGATTAGAAACTATGCGTTCATTTTTGGAATGATCATCTTCTAAGAGTGAGATTCTGTTCTCCATGTGGTCTAATCGGTTGTTTGTGCTTTGAATTGAGGCCTTTACTTCATTAATTGCATCCTTTATCTCTTTTTGGCTCTCTCTGAGTTCTTTTCAAAGCACCTCTATTATTTCTACAGTTATTTTCCTGATTTGATCTTCTAGAAATCTCTGATTTTCTGTTTTATCGGGTTCTGATGTTGTGGGGTTGTGGGCATTCATTGCTCCAGTGTTATTCCTCTTTCCCATGATTTCGGAAGTTTGTGCCTTCTCTGGGTTCTTCCCTTGGGTCACTATGACTTCGCTTAAGGTGCTCTGGATCTCGAGTCTGTAGTATTTCTGACCCCACTCCTCCTTTACTGGGTTGTATCACAGAGTCTCCGACCCAGGGAGTCGATAGAGGCTGCTTTTAGACCATGGGGGGTGCCAGGTTGCACGTTCTCCTATGGTGTGATATCTCTGCCACCGCCACTCCCCCACTGGGTCAAGTCCCAGGGAGTACAGTACTGGGATTTCTCCTCTGGGGCCCGCAATTTGACTCACTGTTCTTGAGTTCGCAGATGTAGATATACTGGACTCGGTGAATTCGCTGCTTCTGCCGCCGATGGCAATATGGCGCCGCTGCTGTGCCCTTGGCCGTGAGGCTGGCTTATTTCTTCTTGGTTTTGAGTTCCACTCTGAGTCCCTGCAGCGTGTGCTGAGCTCAGCCACTGGGAGCTTTAGATGCTCCCTGCGCCGAGAAATCCCGCCTTGCTGTTCCGCAGTGGCTCACCTCGGCTTGCTGTAGCTGTCCGGTGAATTCACTGCTGCCGCTGGCAGTATGGCGCTGCTGCCATGTCCTCGGGTGTGAGGCCGGTGTATCTCCTCTGTGGCTCTGAGCTCTGTTCTCAGTCTGCTTTCTCTCTGGAGCCTGGTGATTTTTTTGTTTCTCTGGTGATGGTGTTTTCTGGCTATGAAAGGTGCTGATTTTGTGGTACAGGAGATTGGTTGTTAGCGGGGCTCTTAAGCCCCGCTTTTCTCGGTCGTCATCTTCCCGGAAGTCTCGACAAAGGACATTTTAAGAAAGACATAACAATTATGAATGTATATGTACCAAATAACAAAGACCCTAAAATATATGAACCAAAATCTGATATAAGTGAAAGGATTAATAGAAATTTTAATAGTAATAGTTGGAAGTTTTCATAATCTACTCTCTGATGTGAAGAACAGCCACCCTTAATACTAAAGAAGACTTGAACAAAACTATAAATCAGCTAGACTTAATGCACATTTATTTAGCATTACCCTCAACAGAAGACATTTGTCTCAAGGATACAAGGACCTGTTTGGCAAATTGACTCTACATTAGGCCATAAAACAAGCCTCAATAAATTTAAAAGGATCAAAATCATAAAAGTGTATTCGATAATCACAAATGAAATTGAATTAGAAATAAATAACAGGTGAAAATTTAGAAGGCTTATAGACACATGGAACCTAGATAATGGGTCTAATTAACCAATGAGTCAAGGAAGAGGTAGGTCACAAAGGAAATCAGACAGTGCTTTGAGATGAATGATAACCAAAACAGACATACAAAAACTTATGGGATTTAGCTTAATGCATGCTTAAAAGGAAATTTATAGCTTTATTACCTATATTAAAATCAACAGAGAGCTCAAATTGATTATATTCCTAAGGTAATATTTCACCTTAAGAAAACACCTCTAGAAAAAGAAAACACAAAATCCTCATCAGAGGAAGAAAGTATTAAGAAGTAGATCATAAGTAAATAAAAATTACTAGTCTTTACAGATTTCTGATTTAGTTTTAGCAACCTGAATATAGTAGAAACCTCTGAATTGTACATGTTAAGATGATGAACATTAATTGCATGTGAATTATCTCCATAAGGCTGTCATTAAAATCCAATCAGTTTTTCCTTCTTGCTCTCTGCAGTGTCACAAAAAGAAGTGGTAACTTGGATACTTTACAGCATACCTGTAACTGCCCTTTGGGTGTCTATAATGTGGGCCATTTAAACCCCTTTTTTGGAAGGAAAAGAATGGGAGAAAATAGGGAAACCTTCAGAATATGGCAATGTCAATTAGTTCGTGTCTGTATCTCACATTTGTTTGATTATCATCTGGAAATAGCTCTCTGGATCCTCTACTTTTTCTTGTGTCATTTTCTGTGTCTGTCAAACTTTGAAGAGAACCATTACTTCTTTGTAATTTTATATGTTTTTTATGAAGTACAACATCAAACCTCTGATCACTTTTCAAAATGTTTCATCATTTTCATTTAATATGCGAGTTTTTATACCTATTTTTCCAAATATATAGATCATACAGGAAAGAAATGGCTCTGTGAAAAAGATTCGAGATTTGAACTTACAGATTCATTTTTATATATTTTACAAAAATAAGTACAAGGTGTGATTTTGCTGAGGGAGAAGGATCCAGATCATAACCACTCTATTTCCATTCCTAGGTTAATCATTACACGTTAGAAACACAGACTTCACCTCCCCCAATTTTTCCAGTCTTATGTATTACAAATAGTTTCCCAGATTTTCTAGTTTCAACTTGAAATATAATCTTCATAAAGCTCTGACGAGCACAATTTCTTTGTAACTTCTTTTCTCTCATCACTGCCACTGTGTGGAATTTATAGAGCATCTCTGACAGTCTTTGTGCTTTGTGTAGATGATATTCCAGTGTCAGTTCTTTGCTCTGAAGAGTTTAAAATCCGCAGCTTCAGGCACTCCCAACAATAAAGCAAAAAATGGTGGTGGGCAGAGGTTTCAAGGTCTCTAAATTGGCTCCCACAAGACTCTCAAATCATCATCCTAAGGGGTCCTTTTTTTGTAATCAGTAGCCAAAATTAAAAGTAGGACCTTAGTAACCTTGCCTTTTCTTCCCATGGAACCATAAAACCTTGTCAGGCTGTATTTCCCTGAAAACTTATCACAGTGTCAGGTTATTTAGTTCATAATAACAAATGTCCACTTACTCCTGGACACCATGATATGTATTACTTTAACTAGCATGTAAATTTTTTGTGGGAAGAGTCTGTGTGTTTTTGGAATTTTAGGATTACTTTGCAGTAGTAGATACATACTTATGTAAATCTTTATAATTTCAGTGCAAGGTAACAAAAAGCCCCTCCCAACATGTTTAACCAAACAAACAAATGAATGAATGGAATTTATTGACAAGTTACTAAACGGTTTAGAGGATATAGCCTTTGGGCATGGCTGGATTCAGGCTTCAATGACTTGAAAAATGATTGGCAGGCCCTGGTCTCTATCCTTCAGTTCTAATTCCCAGGGTTTGATTCTGTAGCCGCTCAGCTCAGGTTTCTCCTTACTGGTGGTGACTCAGCTGTGACTAATCTAGGGCAGGAGCATTCCCTCTCTCTTTTTCCTTGTCCTTCTCTCTCTTAACATATGTTTCTAGCAAAGGACAGTGGTTTTCATTGGAAGGCTTATCCTGGCCCAGGAGGCTGGGTAAAGACGTAATGTTCTCATTAGCCAGCCAGGTGTGGTGTTAGTAACAGGGAAACTTCATCAAACAAGAGTAAAGGGAGGAGTATTTTACTGGACCAAACTGGGATGTCATTTCTATAAAATAGTGGATACTGGATAGCCAATCATAATAGATAGTAATCACTAGTTGGTATATAATCAGAATCACTTAAATTGGGGCCATTTGGATTTTTCAAACATTCAACAGCATCTGCCAAGAAGACAAAGGATCACATTTACTTTTGTTTAATCAATACAAGCTAAGCATGGCTACTGATGCAGGACTGCTCAGAACCTTAGTGTTAATAGCCTTGTTTTCAGCTCTAAACTAATCCTAAGAAGGCTCCTATCGATACACATGGCACCCATGTTTCTTTTAAATCAATTATCTAGATCAAGGTTACCTCATTAGCCAATCTTTTGGGGGAGAATCTGGTTGTCTTCGCTTTGTGCATCAGTATCTGGAACCTCGTTTGTGGTGGTGTTGAATAATGCCATTAAGTGAGGACAGTGGGCAGAGCTCCCTAGGCTCTAAATGGGTAGAAGCACAGAGCAAGGCTGGTGATGGGACCTGGCATTTCTTCTGCTCAGTTCCACCACTTTTGGATGGTTTGCTGTAAGTTAAATGAGATCTTTTTTGCTCTTCCTTCAGGCCAATTCCCTTGCAAGGTAAGACATTTATTTCTGACCTTAAGGCGTCATTACAGGGAACTAGAAGTGCTCCAGGGAGGGACCTAGCTTCCCGCCTTTGTGCAGCGGTCTCTGAGGTTCCAATTCCCCATCCACCGGTTAAGTCCCAACTCCAGGTTAACAGCACCTATTAATTTGTAGACAAAAATAACAGTTAAGTAGCAGGAAGGGAGCATGCCCTTAAGGGAATACCCAAATGCTAAGCTGGAGTCACACCAGGACCACCTGCATCAATTTAAAACAGTTTTTACCAGCACAGGAAGAATTTTCTGCAAACGTTTGTGTTTGCAAAGCTTGTTTACCTCAGCTGGAAATTGCAGCCGATCGCAATTTGAAGATTGTTTACTTTTTTTCCTCCTAAATGATATTCAGTGGTAATTATTTGGGAACCAGATTTTGTTGTTTGAAAATGATGGGAAGTAAACTTGGATTCGATTCAGGCTCTTGAGACCCAGATGAAAGAGGATACGTGTGATTTCAAACAATCTCTGGAAGGGGAGAACAGATCTGGAAGAGCCCCGTGGGTAGGGCCTCTGCAGAGGGAAGTCTTTTCTTGCTTTGGTAAGGGTTATGCTACCCTGTATACAGTATCTTGTCCAGAATGATGACCCTTGGGTGCTACATGATTCAGCAGCCAAGCATTTTTTTATGCTTATATGACTCCACTTCGTGCATCATAATGGCCTGTAGATATTTCAGGAAGAATTTTTAGAAAAGACTTGGCATAAAACCTGTCCTTTCTTGGTCTTGGTTCTGCAACTGACAAGAATTCCAGTGTCCTAGCATGCTCTCTTTCCTGAGAATCACAGAGAATCAAAATTTTATAGTACCTGGAAATAGGAGAGTGGTGTTATGGTTTATATATGGAATGTCCCCTGAGAGAACTCTTGTTTTGATGTTCAGAGTTGATGTAATGAGGATTATAATCTCATAAGTGGATTAATACATTGTCATGGATTTATTGGGTGGTAACCTAGGCAGGTGGGTGTGACTGAAGGAGGTGTGTCCCTGGGGGTGCGGCCTTGAGGACTTTGCTAGGAGTCCCCTTGTTTGGTGTCTCTTGCTTCAGGCTTCTCTGATGTGAGACCAGAGCATACACACTCTGCCTCTCTCCCTCTCTCTTTCTGCCTTCTGCTGCAAATGTAACCCTGACCTCTGCCAATGTAACCTGGCCTGACATGGACTAACTCCTGAAATCTCCACAACTGTGAGCAAACAAATCCTCCTTTCTCGAAGTTGTGGTAGTCGGCATTTTGGATTGTAGCAGTTAGAATGATAACTAAAATAGGTGGTGTGGGATGACTTACACATATGTACCATGATGCCAGGAAGTTGTACTATGTCTGGAACTAAAGTCACAAAATACTAGATTTGGGATGGATATTGAGGAACTTCTTCAGTACTTTTGTATCAATGAAAAAATGCCATTTGCACATAGTGTGCACATGGTATATCACTAAGAAATATAAAAGAAGTCTGTTACAGTTCAAGAACTAACTTTTAATCTTATAAGCACAGTAGTTTTTCTTTTTGGGTCTACCAAGAGAAGAACCTATTCTTAACCATGTGTAGTCCTAAAGGTGGTCATAAAAATAAATGCTCACAAAAAGACTTCCTTTGCTTCCATACATTTTTCATTTCCCTAGGGAAAGGCTAAGCCATGTGATTAGCTTTTGTTGGTAGTCTAAACAGACATTGCACATTTATCTCCTGGGCTAATGAATAGAGGAGTTGGTGTGAAATTGCAATCCGCCTTCTTGTTGCAGCGGAACAGGCTGTGTAGACCACATGGTACAGCTAGAGTGGGGTGGATTTCTCTCTTTGAACTATTTATTTATTTATTTATTTATTTATTTTTCTTTGAACTTTTTAGAGCACAATATTCTACCAACCCTTGATGGGAATAAGTATGTCCAGGGACTTAGATTTAGGTTATCACTGAGGTATAACCTAGCTTGACCTACCTAATACACCAACATTATAAAATTTCTGTATAGAAATAAGATGATAATATTATATTGTATAATGGTAAAAACAACTATTTAAAGGTTAGACACTGAAGTTTTTTTTATGTCAGTGTCATATCTTCTCTAAAACAGCTCATTTATTTAGATTTCTTGGGATGATGCAAAAAAGTTCTTATAAAACTGGTGGCTTCAAACAAAAGGAATTTGTTCTTGTAGTATTCTGGAATCCAGAATTTCAAACTTAAGGCATTAGTAGGAGCACACTGTTCAAAGGCTCCAGGCTAGACCTTTCCTTGTCCTTTCTAGTTTCTAGTGTTTCCTGATGTTTCTTAATTCATGACAACATAACTAAACTCTGCCTCTGTCTTTATATGGGATTCATTTCATTGTCTGTCTTCATGTCTCAAATTTTTCTTCTTTTTCTATTGTAAGAATACCAGTCATTGCGGTTGGGACCTACCCTAAATCCAAGATGATCTTATCTTGAGATCTTTAATTACATCTGCAAAGACTGTTTCTAAATAAGGTGACATTTATAGGTATCAGATGTTAAGACATATCTTTTGGGGGACATACTTCAACCCAATATCAAACACTTAAACAAATTTTCAATAAAAAGATTGTTTAGCACAAGATCTTAATTAAGGATTTTTTATAATGAATTATTCTATTTTTCTTAAAATGACTTAACCAATCTCTTCTCTGATTCTTTTTAATTAAGATACTAACTTAAATTTAATTTTCCTTATTTTTTATTTTTTTATTTATTATTATTATTTTTTGTGGTACTGGGGTTCCTGGAAGCCCTTCTACCTCCGGGCTACACTCCCAGACCTATTTTTACATTTTTTATTTGGAAACAGGGTCTCCTAAGCCAGCGCGCACGGCTGGCTTTGAACCTGCGCGATCCTCCTGTCTCTGCCTTCCAAGTGCGGGGATTACAAGCGTGCGCCACCACGCCCAGCTAATTTTCCTTATTTTTAAAGTCTTTAATGATGCTACCCCAGAAGCACATCTACTGATAGTGAGACTTCACCTTAATAGTGAGGCAAACTTCTTTGACTTTGTATCATATGTATTTTCTCCATCACTTTGTACATAGCTAATCTTCTACTCTGTAGAGTAAATGGAAAAATATTTTTAAATCCCCAAACCTTCAGATTCTTAAGAGAAACAGAAAAGTGTTAACAAAACATCAGAATATGCTTGAAGTACTGGATAAAAGTTATAATTTTCCCTCTACTTCTATTTTACCTCATTTCTTATATTCTTCTTGATATAGTTGATTTCAGAGGGCTTTCATTTAAAATCCTGGATAATTGCTGATTGAATGAAATTACTTGACTGATATTTTTTTTTGTTTTGGTATTAAATCTTGTTGCCCAGGGGCATTCTACCTCTGAGCTACACTCTCAGCCCTTTTTATTTTGAAATAAAATTTCCCTAAATTGCTAAGGGCCTCACTAAGTTGCAGAGTTGGCCATAAATCTGTGACACTCCTGTCTCAGCCTCTTTGCACTGGGATTGAGAGCCTGCACCTTTATGCCTGGTTTGCGCTATTTTTTAAAATCTATAAAATGATGATCAGTTAGGATCTTAGACACATAACTTAGGAAGAAACTAATTGCTAATGGATTCCATTTCACTTTGTAATCCATTCACTTTTCTCAATTTTACTGAGGAGCTGGAAATGTAGGTGGCCAGGGAAGCTGCCTGGTATCAGCAGTTTGGGCCTGAATATGCTGAAGAGAGCTATCACAACTGTCTTTCCAGCTATCACAGCTGCTTCCATCCACGTGACAGAGGATGAATGTTGCTATTGTGAGGACAGGTTCCAGTTTTCTTAACGAGGACCTACTTTTTTGGCATAAAGTAAAATAGGAGTCATAGAACAGGCCTAGAGCTAATTATAAAGGTGGACTAATCAGTCATGTAGAGCCTTGGTCTTGGCTTTCAACCCCTCCATGGTTGCTGGAGCTGCTTTCTCAAAAACACTGAATAATGGTTCTTGGCCCAGCCACCAAAGAATGGTTCTTATTTTCTCACTCTGTATTTGTGTTATGGTTATTATGCAGTTAGGGTTGCTAAACCCATCTGCAGATAATGCCAGTAGACTTCCCATACCCTTTGCAGACATTGCTAATGGAACACGGTACTCCTTCCCATAGAGCCTGCATCATCCCCAAATCAGAGCTTCACCTGCCAGGCCCTGGTGATTGAGTTAGAGCATATTAAAATTCTAGTGGGTGAACTTCCATAAGACAATGTCTTTATTATGTATGAGCTGGGGGATGGGGTGAGGCAATTACATTGTTTTTTACAGAAGTCTGTGAAATCAGATAAGGGCAAAAGTAGTATCCTTCATTAGATCACAGTGAGTGACAGTTACCACTGCCATGGGCAATTTTGGGAAGAGGGCGGTAGAGGAGTTACCTGAGTTTGAAGGATTCCTGGGCTCATTATTCTTAGTTGTGCTTTACTGATACCCTTAGCATCACAGATCTATGCTTTGAAAACCGAACTATTTTTACACCATCTGCATTTCTGTAATTATTTCTTTTTTCTCTTGCTGATTTTAATAAAGCTCTTTATGAAAATGTCAGGCTGTCTCGGGAAAAGATGTGTTTGTTCATTTTCAGGTCACACTTTTAAAGGGAGGGCCATGTAGGCCTCTTCTGTGAGAGTAGTGTCAAAAGGAGAAAACTTTAAGTGGGGGAAAAAAATCTACCTTGGATATTGAGAACGTTTGTTTCTGCAATTCCATTTTGTACCTGCTTTCATAGTTTCAAACATAATGGGGAAAGAACATATTCTATGCAACTCAAATGCTCTTTTGGGAGAAGAATGAAAGGTAAAAAAACACAAAATGCTTGCTTTCCTTCTTGGGAGCATGAGAGGAGTAGGAACGCAAACCCACCAAGTACTTGAGGCCCCTGTGGCCTCTCTTTGTCTTCAGAAGACTTTGGTAATAGAAAGCAGGAGGCAGGAAAGCAGTCTTTATACGGGTAAAGTTCCATTCTGAAAGACTAGATTGGGATAGAAAATATCTGAAAAAGATGCTACCATGTGGCCACCCCCACGTTCCAGGCCTTGGGCAGACATTGCTTATTAGTCCTGGTGCCTGCCTGCCTGCTTTTCTTTCTTTCTTCCTTTGTCATACTGGAGATCAAACCCACACAGTTATTCTACCTCTGAGCTATATCCTCACCCCCTTTTTTATTTTTGGTTTTGTAAAAGGGTCTCAACTCTAAAACAATGTTGGTGGGATTGTAAATTAGTGCAACCACTTTGGAAAACAGTATGGAGGATCCTCAGAAGAATGGGAATGAACTTACCATTTGATCCAGCAATACTACTTCTGAGTGGTATTGGTAATGATATTTTATCCCATTAACATGTATGACTACAATACACCAATAAATACATTAAAAAGAGAAAAAGGGTCCCCATAGGTTGCTGAGAGTCTTACTACTTACCAAAAGAAAAGAAACCAAACTACCAAACTAATGCATGCATATCTATGTTCTTAGCTACACAATTTACCATAGTCAAACTGTGGAACCAGCCAAGATGTCCATCAACAGATGAATGGATGACAAAATTATGGGATATGTACACAATGAAATTTTACTCAACCATAAAGAAAAACACAATTACATAATTTATAGGGAAATTGCTGGGTTCCAGCCCTAGGAGAGTCGGGGTTCGTCTGAAGGTGAGGGGGAAAAACCGAGCCCGATGAGAGAAGATGACACACGATTCAGATTCGATTCTCTCCATTTTATTCAGGATTTGTTACAACTTTTATACTTTATTTTTTGGCAGAAAAGCAAGAGCATAGTCATGTAAGCAGGATTGCCAAGGACAGTAAAAATTATTATTTTCTATAAAGTTTAGGGCAAGGGTGCTGGACATAGTATATTTTGTCTCACTTCACAAGGCTGTCTCAAACTTAATCGTATACAGTGGCTCTAACTAAGGTCAGTTTGAACTTAATATTTGGCCCAATATCTTCATCCTTGGGAAGATATCTTTGCCGCCTGAGTCTCTCACAAACTGGTCCCCATCAGTTTTAGTTATAATGTTTATACATAAAATTCCAATTATACATATTAATCCAAATAATCCTAAAATAATTTTATGAAAGAAAGGAATGCCAGACATACTTCATGGGGGATCTACGCCATTGCGGATCCCCTGATCGAGCTTTCTCAAGATCTGCATGAAATTGCTGTGGCAGGAAATGGATGGAACTGGAGGACATTTTGCTAAGTGAGATTAGTCAGTCACAAAAATAACAAATTGGATGCTTTTCCTAATATGTGAAAGCTAGGGAGAAATGGGTAACAGGAGAAACTCTAGATGAAGAAGGAGATTCTATAGAGGAGCAAATAAGGCGACCTAACTGAGGGGATGAGAGGGGGAAAAGGAAACTCTCTAAAGCACATGATGTAATCAAACAAACATATCAAAGTAATCACTAAGCCAAGCATGGGAAGGAGGGATGGGAAGGGAATGAGGTGGGGATAAGGTATGGGCTAATTGGATGATGTGTGCATGTGTGTCTCCACGTCTTTTATCCCATTAAGATGTATGACTACAATACACCAATAAATACATTAGAAAGAGAAAAAGGGTCCCCATAGGTTGCTGAGAGTCTCACTACTTGCTGAGGCTGTCCTTGAACCTGTGGTCATTCTGTCTCAGCCTCTCAAGTACTGGGATTATAGACATATGCTGTCACACCTGGAAATCTTGGCACTTAACCATTTTAGACCAAGCTTCAAAATTCCCAACATAGCATTTAGCATGGTCACCATCAATCAATATGATTTGGCATGCAGAGGCAACATAATTTTATTCCTGAAATTAACTGTTTCTTTGAACTCCACGAGGGCAGTGACCAAGTCTGGCCCTTCATTTGTGTCTGCTATGGCACTTGTGTCAATGCTGTCCAAAGATGGTGCTCAGTGTATAGTGTGCGGCACTAGAGTTGAGAGAGACTGAGGGTGGCTTTCTAGTTCTCTTGTCTTACAGACAGCTATGAGAATGTCCCCCCAGATGCTGATACTCCAATTTTATTTAATTCTGGGGAAGAGGGACTTCACTATTGTCCACTGTGGCTATCCTATTCTGAGGTTCATCTTAAGTAGGAACCATGGAATGGACTTATTTTCAAGAAATATCATTTGAAAATATTTGTACCTTATTATTTCTCATAAATTATGTTCTGCTTCTCTGCCAATAGACATGTTTGCCTTTTATCTTGGACCCCAGTGCTAAGCATGGTGCTTAGTAAAGTTAATTTAGGCATTGGATGTCTAAGTCTTTGAAAGGCTCTTGAACTTAGAATACTATTGGCCAAACATTGTTTCTTTCCCTGAGGACAAAATGAGAGGGAAGTAAATTAACTGCAATACAAGGTAGTTAGGTTAAACTATGGCAGGATTTCTGGCTAGGGAGAATGGGTGGAAATTGGAAGGGGTTACTGAGTGAAGTTCTTATTTCCATTTCTTTGGGACAGCTTTTAAGTGCATTCCAGCCTGGAGGTCAGAAGACACTAATCGACCTCTCTAAGTCCCAACAATCCTGGAGACACAATCTTTCTAGGGAAGAAAGTAACCCTAGGGGGCAATAACTGTTCTGAGCAATTACTTATATCACAGAGCATTGTTGTCCCATGACCAATGGCTAAGTAGGAACAGAGTAAAGACTCTCAGGGGCATATTTAAAATCTAAGTAAAACCTTAAAGGTTAGGGAGTTATATGCATTAAACGTAGTGTCCTGGAGACGAGTATACTTACAGCAGTACTAATATTTTTTATCAAGCATTTAGGACCCATTAGCATTTCTATTTGTGGGAATGAGTTTGCCTAGATACCAGCGTACAAACGTGGTCTCCTTGGTTAATATCATGTGTTGTCTGTGTTGGTGTATGGACACTCTTGTGTGTGTGTTTCTTGGCCTTTAATTTCCCTTTCTTACTGTTAACCTCGATTTGTTAGGGTACAGTGACAGGGTTTCAAAATAGAGCCATTGATCTTCTCTTAGTTGACTGATTCTTGGAATGAAAAATCTTATTCAGGGGATCGTGGATCAACTAGAAGAAGGAATTGTAATTTATACATTTTTAAGTTTCTTTCTTGATTTCCTGGCTTTTTGGTTGCTTGGATAAGTTTAGTGAAACATTTTTTAAAGCATATGGGAGAGATTGTGCAGCTGTTCATCAGACCCATTTCCTCCTTGTCTTTAGCATACAATTAGACTATATTTTCCAGACTTGAGGAGTTGAGTGTGGCCACATTTCCGAGCACCAGCTAATCAAGTGCCGGTAGAAGTGATGCTTATCAGGGCCACTGAGGGGTGGCCACCAGGCCACCAGGATCTGTAACTCCTGGAGCTTGTTGGAATGCAGATTCTTCAAATCCACTCTAGTCCCACTGAAGCCTCAGGTCATTCGGGGGCATGTTACAGTTTGAGAAGCACTGAGAAATAACACAGTCAGAGCTGCCCCTTAGAGGCTATGTTTTCATAGTGTTTAGTCCATTTACATTTAATCTGGCCATTAATATGATTATATTGATCACATCTATATTTTGTTCTTCCTTTTCTTTCTTTTGAGTTAAACAAATATTTTTTGATATTTCCTGCTAACTTCTCTATTGTCTTTTTGTGATGCTTCTTCTAACTTCTGTATTGTCTTTTTGGTGGTTGCTTTCAATTATAATATGCATCCTTAACTATTAACTCTAAATGATATTATGCCATTTCATAAATAATATAAGAAACTTACAATGTAGTAATTCGATTTATATTCCTTCAATATTTGTTTATCTTGAACCCTATATTTTACATAATACATATATATATGTATATGTATTTACATATATATGTAAACAAATGTATATTTTTTGTGTGTGATATTGGGGATTGAACCAAGGGGTACTATTACTGAGCTACATCTTTGGCCCTTTTTGTATTTTATTTTTATTTATTTATCTATTTATTTTTTGCAGTACTTGGGATGAAACCTAGGGATATTCAATGTACATGCTAAACTCCAGCCCTATTTTTTAGTCTTTATTTTGAAACAAGATCTGACTGAGTTGCAAAGGGCCTCACTAAGTAGCTGAGGCTGTCCTTGAACCGAGGTCCTCCAGTCTCAGTCTCCCCAATGCTGGTATTACAAGCATGTGCCACCACGCCTGGCTTGTATTTCATTTTTGAGAGAGAGAGAGTTTCACCAAGTTGTTGAGGCTGGCCTTGAATTTGCCATCTTCCTGCTTAAGCTTTCGGAGTAGCTGAGATTATAGTTGTGCACCAATGTGTCCAGTGTATATTTTGCTTCTATATATTTAAAATATCATAAAATTTATAAAACAAAGTTATTAATTTTGATTTTTGCAATTCGTTTTAAAAAATTTAAATACATATTTTTCCTTATTCTTACACACACACACACACACACACACACACATATACACAAACACACATATGCATATACACATACACAAAGGTATCTTGTATTCATGCACATATATACTTTTTTGATGTTCTTAATCTCTTTCTGCAGATCAGGCTTCCATTTGATATCTTTTCTTGTAATTTTGAAGAACTTATTGCATTTCTTTGGTGCAAGTCTAATGGATATTCTTGGATCTCTGGGGTATAGCTTTAATCATTTTAGTCATTATATTTTCAAATATTTCTTCTGCTACTGTATTTCTAATCTCTTTTTCCTTATATTCTGGGACTCTAATTACTTGTTATTAGACTATTTAAGATTGTCTCACAGATCTCTGGTGCTCTTTTCCACTTTCTATTATTTTTTTCCTTTGTATTTTAATTTGAACAATTTTATTGAACTATTTAAAAATTATTCATTATTTTTCTTTTGTGTATCATCTGCTGTTAAGGCCTAAAATGAATTCGGTATTTCTGACATTGTAGTTTTCATTTTAACATTTTTTTAGAGCTTTTATTTCTCTGCTGATATCCCCATCTGTTCACACATTTTTCCCTTTTTAAAAATCAGTTATTGTATAATCCTTTTTGTTAATTGTGATATCTGGGCCATCTGTGATATCTGGGCAGGGTTTCTATGGACTGCTATTTTGAATATGGGTCATTTTATTATATCATCATAGGTCTTACAACTTTTGATTTCATCCTCATCATTTTATGTAAAAGAATTGTAGTTACTGATGTGAATGGTATTTGCCTCCAGGAAAGGACTACCCTCCTTCTCTCATGTTGCTGGTATGTGATCTGTGGTTGAGTTGGGTTTGGACTTGTTGCTTGTTTGGTTTGATCCAGCCCACCTACACTAGTGTTAAGTGTTCTGAGGATGGGCTCAGGGCTTCCCCATCAGCAGACTTTGAGAATTTTTCACCACACATACTCCAGAAATTGTTGTTATTACATTTTGCAGCTCAGTTACCAGCTTTGTGAACTATGGGGAGCCTTTTCCTGCTTTACGACATGACCACCACCTCTCTAAATCGCTGAGAGTTCTCTGCTTTTCATTCTTGCCTGCATCTATGCATCCAGAAAAATCTCTTACTTCCTCCGGCTCTTATTGGTCAGCTGCTGTGCACCCATGAAGGCCTAGAACAGTGCCTGTGGTCTTCCTTGTACCTAAGTGGGATTTCTCTCACACTCACTCTGCTCTGGGGCTTTGATGGGCTACTTCCATACATTCAGAGAGGGCCCTTGAGGAAGTTATGGCAAGTGGGTGCCGACCATTCCATTACTCAGGCACCTCAAGCTCTTACTCTCATGATGCTGTTATTGGGTGGGAGATTTTTAAATGATTCTGTACAACCTGAGTCCTTGCCTATCTGCTTGGAAAGCACTCAACAGAAAGCACACAAATGGAATACAGGAGTCTTATTTAGAGAACAGAAGCACCATATGAGAAAGGCCCTGAAGAGAGGAGAATGTTCCTGGAAAGCGTCTGGAATGGGGTGTTTCTAGGACCGGAAAGGTAGCCTGGGGGTCTTGAGTAGTCTGTTTCCAGGGATGGAAATCTGGGTAGCATGTTCCATATGCAGGTTTTTTAATAGTCTTTTGGATACCTTCTTTATATGTATTACATTTGTGGTGATTGACTCCCCTTGGTAGGTTGTGGTACCTTAGTGACCCTGTGTTGTTTCTTTGCCTCCTTCCCACAGGGGAGGGGGTCAAGGTGAGCAAGGCTCTGCAGGTAAACTTCTGGTTCATCTTAGTTGACCCCATCTAGTAATGTCTAGCTAGTGATATAATAATGTCAGCCCCTGCACACTGTCTTAGTCTGTTTTCTGTTGCTATAAGTAAATAACATGGTTTGGGTAAATTTGTACAAAAGACATCATGGTTCTAGATAGAACTCACCTTCTTGGTGCATCATAATGTGCTGGAGACATGGCAAGACAGAGCAAACCTGTGAGAGAATTTACTTTTATAATAAGGCCACTCCCTAGACAGCCCATTCCTCCATGACCAGATTAATCTATTCTTGAGGGTAGAGCCTCAGGGCCTCATCACCTTCCTGAAGTCCTGCCTCTCAACACTGTTGCATGAGGAGCAAGTTTCCAACATAGGGATTCTAAGGGATAAATCCCAAACCCAGGAGTGACAGTTGTAAGTTCACTAGAAGTTTGACTGGTTTTTCCTTACTGCCATCTATTGCCAATTCCTCCCCCTCTCCTTGTTTTACCAGAGATAAAGGCAGCTTTGGTGTGTTCTCTCTGATAAAAGCCTTGCCATTTTATGGAATTTCATTCATTTAGGTTTATTTTTTATACTTTTCTCTTAGACATTTTTAAGAGTATGATTTTGTAGCTTATCTGTCTTATTTTTGTTTAGTGTGGGCATGATTCTTTCTTGCAACACCCAAACCAATGAGTTTTATGTATAAGTATCACTAACATGAGCTACCTGGGTAGCCACAGACTCCTCAGCCTGTTAGGTTTACATAGCCGTTTTCTACTAAGTTAAATATATTGGAATCCCAATAGCTTAGATAGTGGGAGACCCAGGTTGCCCCGTAATATCCCAACAAAGTCTTGGGAAGCTTATCTTTTTCCCCAGTCACTTCTTATTCTCATTTCATGTTTCTGCTAAATTCTCTTTATCACTTATATCTCGCTTTTTGCTGCTGTTTCTTTTTCCTTGACTCATGTTAACCCCATGTGGATGAAGGCAGGAGACTTCTATAAGAGAAAAAGAATTAAAAGGTTGGAGGATTAGGATAAAGGAAAAGAAAATATGAGGTTAGGGAGGGGTCAGGACTCAGTGTTGGGAATGACCAAGTGGGAATGTTCTGAAAATCGAGTGTGAGACCCTACACTATTTGTCTTTTTAATCACATAGAAGAGATGGATTTAGATTTTGACTGCTGTTCTTTCCTACTCTGAGCATTATTGTTTTATTGTTGGAATTTTTTAGTAGAGAGATTCTTGAATCCTGTGAGTGATTACTCCTTGGGGGGAATGATCCAGGTAGGAATCATTAAAAAAAATTGTGTGACCCATAGCCAACACCCCCACCAGCTCATCTCCCACCAACTGGAGGGCAAGTGGACCCACCTGGGGAGAATATCTGGTTGCAAAAACAGCCTGGCATGAACTCTCTCCTCCCCTGATTTCTGTCCCTGACACCCTTCTAAGTGTCTATTCCCCAAGTTTTGTTGTCTATCTGGTTCTTGTAACACACTACTTAAAGAAGACCTTGTAAGAGAATAACTCCCTTCAAATGATTTGGGGGAAAAAAAGCTTCTTTCATCTCAGGGCATAACTGTACTGTCTTTTAGATTCAAACTCACTGCAGTTTTGAAGATATTAAATGTGACTAGAAGGTAAGATTCAGTCTTGGGGAAATTTCACCAAGGGCATCTTCATGGGAAAAAAGAAAAAGATGAAACCCCAATGATACAATAAAACAAGACAGAGTAAAAAGGAGAAAACAAAGATTTTTCAAGGACAGCGTTTGTCTGCAGTCTCTTTAATGGTCTTAACAATGAGGGCAAAAGAAAGGGGTGTGTATATGGCTGGTGGCCTCATCACACTGCATTGCCACCTGCAGCCTTGAGTTTATTCACTCTGTGTGTACTGATGCGATTGCTCTTGGAGTTCCTTTCCTGACAGAAGGGGCAGCTGCAACGCACAGCTGATGACTCCAAGGCCTCTCACAGCTGAGTGAAGACACACATAGTCTTTTCCTTTGTGGCTCTTTGCAGAACATGCTGCTATTTTCATGTTTGCCTTCAGCTACCAGAGAAACAACTCACCCCTCCAGGATACTATAGCCTCTACAGGCTCTTTTTCAGGCATTTATCATAGTATTTGACACTTTGTATTGTAGTTTCTGCCTCCTTGTTTTGTCTCTTCTATTCATTCTGCACTTTCCAGAGAAAGGGAATCTATTTTGTCTAACATTCCCAGAGTACTGCCACCTTACTGGGTGGCAGCAGGTACTCAAGAAATTTTTGCTGAATGAATGAATGCACACATGAAAGAAAAATATACGTAACACATTGAATATATTTTTGGAATTAAAAATTCAGCAATGCGTGGACCATCAAAAAACCCCAAGCCAAACTCAAAATAGGATCTTAATTTCTAACATTTTAAGTTTGGATTTAAACTTACTAAAAGTAGTTCACCAATTGTAATGAGTAGGAATTTAATTTTATAGCAAGAGAGAGCCAGCTATAGGAGCTTAAACAAATTGGGGTTTAATTTTCTCCTGAAAAATAAAACTCAAGGTTAGGGAGTCTACACCAAGTAGAGCTGCTTCATGAAGTTACCAGGGACTCAGACTCTTTCATTCTGATTTAATCCAACCTTTGTGTGTGATTTCTATTGACAAAGTTATCAGAGTTATCTTTAATGTGTGATTTATTACCACATCAGAGTTATAAGACCAGTTATTATAGACTCAGGTCAATGAGATCAATTTTAATATCAGTTATGATGTCAGGCTCATATCAATGATAATATCCAGAGGTATGATATTAGAATATTGGAGTGATGATATCAGAGTTATAGCTTTACTATGGTTTTCTACAATGTCAGAATTATCCTTAGTGTGTGAGTTCCATTGTCAACATTATTAGAGTTATCATTGTTAATCTTATCAGGCTCCAGAGATCAAGCTAGTTTGTCTGTATCAAGGCCACAGTTCATCTCACCAAATTCTAGTCCTCCTCACTTAGATCTAGAGGAGTTTTTAATGCCTGGGTGGATCACCGCCTGGGCCACTGATCCCTGCAATTCCTTCTGGACCTTAGCAGCTATATGAAATCAAGACCAGAACTTCAATAGGCCACATCTCCTCACAAATGCTGGTGAGCTTTATCACCTGGCATTTTTATCTTGAGGAAGGGAGGACAAATGTTATGGTCTGATTTATACTCCAGAAACCCCTGGAAGGTTCAGATCAAGATTGGCTCCTGGCCAGGCATTGCGTTCTTACTTGGCTTCTCCCCTTCCCTAATCTCTTATTGATTTCTCTTGAAAGCACTTTCTTGAACATTGTTTGAATATAAATACTCATGTTAGGATTTGTGTCTGGAGAACTTGACCTAAGGTAATGTCTACTTGGGAAAACTGGAGGTAGAGTTCAAGTTTAAGAAGAGGTTGGAACAGGGTTTTGGGGTCTGGTTGGCCAGTTTATCCTCTTACATTTAACAATCAGATTTTTATCCTATTTCCCTTCTCATCACCTGATTTGCATGGATCCAGGGATGATGGGGCCCAGAAGCCCGGTATAGACAGAGCTCCCACATTAATAAGGGATGGGAGACAAATACTTCTTTTTATATGTTCTAACAGAACTTCATTCTTCCACCCAAGTTACTCGTATTCCTCCAGGACCCCGAGTTTCAGTGGGTGAATCCTAGCCCTAGTCCTAGTCTTAGTCTGCATGGATCCAGGGATGATGGGGCCCAGAAGCCCGGTATAGACAGAGCTCCCACATTAATAAGGGATGGGAGACAAATACTTCTTTTTATATGTTCTAACAGAACTTCATTCTTCCACCCAAGTTACTCGTATTCCTCCAGGACCCTGAGTTTCAGTGGGTGAATCCTAGCCCTAGTCCTAGTCTTAGCCCACATTGGAAAACCAGTTTGGTATAAGTCAATCATATTTGTTCTGAGTTAGTTGACTATGATTGGTTTAGGAGGATGAATACCCCTTCCATTGCTACTGAGGGGATTAAATTTTTCTTCTGATCTGGGTATACATTCCTATTTGTTTATATGAATTTTTCATTTCTGTACTATTATTATATTTTTTAAGCTCATGTCAAACCTGCATAAAATTAATTTCCTTCAACTACTTTTCCAGGAAGAGAATTAAACCAGATTAGTTTCTTCCACATTTGTGCATGTGCCTGTGATTTTCAAAACTAAGTTCAGGTGTGATGATCTTGCTCCAACTTCACAATTCTCCAAAATAGACTGAAATCTACTTCTGCACACCTGTTTGGTAACTGTTGGAATTTCAGTTCCAGAAAAACAGAATTGCATAGATTGTGAGTCACTTCTGCTGGGGATAATTAGAAAGAGAGGAAATTGGGAGTTGGGAATAGAACAGGGAGGTAAAGCAGATGGCAGAGGAAGGATAGTGATTTTTGCAGTGAATCCTTAGGGACACAAAGGAAGATAAAGCACAGTAAACTCAAAAGGGTATTCAGGTGACATCTGTGTGGAGGTTGAGGAGTCTCAAGCTGAGATGTGAGAGAGAGAATTTGACGGGCATGTGGTCCAGGGAGGGAGTAGGAAGCATCTTCTGAGTCATGCAATCAGGAAGCATTGATCATTTGAATGGGGAGCCAGGCACAGGGAAAAAAGAAGTGGAGTTTATAAGCATTTCACTGAAATTCTAAGAAACTCTCAAGTTTCAAGCAAGAATGGTAAATGGAAATGAATACCATACTATCCATTATTACCAATTTAAGAAAATTAAAATGTCTTTTTTCTTTTCTTCTTGTGAATATAAGGTGTATTTTAAAAAATCTGCATCAGTTTGAGTCTGACTTCAGTTATTCAAATGCTATTTTCTAATGTGTTCTTAACTTGCCAATCTCAGAAATTTTGGCAACAAAGATTTTCTGAACTTTAACTCTGAATTTGATAAGGGATGATAACAAAAAATCTGATGGATGTGACCACTTACAATTACAAACTTCTGCATAGGAAAAAATGTATCATGCACAGAGTAGAAAATCAAACAATAAATTGGCAGATAATATTTGCAATACACATGAGTGAGATGGGTTAAATCCTTAATGTACACAATTTATTTTTTTATGTTGTCAAGGAAAGAACAGACAGCTCAACCAAAAATGGAACAAAAGGCATGAACCAGCAACATGCAGTAAATATGTAAACATAAAAAGCAGCTCAGCTTCTCCAGCAACTGTAGAAATACAAGTGAAAAGAATGAGATGGCCATATTGGTTTCCAGTTTTGTGCCATGAACTGAATGTGTTCCCTTCCAATTCTCATGTTGGAGACTAAGTTTCTCCTGTGAAATTATTAGGAAGTAAGGTCTCTATGATGTAATTAAGTTATGGGAGTGATGCTTACATGAATGGATAAGTGCCAGCATACTCTCCATCAACCAGAAATGGGAGAAATCATTTCTGTTGTTTTTAAACTGCACTGTTCATGGGACTTTGAGATAGCAGCTCCAAGTGATTTAAGGGAAGTTTGGAACAACTGATGAGAATGTGGAGAAATGAAGTATTTCAAACATTGCTGGTGGGATTATGAATTTCTATGTATTGTTAAAAATACTCATTAGAAATAAGCAATCAGGCGTAGTGGTGCATGCTTGTAATCCCAGCATTCGGGAGGTGGAGACTAGAGGATCATGGTTCGCAGACAGCCTCAATTAGTACTTTGTGAGGCCCTTTGCAACTCAGTGAGACCCTGTTTCAAAAAATAAAGAATAAAAAAATAGGGCTGGAGGTGTAGCTTAGAGGTAGAATGTCCCTGGGTACCTGCAAAAAAAAGTATTGCCTCTGACTCTGAAATCTGATAATTCATCCCATAGTAATAAAAGTAAACAGTAACTAAGGATATCTGTGCAGAAACATTTATTAAAACATTTTTGTGCTGGGAAGATGGTGACTGAAGGAAAAAGCACATCTCAAATGTGCTGACAGTCTCTATCACCAGATAAAACAGCATCCTGAAAAAAAAAAACACAGTGAAAAATTGACCAAAACAATGAAAAATTGAAAGATGGTGGAAACAAACCCAGAAGACAACATAAGTACTCTGCGTGCCTCCCCAGAGGGCACGGCAGTGCCATAATGCCTAACTGTGCTGGGGCTGCTGGCACTACAGCCTCCAGAGACCACCCCTCAGTATGAAAGCCAATGACTTGATATAAAGTGAGTGGCTGCAGCTCATCAGAAGAGCACCTTGCCCCATGCTCCACAGAGATCCTACTGACCAGATGTCTGCTAAAACCTATGGCAATTACTAGACTCTCTGGGTCTGAGACTTTGTGGTTCACCTTGGTGAAGGTGAGGGTGGAGAAGACTAATATCTAGAATATCCAGGGAACACAAGAAACTCACCAGTAAGAAAACAAATAACCCAATTAACAAATGGGCAAGTGAACTAAATAGATATTTCACAAAAGAAGAAACACAAATGGCCAGTAAATGTATAAAAAAATTCAACATTATTAGCAATTAGAGAGGCAAATCAAAAATACTGTTAGACTTCACCTCCTCTACCCCAATTAGAATTAGGATGGTAATCATTAAAAATACAAATAATAACAAATGCTGGCAAGGGTGTGGGGAAGTACACACTAATACATTGATGGTGAGATTATAAATTAGTGCAACCACTTTCAAAAACACTATGGAGGCTCCTCAGAAGAATGGAAATGAACCTACTATATGACCTAGCAATACAACTTCCGGGTATCTACCCAAAAGAATGCAAACCAAACTACCAGACTCATGCATGACTACTATATTTATAACTGCACAATTTACAATTGACAAATTATGGAACCAGACAAGATATCTATCAACAGATGCGCAGATTACAAAACTATAGGATATGTACACAATGGAATTTTACTTAGCAGTAAAGAAAAATACAATTATGTAATTTGCAGAAAATGGACTGAAGTGGAGAATATTATGCTGAGATTAGCCAGTCACAAAAAATGAAATGTCCAACATTCTCCCTAATGTGAGGAAGATAGCGAGAAAATGGGACATAGGAGGGACTCCAGATAAAGAAGGAGAAACCTTAGTTGAGTAAAGTTGGTGAAGAAATTGAGAGAGATGAGAGGGGGGAAGAGGGAAGCACCCTAATGTATATGATGTACATTCATAAACATATTAAAGTCAGTCACTAATTGCTAAGCCAAATTTGAGGAGAAAGGAGGGAGAGAGTATATGGAATGGGAATTGGGGAAGGGCTAAAAGTGTGTTGTGTGTATGTTTACTGCTACCATTTTGTACTTCATAATTATGTATGATTACAAAGTACCAAAAATTTAAAAAATAATTACATTATTGCAATGAAAATAAATTTGAAATCATCCTAAACACTCCTCAGTTAGGAGTACTCCTTATCCAGATATTGTATGGCTTATCTCTTGCTTCTTTCAAGTCTTATATATTCCCCTGTCAGCTTTTCTGACCACCTTATCTGCTTATAGTTCCCTGACCTTATGGTATAGATATGTGTTCATTAGTTGACTGTTGGTCTCTCCTACAAGAAAAAAAGCTGCAAGAGGATAGGAATTCAGATTTTGTTCACTGTTGTATCTTTACTAGCTAGGTTTGGCACATAGTGGGCACTCACTAATTTTTTTTTTTTTGCCATCAGTTAATCTATAGAATTGGTTTTTTTTCTTTCTTTTTTTTCTGAGAGCACACTTCACTAAACTTCCTCCATGCTAATCTTTATCTCAGTTTGCTTTTCTAAGAATAGATTAAGATAAGATAATTTACTTTTTTGATATAGATTAAATGTTTACCTGTAGTTATATTGAGAATCTACCTTTTCTGTGGTGCTTGGGATTGAGCCCAGGGACATTCTAGCCCTGAGCTACACTGCAGCCCATTTTAAAATTTTTATTTGGAAACAGAGTCTCACCAACTTGCTGAGCCTCATGAATTTGCTGAGGCTCACACTGAACCTGTGATTCTCCTGTCTCAGACCCCCAAGTACTGAGACTAGTGGTGTGCACTACCATGTCCATAATCTATCTTTCTTAAGAAATAAAAATGCAATAGCCTGTTTTTATCTAGCATTGGGTTGCCAATCTGCAAGACCATCTGCATCTTGAACCAAGTTCTCCTTCTGCCCAATGCTGTGCTTCCCTTCCACATTGTTGATTTCTCTGGACCAACATATCTCTTTATGTCACACCCATTAATTTCCTTTGGAGGAAATCAGTAGGCAAGTGCTTCCTTTCTTTATTACTTTCTGGCTTCTACCTATAAATAACATTCAGCCATATTCGCATATTTCAACTTAATCTTTGTAAAAGGTCTCTCTTTTCATGGAATTAGGGTCATAAGTCTTGGACAAAAGTGAGCCAAGTCTGAGATAGTATCATAAAGAAATTGATTTTTTTTGTTACTCTCTGATTTTCTCCTGCTTTCTCTATGGTATGGGATTTCTAGATCAAATTAGAAACTGTTGGGGTAGAGACCAAGCAAAATGTGGAGGGATACTGGGGAGTGGGGAAGGATGCTCAAGGAAGGCCAAGGTCACATGCAGCTTGGGTGGACAAGGGTGAGTAGTCTTCTATTCTTTCTGATGGCTCTATTTTACTTCCCTATTAAAAAACAAACCAGGAAAGGATCCATATGATCTGCATTATCAGTCATATCTCATTCAGCTCTAAGGAGGTTACCAGCTGTTAAGGTGGGTGGAAAAATATGTGCAATTAGGCTTTAAGCCTTCCTACCTCTGTGATATTTTTCTGTCCATGTTATTTATTTATTCCTTTATTTTTATTAAATTACCTCAAGAAAAGCTGAGGCACATACTCTGCGAGTACTCGATAGTACCTTATTATCCAGCTAAGACAAAGAGTATAAAAAGTGGAAGGACAGAAATTTTTTGAATAGATTACTATAGCATCCCTTAGTGTGGGCACCTAATGATAGAGTTATACCTTGTCTTGCAAATGGCATCAACACTGTATTTACACTTACAGGAGAATGCTGCTTCAGCATATTGTTAATTAGGACACTATCTGAGGCCAGTGCAGATTAATCTCCTCAAACATGCTTACTGTATAAAGTAATCATGATTAATTAGCACATAAGATTGGTCCAAAGTGGGAGGATTTAAGGAGAATCTTGCTTTGTTTGTCTCCTGTTGGTTAAGCAGCTAAAAAGCTTCCTGCTGAGGCAACCTTTAGCATAGTGTCTCCTAGCTCATCCTAATAGGTACCAGGGTGTTAGGTGATCAAGAGATGATAGATAGACACGCAGCAATACGCTTTCAATTACCCTTGTAAAGCTGCTGCATAGAATCCTCAAGGGTACTGGATCAAGACCCAGGCAGGCTAATGGGCAGGGTGCCACTGGAAAGTGCTTCTTGCTCCAGAGTTTGGGGGACGTAAATTTACTCTAATGTCTGATGACCATTTGGTAGCTCACCATTCTTCCATAATTTCCAGACCACTTGCCTAAAGGTGACTCCACTGTCTGTTTCCAGGTGAATCAGTGAAATTGTTGTTGGTACTGGCTTGCCTTAATTTTACAATAGATATTTCTGCAGTCCTTCACACGGTCTTCCTGTGCACTGCTCAGGTGGAATAGTATGAACTGAATGTGCTCTAGAACTAGCTGTGTGAGCTTGTGCCTTCTTAAGTCTGGTTTTGTTGTGTTCTTCTCTGGATCGTACTTTCAATTCAGTGTGTCATTCTAAAGTCAAATGTTGCAGTTCCTGTGCATTTATTCTGGTAGGTAAAAGATGACCATGAACAAGGCTTATTCCAGCCATTAGAAGCTCCAAAAGTGACTTGGGTGGGGGGAGGGGTCATCATCTCCATAATTTCTAGCACTCTACCAAAGCTCTGCTTGACATGGCCTGGCTTCCATGGCTTTGAGCAGAGGTCATCTGACCTATGGAAACCCAGGTGATGACTTTCCTTCTGAAACTAAAGGAGACAGTCCTGAAGATCTCTGGATAACCCTTGGGGTCTTTCTTCCCTTGTCTTAAAAAATAGTGCATGAAGCTATATTGCCTTATGGTCCTAAACTGTAAAGTCTAAGTGTAACAACTTTCCTTTATTTTTTCTAATATCCTTTCCCTTCAAACTGGTGATTTTCCTGCTGGCATGATTGATTAAACTAAGGTTCATGGCTACATTAGTCACCTTATCAAAGGGTTACTTGGTCACAGACTTTGTGTTCTCTTCTAAACACTGTTTCTTATGTTTTGCAATGTGAGTAGGCTGATATTTTTCAAATCTTTAGGCTCTAGTTCCCTTTTGTTTAATAACTCCATCTTTAGCCATTTTTCTCTTCTTGCATTTTACCATAAGCAGTCAAGAGGAACCAAGCTGTTCCTTCAACAGTTTACTTAGAAATCTCATCAGCTAAAATCCAATTTCATTGTTCACAATTCTTTCCTTCTATAAAGCACTAGAACATGAACACAATACAGCCCAAACTTCTGTCACTTTATGTAAAGATCGACTTTTCTCCATTGTCTGATAATACTTTAAATTTCTCTTTCTTTTTTGGTATTAGGGATTGAATCCAGGGGTATTATACCTCTGACCTAGATGCCCCTCATCCCTCTTTTATTTTCTATTTTGAAACAGGGTTTTGCAAAGTTGCTGAGTGTCTTGTTAAATTGCCAGGAATGGCCTCAAACCTGTGATCCCCTTGCTCAGCCTTCCAAGTACTGGGATTATTAGCAAGGGTTCCTATTTCTACCTGAGATCTTATCAGAATGACCTTCACTGTTAATCCTTCTGCCAACATTCTGTTCATGATTATATATGTATTCCTTAGGAAAAGAGAAGCTTTCTCTATGGTTCTCCTGTTTCTTTTTGAGTCCTCATGAGAATGACATTTAAAAGTCTGTTCTTAGCCAGATGTGGTGAGGCACACTTGTAATCCCAGTACTTGGGAGGCTTAGTTAGCAGGATCACAGGTTTGAGGATAGCCTCAGTAACTTAGTGAGATCCTGTTTCCAAATAAAAAATATAATAGAGCTTGGGGTTCAAAGGTAGAATCCCCAGTACTACAAAACAAACAAACACACAAACAAACAAACAAACAAACATAAAAATCTCAAAAAGTTTATTCATGGAATCCAGGTTTTCTTCTAGCATGCACCTCAAAATCCACTCACTAAACTTCCTCCATATTTTAATGTATTTGTTAATAGCAGTCCCCAACTTTTGGTACCAATTTTGTCTTTCTTTTGGTGACTATGATAAAATGTCAGGCTGAGTAGTGTAAACAACAAACAGTTACTTATCACAGTTCTGGAGGTTAGGTAGTCCAAGATGAAGGCACTGATAGATTCAATTGCTGGTGAGGGCTGGATTTCTGGCTCATAGATAGCTATCTTCTTACTGCATCCATACATGGTAGAGGAAGTAAGACAACTCTTTCAAAACTCTTATAAAAAACCCAGTCCCATTTGTGAGGGCTCCACCTTCATGATCTCATTGAATTCTGATTACCTTCTAAATTAAGGGGTCAGAATATACATTTTGGGGGAACACAGTATTCACTCTGCAGTATCACCCCAAGTAAGCATACAGTACAAGTAATTACAGGGAGTTTGCAATGCAAATAGCTTCACACAGCTCCCAATAAATTGAAACAATAAAAGAACAAAACTAGTGTGCTTGTTTTAAGAATGGAGTGCCAAAGTAAGTCCCTTGCTTCTCTTCTAGAAAGGCCCTCAATTGGATTATCACTCCCTACTTCTCCCTAGAATAAAATTTTTGGGCTCTGTTGGGCTCTGCCACTTAAGGGAAAGAGAATTTGGTGGAGGAGACAGTTAATTCCCCAACAGTTACAGTAAAGAACAGATTCTGAGAAGGACTTTAATTTAGATATGAGATAAATTCTGTGAGAGAAGAGAGAGTGGGCAAAAAATTTTTGACTTTTGTAATAGATAATATTTAAGAGTGGGCGGGTTGATCCCAAAGCAGGGTTTCCTTCTGTAACAAGAGATATAGAACAGAGAACTATATTTTGCTGACTCAAGAGGAGAGCAGCACAGAAACTCATGGAAAGCCTTAACTAAGCCTCAAGAAACCCGACCTGTGTCTCATGTTAGAGCACCCACCGAAGGGCTCAGCTTTGAGGTAAAGTTAAAGCAGGGGTGAAGGGCTTAAGCCGACAGTTGAGGCTGCAGACTCATTAGTTGGGAAATAAAGCCTGAAAACTAAGCTCTCTGGGCTTGGTTTGAAGCCTCAGCTTTTCACAGTGAGCTAACACACTCTCCCAGCACCTCTGTCAGCAAGGGTCTCTCCCTCAGTGAAAATGAAAGATTACAGCCCTGGGAGGTTACCGTGCTTCTCACAGGGCAGGGTGTAAATCAATACTGATGCTGGCAACACAATCACAAAATCCCACTGACTTGTCGCAGTAACCCCAATATTATCCTGAGAGCCACGGAGTTACCCCAGGTGGAGTAGGTTGTGTGCACGCGCGTGTGCGTGTATGAACACAAAGAACATGTACAGGCTTTCTCTTCAGGCTTCCATCCTCTGACTTCTAGGGCGTGTTTTATATTTATGACTCCTCTGTGTCTTTTACTGAACTTTTTAATGTACTCTCTGTACCCTCTCTGGACTCTGAGCACCAGAGGAGCAAGAAAAAGGAAGTTCCTGGTTTCCTTTATATCACTTGCCATGCCAAGTAAACGACCACGAACTGGGTAGGCATGCTCTGGTGTGAAAGGCCACCCAATCCCTCCCCTGTTTAAGGATTAATGTGAAAATGACAAGAAACAGCAGGCCTATCCATAGGATAGATGGATACAGCTATAGAGAATTATAAAAGTATATAGGTATTTTACTCAGCACATATAACACTGAGTCATACAAGTAAATCCCCTTTAAATTCAAATAAGTCCCTGTAGCCCTTCCCTGTTCAGTTGCTTGAATCTGTGTTCATCTATAGATGACAGATGCGATTTCACAACAGAAATAACCTTGTGGCAACATTGTCCTGGTCAGTAAATGTTATGGATGAAATTGTGACCCCACCCCCTGCCATTTCATATGTTAAATTCTAATCTATTACCTCAGAATATGACTATATTTAAATATTAAGTTAAACGGAGTTATTAGGGTAGGCCTTAAACCTGTCTGGCTGGTATAAGAAGAGGAGATTGGGTCACAAGGAGAGACACCAGGGGTGTGTGAACACAGAGAAAAGTCCTGAGAGGACAGAGTGGGAAGGAGGTCTTCAGAAAGCCAAGAGGAGAGGTCTCAGAAGAGGCTAAACCTGATGAAATCTTAACCTCGGACTTCTAGTCTTCGGGAATGTAAGAGAATAAATTTTTATTGAGTAAGCAACACAATCTATAGTATTGTGTTCGGGCAGCACTAAGGTTTAAATATATGTGTAGCTCAAAATCATCACTGATGAAAAGAGACACGATTTAGGACAATGGTCTATTAATTAGCTGTTAATATTTCCTAAAGATAATTTTGGGTAGTGCAGGTACATGACATAGCATTTCAAAATTATTCACTTAAAATGAAAATGTATTCTCTCCCTCTGTGTCTCTTTTTATAGATTAATGGAATTTAGTTGGACGAGTCTTGCTTCGGATCTTTCTGGAATTTAAAGCCAGATGTCAGTGGGGCCTGCAGTTACCTGAAGAGTTATCTGGCTTAAAGTCTAAGATGGCTTCTTCATTTTCATATCTGGTCCTGGGCTGGGGAGCTGGGAGAATTGGAGGTTGGCTCCACATCTTCCTCCATGTGGCTTTTCTACCGGGCTTTGTCACATTGGGATGGTCTTAAGTAGTTAGACACTACATGGCAGATGGTTCCCCCCACAGGGAACACTCCAAACACTGAGTAGACTCTGCAAGGGCTCTTCTGACATTCTGGAGATCTCTCCTGCTGCAATCTACTGCTTACAGGGCCACTCAGCACTGACAGGTCTGGCCTCAGAAGGTCTGGTTGCACCAGCTAAGATGGCCAAGTCCGTCTCTGCACATGATCTCTGTGGACTCTCTTCTTCAAGGAGACTGGTGTAGTTTCCTCATGAAGGCAGCTGAGTTCTGAGGATGGGGCTATAAGCTCTCTGGAGGAGCTCAAGCTGCATACTGTCACTCCCACTACCTTCTGTGGAATAGACTGCATCCCAAGGCTAGATCAGATTTAAGTGACGGCGACATAGACGCCTTTAGATGGAAGAAATTGCAAATGTTGTATGGTGGTACGATACTCTTGGTATTCTTGAATTCTACCACAATTTCCCAGTATTTTATTTGTACTACATTGCTGGGAATAGCACATCCAGATGTCACAGATTGAGTGGCTTAACAACAGAAATTTATTTTCTCACAGTTCAGAAGTCTGAAAGTCCAGGATCAAGGTGTTTGAAGGTTTTCTCCTTAGCTTTCGGGTGGCGTCTTCTCTCTGTGGCCACTCACAGTCTTTTCTATGTATACCACTTCCATGTTATTTATCTGTGTTCTAATTTCCTCTTCTTATTAGGACTGCAGTCAGATTAGATTCTGATCCACCAGTGGCCTCATTTTAATTTGATCACCCCTTATAGGCCATATCTGTAGCCCCTGTTCCATTCTGAGGTATTGGGGTTTAAGACTCCCATGAATTTTGGGAGTGGGGCCACAATTCGGCACTTAACATTATTTATCTATTGATTAATATCTAGTTTTCTCTTGAGACTCTGTTGCATGAAGGAAGGGATGTACTAGACTGATGCAATGCACGGGCACCTGTTGTTTTCTGTTATAAAATTTTATCTCTTCTCATCCAAGCGACTTTCCCTCAGGCACAGACAATCAGTCAGAACTACTGATTCACAGTGGGGCATGTGGCCTTACACAGATGTCTCGACTCAGACCTGTGTTTGTGTTGGAACTCTTTGGGGAGAGCTATCTATTTTTCTGGGGTTGTTAAATTGGCAGAGTATAAACCTGTATCTACTGGTTAACATTGTTTTATCATAATGTGGGGAGAAGCAGAGGAGAAATAAAACCAAAGGAGAAGAAAGTGGACATGAGAGTAAAAATTAGCATCTTGATCTGTAACTTAAGGACCTGGATGCAGTTGTAATCTTGAGTCTGGATCTTCTTAAATTTCTTAAATAAAAACCAATGAACTCTTGTTAATTTTATTTTAGTTTTGTAATATAAAAACTAAAAAAAAGCATTGCTTGAAAGATTCTGACTAACTTGATCATTGGGTGTAGTATCTCTGAGATTTTAGCTAATTTTACCTAAGTAATTTTACCCACTGACAGGTTTGGTCAGATTACATGTGCCTTTTACTACATAACTGATCACCATGAGGCTCACATGGCCAGGTTTCAAAACCAAAGCTAAACATAATTTTCAAGTTTAAATCTACCATAACAACATCATAAAACTCAGTCTTTATGAAAGGTGATGAACACCTTTGTGGATAGGTTTCTTGGGGAGTTGATCGAGTCACAAGGTTTTTGACATCATCAATGTATCAATCCATTGATGTGTTCCCAGCTGAGAACATTATTGGAAGGTTGTATAAAGTGTATGGTGGGGTCTAGTTGACATGGACATGCATAAATCCACATTTGAATTCATTTATATATTAACTAGGCCATTTATATATCAACCATTTATAGATCAACTCACTGTGGCTATCGATAAAAAGTAACGAGACCCTCACTATTGTGGGTTTAATAACTTATGGAACCTATACAATTTTTGGAATGATCCTAACCTGAGTGGTAAGTTCTAGATTCCATTGCTTGATATTTAAGTTATACATAATATTTTTCCTGACCTGTTTTTCTAACTTCTATTGACATTCTCAACCAACTTAACACTAGAGCAGAAGAGGATTATTTTCCACTTCTAAGAAATGAGGCTTTTATTTTATCTTTAACATATAATATTTTCCAGCAAGTATTTCTTGCTCCTTTATAAGTTTCTTCACCTTACGTATATTTTATATATCTTCCAATCCTAAAAGTCTTGTTAAAAGTAATTTTCCAGTATTTAGATATCTAAATTTGTTTATCTCTGTCTTGATAATCTTCATTGTGGCCCAAATATCCTTACAAACCTGGAGTGGGTAGATTCTGTGAGGTACAGGGAGTCAATTTTGTGTCAACTGGGGCTCTGCTTGCTGTCAGTTTCATGATCTTAGACCTCAGTTTCTACATTTTGACACCAATGATCATCATATTTATCTCACAGGGTTAGTGTGTACACTTGAGTTCATTATCAGCTACATATAAAGTCTTCATAAAGCAAGATTTTAATCCTTTGTATTACCTATTATGCTCTGTGCCATGCTTTAAAAATGGCTTATATTCAACAGATACTTGATGAAAGACTAAAAAAGTAATAGGATATAATTTTCTGAAAGTTTTTTAAAACAGTATAGCTTGGCTGTTTTTGATCCTTCCCTCAACAGTGGCTTCCCCACCTGAAGGCAGGCTGTATTAGGTAATATTTGAGGCTAAGTTCTAAGTTGGTGAATTTCAAAATAAGTTACTGAACTGTATTAATTCTGGGCACAGTATCTGGTACATAATGGGTACTTAGGTAAACATTTAGTAATGAATGAATGAACAACCAGACCACTGAGTCTGAAAACAACAATAGATGGATACTAGTGGCATCATTAAGAAAAAATATCTTAAGTTCATAAAAGCCCATTCTTGATGCCATACGGTTGTAGTTTGGATCTGCAATGTCCCCCAATACTCATGTGTTGAAAGCTTGGTCACCAACATAGCAGTGTTCTGAGACGGGTTTCTTGGGGAGTTGACTGAATCATGAGGTCTTTGACATCATAAATGTACCAATCTATTGATGTGTTCCTAGCTGAGGACATTATTAGGAGGGTGTAGAAAGTGTGGGGTGGGATCTAGTTGATGGAAGCAGGTCAATGGGACATGCCCTGGAAGGGTATTTTTTTGTTCCAGCTTCTTTATCTCTCTCCCTCTCTCTCTCTGCTTCTCAGCTACCAAGAGCTGAGCAACTTTCCTCTACCTTGACCTTCTGCCACAGTGCTCTGTCTCACCTCCAGCCCAAAGTAATGGAGCCAGCTGCTGACCATGGACTGAACCTCAGCCCAAAGCAAATCTTGCTTCCCTTAAGTTGTTTTTACAGGTATTTTGTCTCACAATGAAAAGCTGACTAGTATACATAGAACCTGCTAGGTATATGATTTTACCAACCATCTCTTTTCTATTTTTTTTAAATTGGTTTATTGTAGTTGTACATCTTAATGGAGTATAAGAAGGTAAAGGCATACATGCTCACATCACTCAATTAGCCCTTACCCAACCATCTCTTTTCAATGTCTTTGTGAAGTGTACAGCTTTCCAGCTTCCCCTTCCCTTCTATGGGATCCTTCTCCAAGTTTCATTAATTCCAGAGTGACTCATGTGTGTGTGTGTGTGTGGGGCAGTGCTAGAAGATAGTAGTGTGTGTGTGAGTGGGGGGGGGTTAAAGGATAAGTAAGAGTTATTTTTTCTTAGAAGATCTGCCTTTGCTACTGTTTTAAATTACTATATTCTTATTTCAGCATCTTACCCTGGCCTGTTCAATATATAACAGTATTTTTAGGCCATTTATATCCTGTACCATCCAATCTCTAAAAATACGATCAAACTTCTACTCACTTAGAATGCAGTGTGTGTCCCAGTAACACACACACACATATATAACGTTCTCTTACATATCACTTTTCTTTTATTGATGATAATGTCATCTCATAGAATCTTCACTAGACATGTTTTATTAGTCCCATTTTTCAGATGAATAACCAAATATAGAGTTAAAGAGAGTATTCAGAATTAAACCACCAGTTCAGTCAATTACAATGCTGGTTTGTGAATTAAATCATTACATACAGGGCAGTGGGGCCAGTGGCTTGTTCCTGATGACCATGACTGTCTGTCTGTCTGTCTGTCTGTCTGTCTGTCGCGCTCTCTCTCTCTCTCTCTCTCTCTCTCTCTCTCTCTCTCTCATCTACTTTCTTGTTCTGACATTCTGACTCTAACTAGTACTTATTGTTATTTTTGAAAGTTTTTTTAGTTGTCTTTATTCATTAGAGAAACTTTCAGCTTCTTTTCTAGAACTCTTAGGTTTTCTGGAGGATTGCTTAGGTGAGCCAACTTTTCTCATCAGACCACCTTCTTTCTTTCCCCATAGTTTCTCTGTTCTTCATCTTAATTAACTGGTGCATGAGCCAAATGATCATCTAAGCCACAACTCACAAAGGCATAGTTAAGCTCACAAGAAGAACTTGCTTTGTTGTGTTTAAAGGTCCCACTATTTTTCAATACCACTGCATTGGGAAATTTAATTTTAACATGAATTTTGAGCCAGGATGAGGATTCAAGTGAAGTTAGGAGATTTTAATTCCTCCTTTATACATTGGTGCATCATGATATAATAGTGGGACTTCTTTTTTTTTTTTTGGTGGTACTGGGGTTCCTGGAAGCCCTTCTACCTCCGGGCTACACTCCCAGACCTCTTTTTACATTTTATATTTGGAAACAGGGTCTCCTAAGCCAGCGCGCGCGGCTGGCTTCGGACCTGCGCGATCCTCCTGTCTCTGCCTCCCAAGCGCAGGGATTACAAGCATGCGCCACCACGCTGTAGTGGGACTTCTTCTACATTTGTAAATGGTCATGCATAGTTTAAAAAAATTATTTCCCAGTACCTCAATTTTCCCTTTCCCTTCCCTTTCCTGGTCCCCTTCCTGTACCTTTCTTGTCTCCTATTTTCCTAAGATCCCAATTCCTCCTTTTTCCTTTTTTCTTTCTAGCTTCCACATAAAGAAGAAAACATAAGATCCTTGACTTTCTGAGTCTGGATTTTCTCACTTAATATAACACTTTCCAATTTCATCCATTTTCTTGCAAATGATAGAATGAAAATTCTGTTCTTTTTGATGGATAAACAATATCCTATCTTGCATATATACCATGTTTTCTTTATCCATTAATCTGCTGATGGACACCTAGGGTGGTTATATAACTTGGCTCTTGTGAATTGCACCACTATAAATGTGGCTATGTGTGTATTGCTATAATATGTTGCCTTTAATTACTTTATATAAATACTAAGGGGTAATATAACTAGGTCATATTTTTGTTTCATTCCAATTCTTTTTGGGAATCTATACTGGAAATCATGAGATACTGTGGCACAGACTGTCATCCTGGAGAAAGTGGTATTTGAGATAAACCTGGAAAAAAGAGGATTTGAGTGAAAAAAGAGGTTATTGAGTTCTACATAAGGAGCTAAAAGCTGTGTAGCCATTAATGGTATATTAGACTTCTACAGAAAAACAGAGCAAATATATAATAGAACCAGCATATAGATAAATACACAAGAGACGGTTTATTGTGGAATTAGCTTACACAATTATGGAAGCCCGGAACTCCCACAATCTGCCATCTGTAAGCTAGAGAATCAGGAGGGTGAGAGGTAAAATTCAATATGAATCTGAAGGCCCGAGAACCAGGAGAAATTTCTGTTGTAAGTTCCAGATTCTGCAGGTATACTAAACAAGAGCTACTGAATCCTAGGGCAGGAGGAGATGGATGTCTCAGCTAAAGAAAACAGAGAATTTTCCCTTCCTCTACCTTTTATTCTAGGCCCCCAAACTACTGAATGATTCCCACTCACATGGGTGAAGGTACATCTTCTTAGTTTACCAATTCAAATGCTAATCTCTCCTGGAGATGCCCTCACATACATGCCCAGAAATAACGTTTACTAATTGTCTGGGTATCTCTTAATACAGTCAAGTTTACACAAAATTAAGCAGCACAGCAGGTCTTATGATTAATTCTTATAATGTACAATAAACATGCACCTGACAATACAATGATTTAGTAAACAGAGAGGCTCATTTCTCTCTTATGAAGCAGTGTTGTTGATGTGAGCAGTCCAGACAGGCAGGTTAGAGACTTTTCAAGTTGCTCTCCTCCAGGGTGTTGCTACTTTTTTCTGCATGGTTGAAGCTGGATTAATGTCACGAACAGGTCCAGTCATCAGCAAGGAGTGAGGACAGAGGACATACCCCCTGCCCTACAACCAGGCCAGCAGGGACAAAACAAGGCTGAGAGGTATAGTCAGCTAAGCGCCTGTGCTCACCATCAGGTGGATTCAGTTCAGTATGGGTGACGGAGAGAATGGATTTGGTGGACAGGTTGCAGTCTCTCGCATTCCCAGTGACTCCCTCCGCTCCGGTTAGAGTTTCTTATGTGCAACAGAAGGGCGACCTGGGCACGATGTGAAGTGGGTGGTGGGCCAGGCCATGGATAGCAGTGGTGTGAGCCTCAAACAGTATTCACTTGACTACATGGAACAGAGTATTTATCTTGGTCCATTTTCTGTTGCTATGGCAGAGTACCTGAAACTGAGTCATTGATTAAGAAAAGTGGCTTAATAAACTCACAGCTCTGGAAGACCAAGAGCATGGCACCCACATCTGCTCATCTTCCAGGGAGGGTCTCATGGTGGAAGGCAGAGCAAGCAGCCCTGTGCAAAGAGAGAGTGAGAAGTGCCCATGTCACTTTAAATAACCCCTTTCTGCCATAACTAACCCTTTCATGAGAACTACGTTTACTCCCGTCCCCATGAGGGTGGAGCCATCACGATTCAATTGCCTCTTAAAGGTCCATCCAAATCTTACTACCACTACATCGGGAATTTAATTTTCATATGAGTTCTGTTCGGGACAAACCACATCTAAACCTTAACAGTGTTTTACTTTTAGAATCAAGCAACAGGGACCTTTTCTAATTTGCTGACAGCAATTAAGTTAGCAGTTAGATTGGAATGTTTACAACGTAAAATTTGTCCTCTCATAATTTTTAATTAAAACATTGGCACCTGTTAATGCTTAAATGCAGCAAAATGTGAAGAGATGAGACAGTAAATCAGGTATCAAGAGGATATTGATGCAAAAAATTTCCCAGAAACACACTGCCCTATTAGGTCCACAATTTATGTGTGCCCCCCCCCCCCCGGGACCTTATTGCTTCTGATTGTGATTTTACTTCATACACAGATCACGTGGTCCTATCTTCTGCCGGAGAAGCCATTCCTTATCGCGTACAATACAATTAAGCCCATCATCATTTTGCACATGTAGCTATGTCCTCGTGACTCCCTGGTGCTCTGTCACCTGAACGTGTCTGGGAACTGTGGGTTTAGATGACAGGGTGGCCTGCTGTTGAATTTGCTTAGAGCATCATCACACCATCTGTCCCCGATGGCAGGTGACATGGTGCGCTAGGTGAGAGCCCTCCTTTACAAGGATGCATCCTTAGCAATGCTGCTAGAATCTGTTGATATGCAGAAAAGAGGGCACGTGAGCACTCTCACACACACACACACACACACACACACACACACCCCTTTAATATCTATAGCACAACCCAAAGTGTGGCTGCAGGGTGTGCCTGGGAACCAGATGTTTTGTTTCCATTTTATTCCCTGAAGCACATGCTTGTTGGTGACAGTTTGAAAGTTTGCACAGAAGAACCTTAAAACCAGTTTTTTTCCCTCTCCAAAGAGCAAAGACTCTTTAGGGCTGTCATCTTCTTCAGATGCAGCCTGGTGGGAATGCATACCTGTTAAAATGAGAAAGAGATCATTTCTGATGGTGCCTGTGAGGTCAAAAAAAGGGCGCTTTACCACTCTGCCTTAGGAGGTTTTCCCTTGGGGTCCCATCGGCCTCATCAAAATCTGCCTCTGACTCGCAGATACTGGCCCCCCTCTTGGGAGTTGTTCTCAAAATCCAAAATCAATAACCACATCTGTCAATCACTCTGGTCTCCACACTGCCTTGCTTACTGGGGATTTCAGGAGAGCCCCAGAGCTCTCTCTTCACAGCAGCCCCCTCGGTTCTCAATGAAGTTTGCTAATTCTCACGATTAATTGCCTCATTAATGAAGGAGATTCACACCATATATATGCTCTTAGCCAGGTTGTCAGACACTTTCAAAAGGATTTAATGTCAGTGAAAGTTTCAGCATTGCTGTAAGCTTAGTTAAGCAAGCATTTAACACGCCCCACTTGGGCAATTGTGCTCTGGGAAAAGATGTGGGCAGGTTATGTGCTAATTTTAATACTTTATACAAGATTAAAAACTTTGATCTAAGTCTACCGAGGTTGCTATGAGAGGCTAGGGGCAGTGGGCCAGGCAATGGGAATATGAAATGAATAAAACCTAGATCAGATTTGAACATTTAATGCAATAGACTGAGTGAAATTAACGATTCTACCCAACTTAATAAATGTGTGCGTCAAGTGTGAAAACTCTAGCACTTGATTTTGCTGACTTCCTTTATTACTCTGTTATGTCTTTCCTGCCTCAGGACATTTATATTGGCTTTTTTCCCTTCCTTGGTGTTTTTCTTCAGGTCTTCTTGGCTCCGCATTGCACTCGTTTGCGTTCTCGATTTAAATTGTTACCATGTTGGAACAGTGTTTTCATAACTGTTCTTCCCATCAGCAATGTATATCCGTGAGTTTCTTCACTTCCTGACATGGTAGGATGTGCTTATTCGTTTACTGCTTTTATCTCTGTAGCACAAGCTTCAGAAGAGAAGAGAGGTCATGTCTGTGTTGTTCATTGTTATATCTCAGAGCCAAGAACAATTCCTGTTGTATTATAGATGCTCAATAAATATGTGACAGTTGACGAAATGAAAGCTTATTATAGCAATAGTGTAATAGTCTGAATATAGAATGTGCCCCGGAAGAGTTCACATATGACAATGTGAACGTGTTCAGAGGTAAAATGATTAAGGCTCTAATTTAATCAGTGAATAAATCCGCTGAATGATAATAAATTTGAGTGGTGAGGTAGGCAGTTAAGGTGTGGCTGGAGGAAGCAGGTCACTAGGGATATGGCCTTGGGGACTATATATATGTGTTTTATCCCCTACCCTTGTTCTTTCTGTTTTTTTGACATTCTGCTCTGAGCTCCACATACTTGACCTGGCGTAACGTGGACTAAAACCCTGGAAACTTCCAGAACTGTGAACAAATATATCTTCCTTTACCTAAGTTATGGTCATCAGGTATTTTAGATTAGTGATAATGTTGACAGAAACAAATAGTGATAAACAGTAACAAAAGCTTTCTAGATGTTTTCTTCTAGAAATAAATGCCATTCAAATTAGCAGCACATTATTCCAGATGCTGTTCTATAGATACTTTTATAAAATAACATACAACTATTAGTGGCATTTAATGCTTAAAATAAAATATAAATATTAAGCTGGGCGTGGTGGAGCATACTTATAATCCCAGTACTTGAGAGGCTGAGACAGGAGGATCTTGGTTTTCCGCCAGCCCGCAGCCTCAGCTACTGAATGAGGCCTTCTGAAACTGTGTGAGGCCTTCTGAAACTTAGTGAGACACTGTTTCAAAATAAAGAATAAAAAACAGGGCTGGAGGTAAAGCTTGGTGGTAGAATGCCCCTGGGTTCCATTCCCAGTACTGAAAAGATATATGAAGATTAAATAGCTGTACAATGTGCTGCTATTTAAAAGCTAAAAATTAAAATTTGTAACTTCAATTTTATTCAGTTGAACAGAAGAAATGAAAATGAGAAAAATGTAACATTTTAAATCAAAATTTAAAACTATAAAATACATTGTTTCCATAAAGATCCCACTGAAGCTGGGCGTGGTGGTGCATGCTTATAATCCCAGCATTTGAGGCTGAGACAGGAGAATCTCGGTTCATGGACAGCCTCAGCTATTTAGTGAAGCCCTTTGCAACTCAGTGAGATTCCATTTCCAAATAAAGAATAAAAAATAGGGCCGGGGGTATTTCTTGGAGGTAGAATGCCCCTGGGTTCCATCCCCAGTACTACAAAAAAAGATGCTATTGAATATTAAATATTAATTAAAGTCATGATAATTAAAAAAATTATATTTGGAGCTTGACTCCACCATGAAAGTTTAGTATTCATATATTTCTTCTTGCTTATCTATTCTCCACCTCCCAATATTTGTTGGTTATCTCTTTTATGATGTTCAGGGTTTACTTTCTGTTTGCTATGTAATTCTTGCAATTGTCCAGTATTTATATTTAAATGAATTCACTACTTTCATTTTCCATTCTAATGTGTTCTTCCATTCCTTAGGCTTAAATTTTGACTGAACTCTTATTTGGTGTTAGTCTGTTCTGGCTGCTATAGCAAAATAGAAGGGGTAGCTTAAACCAAATTATTTATTTCTTACTGTTCTGAAGTCTGAAAAGTGCAAGATCAAGGTGTCCACACTTACAGTGTCTAGTGAGAACCTACTTTTTGGATCATAAGCAACATTTCCTTTCTCTAACCTCACCTGGCAAAAGGAGCTGGGCTGTGCCTTTCACAAGGGCACTAATTCCTTTAAGGAGTGCTCTACCCTCCTGCCTAGCCACCCCAAGGCCCCACCTCCTGGGAACCTCCCATCGGGGATCAGGTTTTAGGGGGCACAGACCTTCCGTCTATGGCAGCTGGTTTTCCCAGTAGGCCCATTGGGTGGCACTATAGCATTGCTGTTAAGAGCCATTTCTAGAGTCAACACCTGGGGCTCTTCTCAGCTCCCCCAATTTGTAGCTGTATTATCTTGGGTATATTACAAGCTACTTTCTCTCTACCTTAATTTTTTATTTGAAAATTGGGGATAATAATAAAACCCTTTCCATAGGGTCTTCTATGGATTAAATGAGACATTTCAAGGTATTCCAACAGTGCCTGATGCACAAGCAAGTTTATTCCACTAACTCCTCTTCTAGAGAGAGATCTCCTTCTTTCAATATTGCCTGCCCCACATCTCTCTCATAGGGCTTAACTGTGGAGACCAACAGATCAAAAAATTCTTCCCCCTGAGACCTCATGCTCAAATTGCATAAATATTGTTGTTTCCTTGTCTGGTTCCCTCCAGAGGGGACTTGGGAATTCAAATACCGCGGCGTCTGACATTTATAGCCATGAAAATGAATGGTGACAGAACAGAGGGCTGTGGGTGGCCTTAACCAATCTCAGGAGCTGTGGGAGGCTGGTCAGGTGCTGGGAACCTTTTTGGAGACATTCTTAGGAGCAGCCAGCCCAGGAGAAGGTCTGCAGCTAGGAGTGACAAGTTCATTTCTACAGTTGGATGCGATTTGCCTTAATACTGATATCCCTCCTGCCAAGGTACATGCTGTTTCCTCAGATGTTGGTCACATTTTGATAATCATTTAACCTTTATTTATTCTGCACACCCATGGTGAAGATAATCATCTCTGGCTGCTAGAAGGAGATCAGCTGGAGACAGTGTAGTGCTGGGGGCCAACGGGATTCTCCGCTAGTGATAGATGTGTCAATTTCAATGGAAAGTAGTCCATAAATCTGTTTTTTTAGACAAATCTGGCTTTTTAAATTTAATAGCAAATGAGAAAAATGGAGAAGATTTTCTTTATATTTCTACTTTGGAAGTTCTAATAAAGTCTCTTCTTTTTTCTCTATTTTATTTGGTCCCTTATCACTTACTCTTGGTCATGGATATTCATGAGACAATTTAATTCCATAACAGGATTAGAGAAATTAGAGAACAGAGAAGCAAAGGAGTGCAAAGACTTTTCAGATTTCATTGGTGAACCCTTGCATCTCTTCAGAAATGAAATTTGACATTTTTAATTTAATTTAATTTGCATTCTTTTTTATCTGTGAAATATTTTAGGTTTTGGCATGAAGGTTATGGTGACTTAAAAAAATTAGAATGGTTTCTATATTCATTTGTTTTCAGTTTAAGAAGTATTTAAAGTTGTTTTTTAGTATCTGTGGGGGATTGGTTCCAGGACCCCCAGGGACACCAAAATTTAAGGATGCTAAAATCACTTATATAAAATTATACAATATTTACATATAATCTGTACACACTCCCATATTTTAAATAATCTCTAGATTACTTGTAATTGCTAATACAATATAAATGCTATTTAAATATGTGGTATACTCTATCATTCAGGGAGTAGTGAAAAGAGAAATACCCTGTATGTACTGCATTACAGATACAGTTTTGTTTGGAATATTTTCTGTCTGCTGTTGGTTGAATTCATGAATGCAGAACCCATAGACAAGGAAAATGCTATAGTTTGGATAGAAAATGTTCCCCAGAGAAGCTCATGTGTAGACAATGCTGCCAGGTTCAGAGGTGGGGCAGTACTGGAGAAGGTGGGTCACTGAGGATGTGCCCTTGGGAGTGTGTCTGACCCTGGCCCCCTCCTTTACCTCTCTGCTCCTGGCTACCAAGAGTGAGAGGAGTAGCTTTTTCTCCTCTACCATACCCTGAAGTGCTGCTGCCACGGTTTCTGTCTCAAAGCCATCTGATTATGAACTGACTTCTGAAACCTTGAGCTCCAAATAAACCATCCCTCCTCTAAGTTGTCAGGTATTTTCTTTTTAATCACAGCCATGAAGAAGAAGCTGACTAAAAAAGAGGACCAACTGCAGTATTAAAATCTTTTGTTATTTCTGCTTGATATTTGAGCTTCTTAATCTCTCTAATACTTTTTTTACATTTTTTATTGGTGCATTGTAGTCATACATCTTAATGGGGTAAAGGATGGTAGAGGCATAGATGCCCACATCACTCATTTAGCCCTTCCCCAATTCCCACCCCATCCCTCCCCCCTTTTTCATGTTGGGCTTAGTGATTGGCTTTGATATGTTTTGAATACACATCATGTACATTAGGGGATTTTCCTCTTCCCTACTCCCATCCTTCTCAGTAAAGACACTTTATTTGCTCATCTATGGTTTCTCCTTCCTCATGATCTTTTTCTTCTCAGCATCCACATATTAGGAAGAGCACCCATTAAGTTAATCTCTTCAATTCTAAAGAGGACTTTGTATAACTTTTATTTTTTCAAACACCTAGTTCTTGTATGTATATATCAACTCTTACCAGATGATTTTTAAAAACACATGGATTATTCTTAACCAAGAAAAATATTAGCTTCATGCTCTTACCCATGACTATTTTCTTCTTTAAGGTGCATACCAAAAACCCAGTTAAGGCAAATAATGTAGACAGATAGTGGCTTGAAGGGCATTCTGAGAGTTCATTCTAAACCACCAGACAGCCTGGTCAGTGGACATCACAACTACTTATCTGCTTAACCCTAAGATAGACCTTGCCATCAGGGCCTAAGTTTACATGTGGAATGAGCAGAAGAAATAGAAGTTTATGGGAGTATTGATGAAGATATTCTGTTTGATGTTAGCCAGTATCCTCTACATGAAGCCCTAGACAAGACCTTTTATTAAAACCTGCCTTGTCTACATGTGGGTACTGAGCAATTGAAACATGGCCTTTGATGAAGAAACTGGATTTTATGTGATTTAGTGAATTTAAATTTAAAAATGAACAAGTGAAAATATTTAGGTATGTTAACGGCTAGAAAACATTTAGATATGTTAAAGTGTTAAAGTTACTTGAGCATGTGAATATGCTCTTTCAACTCTACATTTTCTAAAATCTAAATATAGATCAAGGATTTTCAGTGAAAATGCAATATCTCTATTGAGATAAGCCATGAGTATAAGACACATATTTTGAAAGTTTAGTGTATAAAACAATTGAAAATTCTCAATAATTTTGCATACTGATTATACATTAAAATAATAACATTTTGGCTATACTAGTCCAAACAAAATGTTATTAAAATAAAATTTTGTAGTACTTTTTATTGTAGCATTGGGGATTAAACCCAGGGGCATTCTATCTTTGAGATACATCCTCAGTCCTATTTTTATTCTTTTTAAATTTTATTTTTATTTATTTATTTTTTTGGTGGCACTGGGGTTCCTGGAAACCCTTCTACCTCCAGGCTACACTCCCAGACCTATTTTTTTATATTTTTATTTGGAAACAGGGTATCTTAAGCCAGAGAGGCTGTCTTTGAACCTGTGCGATCTTCCTGTCTCTGCCTCCCAAGCGTGGGGATTTTAAGTGTACACCACCACGCCCGGCTTATTCTTTATTTTGAAACAAGGTCTCACTAAATTGTGAAGGTCCTAAGTAACTGAGGCTGGCCTTGAACCTGCAATAGCCTCCCAAGTACTGGGATTAGCCTCCTAAGTACTGAGATTACAAGCATGCACCACCACACCCGGCAAATTAATGTCATTTAAAAACATTTTATATGTGGCTATTGGAAAACTTAGAATTACAAATGTAACACTCATTATATTTCTTCCATAAGACAGCTTTCTATGAAAAAAATTTATTTCTTCTAAGGATTTAGTAATCTTTTTTCCTTTTTAAAATAAAAATGGGTATTATAACCAAATTAATTTATCTAAATAGGCAAACCCTTGGCCTACAAACCTAACTTTATTTTTGGTTTGGTATTATTTCCTCTAAGATCACATCACTTGCATGCCTTCATTTAATTTTTACCCCTGCCCTTACTTTACTGGTACACCTGTATTTTACCTCATTGTCATCTAATTTTGCTTACAGTTATATAATTTGTATTTGTGGGAGCCGCGCTATCTTGTGCTACTGAGGGCCTGCCTCCAGCACTTCTCTGTGAACACCTCCGAGTGATAAACGTGACAGGACATGGACCGGGTCATAATGAAGCTCTTCCATTAGAAACGAAGAACAGAAATACAAAGGGGCTGGCATCACGAGAGCCCAAGGCTCTGTGTAGCTTGACACAGGTCTTCTCTTTCTAAATGCCACTTAGGTTTATGGTCAATTTCCAGAGATCTAGAAATCTCTCCTGGAGTGTTTTTAATAGAAGAACCTAGCCTTTCACTAATTGAATGTCACCATTTAGCTGATAACATCAGTGGAGCTGAATGTTATCATAAGGGAAAGGTTTCTTGCTGCTGAATAATACTTCAGGGAAGCCTCGATAAATGGGTGCGTTATGAAAGGCATTGCTCATATGGCCACAGAGTGCTGCCATGATTGATTGGCCTCAGACAGAATTTATAGTGCTCTAATCTTTTTGCCTCGTGAAACCTAGCTGAACGGGTCAATATAATGATTGTGTTTTGGGCTATGTTAAAAGTTTGGCTACTCTTCTTCTAAACTAGGATACAATGCTAAAATGACCCTGGAATTTGGTATCACAAATACTTAGTATGGAATTACAATGATCCTTCTTTCTAGCTAAATGATAATGACATAAAACAATAAATGACATAAAACTCATCAGTGTGATGGGATGATGCTGGCTATCTTGCCTGTCTGCAGGGAAACCGTGTGTGAATGGAAGTTGGGCTGCCTTTGGCACATGGTAGTTGCTCAAATAGGCATGCGTCTCTCCCCTTCCTTCTCTGCCATTCTTTCTTTCACTGTTGTTCTCCAGGCTACCACTTACGAGCTGACCCATGAACTTCAGCCAGCCACAGTCTCTGCCTACCACCTTGCCACCTCTTCCCTAATCGATGATTCCTTAATCACCACCTCTTCCCTAATCGATGATTCCCTAGTCACCACCTCATCCCTAACTGCCACCTTGTTTCTCATTGGTACCTCATCCTTAACCGCCACCTTGTCCCTATTGAGGGTCTTCTAGTGTCAGGTGCTCTACTCTCCTCACATGAGCTTTTGAGCAGATGAGGACATTATGGCTTCGGGTGGTAAAATAACTTGCCTGGGAACAATATTTCTTCGTAGAGTTGGAAATAGAACTGAAATTCAAAAGTAGTCTGTCTGACAAAACCATGTAAACTTTCCATCACACACATTAGTAGCAATTATCCATTAGCTTGAAGCTCTCTGAAGCGCTGATTACTGAAAAGGCTTTGGAATCTCAGTGCAATGCCTCTGAAGAATTTTGCCTGTATTCAGGAGCCGCTGCCCTGCAATTGGCCACACCATTCGGGCTTGTGTCTCAATTTACTTCTTTCTAGTGAGAACTGCATTTATGAGATAATATTTTTTTTATAAAAGTGACACATTAATTAGCTAATTTTAATTATTGTAATCATAAAGTATTTTCATGAAAGTAAGGGTCAAAAATTATACTTCAGGCCTTACCTGAAAAGGTGATTGTCATGAATACCTCTCTCTTTAGATAGTATAAAGCCAAGGACAGTAGGCTGCTGGAGCCTTCCCTGCCCAGTAACCATGCAATGCTATACTGGTATCATTTAGATCTGGAGTGTCCCCCAGAAAAGCTAGTATGGTGGCAGAGCAGCAAGGTTCAGAATGAAATAGCTGAATTATGAGGGCTCTAACCTCATTAGTGGACAAATTCATTTGCTGGATGAATAATCTGAATAGATTTACTGGGTGGTAACTGGAGGAGGTGGGGTACGGCGTTGGGGACTTTATCTCTCCCTAGTCCCTTTCTTTCTCTCTCTGCTTCCCTGTTGCCATGAGCGGAGCAGCTTTCCTTTGCCATATCCTGCTATCATGGTGTTTCTGTCTTGAAGCTTGCTGATCATGGACTGCACCTCTGAAATCATGAGCAGGAATAATTTTTTCTCCTCTACATTATTCTTGTCAATTGCTTTGGTCATAGTGATGAAAGGTTGACTGATACATGTATTACTCAAGATATTATAGAGGAAGCTTATCTTCTATCTTTTAGATTTAAAAATGTAGACATGGCCAAAGTAAAGCAAAACAATCCAAACGAGGTCAAAATTGGATGCAAGAAAAATAATTTTGTTTGGACTTAGATTTTACCTCACTTTCTTGGGTCTTTCCAGCCAAATGTAGGTTCCTTTTCTAAAGAGGGAACATGCTATTCTTGCTAGTTATTTTGAGAACTTACATAGTAAAGGTATTTGTTTATTCAAATAAAGTCCACTCATTCATTTGTTAATTCATCAGAAAATGTGAGTCATTCCGTTTGAATAAATAACAAGCTTTATATCTATAAGCCTGCTTTGGGCAGGAATAAAGAATGAGTACATGTCAGAATTTTTCTAGTAATTGAATTCTGAAGAAGGTGAAAATAAGGGACCAAGATGAGGTAAGGGGTGGGTATAGGAAATTTGAAGAGAGACACTGGTATTGTAGTGAAAGGTAGAGAAAAAGTAAAACATGAAGACACCAAAAATCCTCTTTCTTCATTCTCCCTCACATATAGTAGACATTAAAATGATTTTTTGAATAAGTGACTTTTTGTGGTATTGTGGATTGATCCCAGAGGCATTCTACCTTTGAGCTACACCCCTAGCCCTATTTTTTATTCTTTATTTTGAAACTGGGTCTCACTAGTTGCAGAGGGCCTCTCTAACTAGCCGAGGCTGGCCACGAACCTGTAATCCTCCTATCTCAGCTTCCCAAGTACTGGGATTACAAGCATGTGCCATGATGCCCAGCTGTGACATTTTTTTAAGAATTGGTTCCTATGAAAAATGTGCCCCATAACAAGGTTTACAGTTGATCATCTCCTCGATATCATGATAATGGTGGCATAGAAACATTCAAAGCATCTTTCTCATGAGATGCTTTGAACATCATGGTCAAGATGAAATCAGAGGCATGACTGAGGCATAGTGGCTTGTGCCTGCAATGGTAGTACTTGGGAGACTGAGACAGGAGGATTGAAGGTTTGAGGCCAGCTTTAACAATTTAGTAAGACCCTCTGCAACTTAGTATAATCCTAGTTTTTAAAAAAGAGGGGCCTGGGGGTATAGCTTGGACGTATATTGTCCCTGAGTTTAGTCCTCAGTAGTTCCCCACCCCCAAAGAAATAAAAAGTGATGTTAAGCAGATTCTGAAAATACTCCACTGTAGAAATAACAAATATAAGTATCATTTTTGCCTATTGTAAATCTTGTTTGTTGTTTTTATTTATTTTTTATTTATTTTTAATTTTTTACCGAACATAAATGGTATACATTTAAACTATACTTGATGCCCTCTCCCCCCTCCCGCACTGCTTTCCCTTTCCCCCTCCCAACAATGATTGCCCCAGGTAACCATGCCATACTCATAATATTACACATATTTGGATGTGGACCCTCATTAATCAAGTTCAGTCTTCCTCCTCCTTTATCTTTCCATTCAAGCTTTGCTGGTATTTCCCCTCCATTATCTGGAGTACCACTGGTATCCTCTCCGTTCCCTAGTTTGGGCATATTAGAGGAAACATATTTGTTTCCTCTTTTTTGTTGTTTTTAAAATACAAATTTTGAACCCATGTGTTGGTACACTCGTGACGAGTTTTACTAATATCCTCACTAAGGGTTCTGCTCATCCAGTCTGGGGCAGCAGAATCAGAACTGTTACCTCCAGTTGTTTTGCAAAACAGTTACCAAGAGTTATGTATGACTCTTTCCGAAGGCTTTATGTCCTTTCTTGTTCACTGCCATGTGGATGTGTAAAGTAAAATGCTGGGTTCAAATATCCCAACGTGGATTTTACTAGGTCATTTTTAATCCTTCGCTATCTTTTTCTGAGCAAAAGGCAATGTTTTGTCATTTTGAGGAGACATTTAAGAGTCTAAATACATGCTCTTACTTATTACAATTGCCACTTTATTGCTTGGGAGAAGTTTATGTAAGATATTTAAAGAGAAACAGCAGATTGATCCCCAAGAGGAAGATGACATTTAGCTGTAAACCATTTTCACTGCAAACCTTGGAGTGAAATTCTTATGGCGTTGCTTTTACCCTCCAGGTTCCTGACTCCATTTAGACCACATTGATAACTTGGATTTCTGTTGTATCATGAGATAGTCTCACTTGAGTTGAGTTGTATTTTCTTTCATCAAGGGGAAAAATAATTTCTGATTTAGTGCTGGGATGCTGCATTTTACTTGGGACAGGAGAGAAGTGATGGAAAAGGCTGTGCCTAAGACCTGGGTTTCCCAGCATGTTCGTCTCCATGGCAACACACTTCCACGCTGAGAAGGACTGTCTGGGTTGAGGCGGGTAACACTCCACTCATTGATTTTTTTTTTCTCCCCTCCTTAAACACATTCTAAAAAATTGTGGCCAGGCGTGGTGGTGCACGCTTATAATCCCAGCTCTCAGAGCTCGGGAGGCTGAGACAGGAGGTCGTGCAGGTTCAAAGCCAGACTCAGCTACTTTGTGAGGCTCTCAGCAACTTAGTGAAATCTTGTTTCCAAATAAATTATAAAATAGGTCTGGGAGTATAGCCCGGAGGTAGAAAAGCTCCTGGGTTCTACCCCCAGTACCACCAAAAAAAATTATATTATGTCACATAGAAGTTGCCATTTTAACCACTTTTAAGCATACAAGTCTGTGTTGTTAATTGTATTTGCAATGCTGTGAACACAATTCATAACTGTTGCTCTATTTTCTAGTCTTTTACTCCCCTTTTTCCCAAATCCTAAAACCATTAAGAAATAACTATTTTCTTTTCTCTGTTGTTTCCAGTAACTTCTAATTTACTGTCCTTATGAGTTTGTCACCTCTAGGTTTATCATATACGTAGAATCGTATGATATTTGTTCTTCTGTATCTGACATATTTCACTTGGTGTAATGTTCTCAAGGTTAATCTGTTTTATGTCGTGTATCAGAACTTTACCCATTTTTACAGCTGAATCATATATTACACGCCTTTAGGACATTTTGTTTATTCATCTATTGATGGGTATTTGGGTTGTTACCACCTTTTGGCTATTGTGAATAATGCTTCAAGGAACACTGGCATGTAACTATCTGTTCGAGTCCCTGTTTTCAATTCCGTTGCTGTGTTACATGTTAATTCTAGGGTTAGCTGTTTGAGGAAGTGCTCAACTGCTTCCACAACAGCGTCACCCTTTTATATTTCTTTCAGCAATGTAGGGTTCTGATTTCTCCACATGCTCACCAGTATTTGTTACTTTCTGTTTTTTTGGGGGGGGGTACTGGGGATGGAATCCAGGGGCATTCTACCTCCAACAACACCTCTAGCCCTATTTTTTTATTCTTTATTTTGAGACAGGGTCTCACCGAATTGCAAAGGGCCTCATTAAGTAGCGGAGGCTGGCTGAGAACCCAGATCCTCCTGTCTCAGCCTCCCGAATGCTGGGATTACAAGTGTGCGCCACCACGCCCGGCCCTACTTCCTGTTTTTAAACATGCTATTAATTATTGAAGTAGACATGATGTAATATCTCATTGTGGTTTTGATTTATATATCCCAAATGACTAATAATGCTGAACATCTTTCATGTGGCTGTTTACAAACCTTCCTTGATGGAATGTCTATTCAAGTGCTTTGCACATTTTAAATTTGTATAGCTTATTTTTTTGTTGTTGAGTTTTAGGGGCTCTTTATATATTCTAGATGTTAAACTCTTATGATATATATACTTTGCACATATTTTTCATATTCTATGTATTTTCTTTTCACTTTTTAATAATATCCACTGATTCACCAAAGTTTTTAGCTTTGTAAAGTCTAATTTATCTTCTTTTTTTAATTGTTGCTCATGCTTTTATTTTCACATTGAAGAACACGTCACTAAATACAAGGCTTAAAGATTTACCTCTATATGGTCTTGCTAGAGTTTTACAGTGTTGCTGCTATATTTAGGTCATTGATTAATTTTGAGTTAAATTTTGAAGTAAGGGTCCAGCTTCATTTGTTTTGCATGCAGAAATCAAATTGTTCCCTAATCACTGATTCTTCATTATCACAAATAGTTTTCTCTCTTGTCTATGTCTTTAATGAAAACTTGAAGAATTCATTTCTACCAACACAAGACAAATTTCTTGCACATCAAGGGGATTGCATTTCTGACACCCGTTCCAGAGAAGAGCAGCAACCACAAATCATTTTTTCTCAGTAGGAAATGAAAAGTGAAACTTCCTGTTGGGAGGGGACTTTCCTATCTGGAAAACTTGAAATGGGAGGTTTTCTAATGCCCTTTAGGGTTAGATGTAAGTCACTTGCACAGTTCTGTCAGAATGTCAGAAGCCAGCTTGACCTTGCTGTTTGGCAGCCACTGATATCATGAGGTTACTTTAGCACCCAGAAGATAATCAATACGTATGTCCTGACTGATGGACTTGAGGAGGAGAGCTCTCACAGAATCTCAGCTGCATTTTGTTTTTGACAGCCCAGGGCCTGTGATATTGCTCATTTTTCAACACTGTTCTTTGCTCAAGGAAGCTGTGACCTTTCTTTTGTTTTTTGGGATCTTTTTCTTAACAAAAGGCTATACTTCCTAGAGTGAAGTTGCAACTTTCCTACCATTTTATATTAGGAAAGTGTAATGCGCATTTATTATAGGTTAAGTATTATGCTAGGCATTGGGAACCCAAGGAAGAATAAGAAACGATTGCTGTCCCAGGAACACTTAACAGTGCAGTGAGGGAGACAGATATGCATGCATTCAGGTATAGTAAATTATTGAAGATTGAAGACAGTGTTTTCCAGAAATGCACGAGCAGTGGTATTTTATAGAGGTGAGGCAGGTAGTAGGCACTGAATCCAGAATGCTATGGTGTAGACATTAACTCAGAAACTAGCATTTTGAGAAGTTGATTATTTAACTTCTCTGAGCCTTGGCTTCCCCTTTGAAGAACAGAGGTAATTGCATCTTAACTCGGAGGGTTGTTATGAAAATTTAAAGAGATAAAATAGGTGAATGTTCCTGGCTGACACACAGTGAACACTACTGTTCGCAGTTTCCAAGCACTTCTAATCTCTGTAATGATTATCTCAAACTACGACAGATACTACTCACATTTTATAGATGAAACTGACTTTGGAGTCAAAGTCAAGTTAAATTGTTTGTTCCAAGCTTGTAGCTGGTGAGCAGGGGTGAGTAGGTATAAAGCCAGGCAGTATATTCACAGAACTTACACTCTTAATCACTGGCACTAACATACCCTGTGGTCCCACACTTGAAAGAATAATTATTTAGAGTTGGGATGATCATGAATGGCTTCCTGGAGGAATTAGACTTTGAGCTGGGCCTTGGGGCACAATAGAAAAACTTAGTTCCTCTTTCCCACTTTCTCTCTAAACTCTAATATAAACACACAGTGTTGTGTTAACACTGTTTGGATGGAAAACAGTATTTTGATTGTTTTTAAATGCCCTGAGGTTAAAGCTTATCTGCCAGCCTCCTCCTGATATTTATTAAACTGGATGATGCTCCGTTTCTCTAACCATCACATTCCACTATTCCACACTGTGAATGACAGAGTCTCCCACAAGAGCTGGGGTGCAAAGCCAAGGACAAGGCTGCCATCAGTGTTGTCGTTCAGGGTTAGTGCTTTTATTACCTTTGGCAGGATGTGAAAATTTTAGGTTAAAAGGGGGCAGAAGTTGAATTTGCTTCTCTGGGGCTATCCCTGATTTTTTTTCCCCATAAATACCCTTGATATTGCAGAAATGTTAAAACCCCCCAAAGCCTCACAATCTGATAAAAATGGCAGCTTACAGTGCCCAAGCGAGAGCTGTGCCAGGCTCCAAGTCCATCTGCTTACTTGTTGATAATCTGTACAGCACCCGATTACGTGAATCAGTTCAATTTGTACTCACAACGACTGTGTAAGCACACGCTTTTAAAATGATTGACAATACACGATATATTGAGATCTTTTATTCCCTGTATTAATATAATATGAACTGTGAGAAGATTAAAGCCTCATTTACATAACCTGAGATAAAAGGAGGTGAAATATTGTAATTATCCTTTCAAGCTAAATTTTCACTCCTATTTAAATTAACCTATGCGAAGAGCAAGTTAACCCCAAGGAGAGCTCTTGCCCCATGAAATTTACTTGTGGAATCAGGAGTGTTTATGAACTGGCCAGCCAATTACCCACTTGCTGTTGAGATGCCGACTGCAAGTTGAAACTGATGACAGCAGACTAGGGATTGCTGAGCTGCTGCAGGGCATATTAATTTTCCTCCAATGATGTTCCGTTTTTACTTGGGTAAAATGGACAAGATTATTACAGCTAGCCATGCTTTCTTGGTTTTTGAGAGTAGTCAGGAAGAGCAATAATCTGGAGTCAGAAAATGGGGGTTTTGCCACATATTAATTCTACAATCACCGGTGAGTCATTTAACCCCTCTAGGCTTTAGTTTGCTTAAATTTCAACTGGTATGTATGACATCATAGACATTAAAATGCTGTGATTCTCAACCATACATACTACCAGAAAGCTGTATAGTTAGACTGGTATTTTGTTTTAGTTATTTATGCATTTATTATTATTATTACTATTATTATTATTATTATATGTGTGAGTGGTGTGTGGTATGTGTGTGTGTGTGTTTGTGTGTGTGTGTGTATGCATGTGTGTTTGGGTTTTGGAGATTGAATCTAGGATATTCTACCTCCAACCTACACCCCAGGTCTATTTTTACTATTATTTTGAAACAGAGTCACACTACTTTCTGAGGCTGCCCTCAAACATGTGATCCTCCTGTCTCAGCTTCCTAAATCCTGGGATTACAAGCATGTGCCACCACGTCTGGCTAACCTGGTATTTTAAAATCCTATTATGCAATGATCCTTAGTATGATGACCCGAATATAAAGTGTTTTAAAAAACCTGAAACTTTGGAATTATAAAAGACAGAATGGCCTAATGCTTGTCTGTCTGTCTGTCTGTCTGTCTGTCTGTCTCTCGCTGTGTGTGTGTGTGTGTGTGTGTGTGTGTGTGTGTGTGTGTGTTACTTAGGGTTGAACTCAGTGGCATTCCACCTGAGATGATACACCTTGGCCCTTTATGTTTTTGTTTTGAAACAAGGTTTCACTAGCTTGCTGAGTCTGGTTTTAGACCTATGATCCTTCTGTTTCAGTCTCCTAAGTAATGGGATTACAGGTATATACCACTATGCTTGGCTTAATTCTTGTCTTTATTTTATCATTAGAAAACAAGAAAACAGTAGCTGTCCTGATATTTTGAATCCCATTAAAATTAAACAAAAATTAAAATAAAAGAATTTGGTATTGGAGATTAAACCCAGAAATATTCTACCTCCAACCTACACCCCCAGCCCTTTTTACTGTTTTAAAACAGATCTTTCTAGGCATGGTGGCACATGCTTGTAATCCCTGCGCTTGGGAGGCGGAGACAGGAGGATTGCGCAGCTTCAAAGCCAGCCTCTGAAGAGACCCTGTTTCCAAATAAAAATATAAAAAAATAGGTGTCTGGGAGTGTATCCCGGAGGTAGAAGTGTTTCCAGGAACCCAGGACCACCAAATAAATGAATGAATGAATGAATGAATGAATGAATGAATAAATAAAACAGATCTCATTAAGTTGCTGATGGTTTTTCTAAGTTGCTGAGCCTAGCCTTGAACCTGCAATCCTCCCATCTCAGCATCCCAAATACTGGGATTATAGACATGCATCACCATGCCCAGATTGTTATTCTTATATCCTCAAGGTTAGTCAAATATTTTAGGAACTTCAAAATGGAGCTTAAGAGACATTTGTGTTAGTTACATATTACAATGATTCAAAGTCACCCCAAATGTTACTTGCTTACACACCAATACTGATTATTTCACAATTTGGATGGGTTACATTTCTTGGCATAGTTTATCTGGATATTTTTATCTTAAAGTCATGTGGTTGCAGTTACAATATCAACTGCAGGCAGTCTCTAACTAGCTCCTTTCAGTTGGGGCAGGGGAGCAGGAGGAGGAGGAGGAGGAGGAAGAGGAGGAGGAGGAGGAGGAGGAGGAGGAGGAGGAAGAGGAGGAGGAGGAGGAGGAGGAGGAGGAGGAGGAGGAGGAGGAGGAGGAGGAATTTCTATCCTCACTGATATAATTATTGGAAGGGTTTAATTTTTTACAGCCTATCATAATTCGGGCCTCATTTTCTTGCTCCTGCTGGTTAGAGGCTTCTACAAATTCCTTGTTACATGGACTTCACAGGAAGCCCAAAACATGGCAGTGGAGTTCCTCAGAGAGAAGGAGCTAGGGACAGAGGAAACACCCAAGAGAACAGCCACAGTCTTTCTGAAACCCGATCTCAAAAGTGCTATCCATTACTTTTACATATTCTATTAATTAGAAGTAAATCAATAAGTTTAAATCGCTCTCCAGGGGAGAGGATTACATCGGGGTGTGAATCCTTGGAGCCGGGGTCTCTGAGACATCACAGGGGCTTTTTATAGCAACACTTAATATTCCTTCATCTTATATGTATATATGTCAGGAAAAACTATAGATATTATTCAGTATCTTTTACTAAGATGGAAAAATTGTCTTTATGACTTAATGCCATTTATTTAGGTATAGTAAATTCCAGTCCACCTTAAAATATATAAAACATTGGCAATTTCAATGTTCTTAGGGGACTTGTATGAACAGTAATCACATAGTATCAAGGGTATAAAGAGGAAGCAAAGGTGGGCCACAATGTAAACTGAGGCTATCTTCTAAGGGGACTATGGATAGGTTGCAACCACATTTTATCAATATTCTCTTGGTGTTAAGCCATGGGAACACTGATATTTTTCAGTCTGGTTTTGCTATAGCATTTATTTTCTCTTCTAGAGGCGGAACCCAGAGGTTTTCTACCTCTGAGCTACACCTCAGCCATTCATATATTTTATTTTCAAAACAGGATATCCCTAGGTGGCTGATAATTTTTCTAATATTGCTGAGGCTGATCTCAAACCTGTGATCCTCCTATTTCAGCTTCCCAAGTACTGGGATTATAAGTATGCACCACCTTGCCCAGTTTGTTGTACCATGTCATTACTGGGCATGGTGAGAAATGGTGTCATTTCTGGGCCAAGTATCTGAGTGGACACAGCCATCTCTCCACTTGCTTTTCTTCCCCCCTCTGCTGTTTTAATTATTTCTGCCAACCCCTGCTGGCAAGAAAAGATCTGAAGCTAGTAACTTGGGGTTACATCCAAGTATTAGCTGGTCCAGCAATATTTGCATTTTTAAGCCTAGCTTCTTGGGACAAAAATTTTGTTTTGGTGAAGGAATTTCAGGGACCAGCATGAAAAAAATTTTTCCCTCCAGAGGGGGCCTACAGAGGAGAAAAGTCTCAATACATACAGTTGAGAAGCCCCTGCCTCTCCTCTTGAAGTCCAACCAAGCATTCTGGAGTACTAGTGCTGAACTGAAGGTCAATGTTTCTAGGACACAGCAGATATAATCTCTATTTCTCTAAAAAAAAAAAAATCAAAACTCTTAGCTCTTCCACATTGCCAGAGAAAGAAGGAAAATATATATTTAATTGCTGGGGAAGAATACTAACTTTTATTTTATTTAGTGGAGTGGAGATTTCTGAGAGAGACAAATTGTGGGAAAAGTGAATAAGGTGGACTTGGACAGTGGGGCAGGAGAGAAAAAAATCAGCATTCCAAAATTTAATTCCATTCCATAATTTCATTCAACTTTATTTTTGAGAAGTACATATTATTCCCAGTTTTTTCAAATTTTTTATTGGTACATTGTAGTCATACCTCTTAATGGAGAATAAGATGGTAGAGGCATACATGCACATATTGCCCAATTAGTCCTTATCCAAATCCCACCCCATTTCCTCTCCCCTCCCTCCTCGTGTTTGGCTTAGTGATTGACTTTGATATGTTTATGAATGTATATAATATACATTAGGGAATTTCCGTCTTTCCCCCGCCATCCTCCTCAGTTAGATTGCCTTATTTGCTCATCTATAATATCTCTTTCTTCACCTAGAGTTCCTCCTATGACCCATTTTCTCCCTAGCTTCTGCATATTAGGGAAAGCATCAATTTCTTTTTTTGTGACTGAAATATCTCACTTGGCTTAATCCATTTCCATCCATTTCCCTGTAAATGGCATAATTTTGTTCTTCTTTATAGTGGAGTAAAATATTAGAAAACAGTATAGAGGATCCTCAGAAGAATGGGAACAAACCCATCATATGATCCAGCAATACCATGTCTGGGTATCTACCCAAAAGAAAAGGAAGCCAAAATACCAAACTAATGCATGTGTATCTATGTTCATAGCTGCACAACTCACAAAACTATGGAACCAGCCAAGATGTCTATCAACAGATGAATGGATTATAAAACTATGGGATATGTACACAATGGAATTTAATTCCCAGTTTTTAAATAAGAAAACCTGGGCTAAGAGCGATTGGGTGATTTTCACATCCTTCAAATCAGCATCACTTGTTGGGCTAAAGCATCAGCTGGTTGATTGACGCCTACTATTGATCATTACCATTATTTCCCAAGGTTACATAGTCAGGAATTAGCAGAGTATGGATATGATAACTGACTCCACGTTTCCTGCTTCCTTTCAAATCAGTGATTTAGCAGTTAGCTATAAGAGGTTGATTTTGGCAGGCAGGAGAGCAAGAAAGGGGCAAAAAAATTTAAGTCATGGAGGAAAGAGGGTTGCGAAGTTTATGTGACAAGAGCAACTAAATAAGAAATCAGATGCTTTCCCTAATATGTGAAAGCTAAGGAGAAATAGGTCATAGGACGAACTCTAGATGAAAAAGGAAATCCTATAGAGGAGCAAACAAGACAACCTAAAGGAGGAGAAAGGAGGGGGGAAGAAGGAAAATCTCTAAAACACACAATGTACTTAAACATAGTGAAGTCAACCACTCAGCCAAGCAAGGGAGGGAGGGATGGGGAGGGAATGGGGTGAAATTGGGTAGGGGTTAAATCAGTGACGTGTACATGTATGTACACACACGTTTTTTACCCCAATATGATGTATGAATATAATGCACCAATACAAAATAATAAAAAATAAAAAAATAAAAAGAGTGTGAGTTGATGTAGGCACACATGAATTGCTGGAAGGCGTTAGAGTCAACTGTGATCTACTTGAATTTGATATAATATTGAGTGCCAAGGGAGGATGCTGGGAGAGAGCATTATTTGGTCAAAGCAGGGGTGAAGGAAAAGTTTGAGCCTGGCATTCTCAGCTATTATTTTAATAAGGAAGGGGAGGTGAAAAGCTCTTTTAAAAATAAACTTAGACCTGGATAGGAAAGAAGGGCAGGTAGACGAGAAGGTGGAATGGGCTAAATAAACGTTGGGTACAGAATCTGCCTCAGTGAGGGCCATTTTTTCTCCTAGGCATGGAGTTCATGGTGTGGTCTGTAGAATTTGCATGGTTGACACCTGGGAATGGTCCATCTGCACTGTGGGAAATAATGCTTTTGCTTGGATCCAGAAATCCAGCAAGACTTGCCAGCACATCTTCATGATCTGCTACTTGCCAGTAATGAGGACCAAATGAGGTGCGGCTTCCTACAAAAGGCCACATTAGCAACACAGATGTGGTTTGCAGAATTGGAAAAGGGGAATTACGCACAGAGGTTGGTGCTTGCCAGCCTAAAAGTGTGGTGAGAAAGCCACCATTCATGACTTTGTGACATACATGGGGGCCAAGGCAGATGAGCATAAATGAGAGGTAGTGGAAGGTACTGGATGGGGGCAGATGCCTGCCCAAGGCAACAGAGTCCTGAGGAGCCTGGAGGGATCTTTACTCCAAGCAACATATTTGGGCTTTGTTTTGTGGGAGAGGGGTAAGAGCTATGTTCTTTTGGTCTTCCTGATTATGGAGAAAGATGAGAAAGGGCCTGGTCCCCTGTTTGCATGTACTAATTGTGCCCTTTCAAAGGGGATACCACCTTCTTTTGTCAGGGCAACAATTTTTAAGATGCAAGGTCAAGGAGGAAAGTATATTTACCTGTACCTTCCTATGAAATTCTTCAACTCAATCTATCATGCTAGACTAAGTTTGTGATCTTCTGCCCCTACAGTTACCATTTGAATATTTATGTTCTTCCCAAATGCAAATGTTGACATCAGGTCCCTTGTATGATCATATTGAGAGGTAGGAAATTTGGAAAGGGATGAGTTCATGAGGAAAGAGCCCTCCATGAATGGGCCTAGTGCCCTGGAGAGCTGATTTCTTCTTCCACCCTGCAAGAATGCTGGGAGAAGGCACTGTAGGTGAGAAACAGGTCCTGATCAAGCACTGAATCAGCCAATGCCTTTATCTTAGGCTTCCCAGTCGCCAGAACAATGAGAGATTCATGTTTCTGTTGATAAGCCACCCATTTGATGAGATTCTTTGTTACAGTAGCCCCAGAGAATTAAGACACCCACTTTCAGGCCCACACAATTTCTCAGCTAATCCTCACTTGGGTAGGAAATTTGTCAGCAATCTCAGCTTCCCTGCCTGATAAGGTCTTGAATAAGTCTTACTGCTATGGATTCATCTCTGCTCTGTTCTGGTTAGAACTGCTTGTATTTTATGAACTCATCTTGCTTAGTTCATTGGTCTTCTTCTTCTTTACTTCCTAAATCTTTGTTTCAGCCAACTCCTCTCCATCTGTTCTCCGTATCCTGATCCAGTTGCACCTGTTTCCATTAGGAGCACATTTTCTTGTTTTGTGTTATGGATTGAAAGTAAAACATTCCCTGGACTGATCTCATGCTCTGGAGGCAGTAATCCTCAGAGGTGGGTATGTGGGGGCATTGATGGATACAGTGTGTGCTGGGGGTGCTCCAACCAGGGTCCCTGGGGTGTTGCTGAGTAGCGTGTGTGTGTGTGTGTGTGTGTGTGTTTGTGTGTGTGTGTGTGTGTTTGTGTGTGTGTGTGTGTGTGTGTGTGTGTGTGTGTGTGTCTTGGCCCCCAGCACAGCTGCAGTATTAGGCTCTGACCCTCTCCTTTCTTTTGCCTGCCATCATGCACTGATAATAACAACTCTTCTTATTCTCTTCCTCCTATCATTGTGCCCTAAGGACCTCATTCCTGATTCCTGCTTGGCAGACAGCAAAAAATGGACTATATATACATAGACTAAAATCTCTAGAACTGAATACAAATACATCTTTCCTCCTTTAAGCTGTGGTCATCAGGTATTCGTAGTGGCAAGACTGCTGACTAATACATTCTGCAATACTCTTTTCAACACATTCTTCTCCCTGAGAGTTTTTGGAAAGCAAAGAAGGGGAAGTTTAGTCCTGGGGAAACAGCAAGGATTTTGAGTAATACTCTCAGAAAATTACATGTCAAGTCTGTCTCTTATTAGCTTAGTAAGCTTGGGCAAGTCATCTGTAAAATGAAATAAAAGGGTCTAAAAGAGATAATATAATTGAAGTAGCAGATGCAGCTAAATAAATACCAGTTGCCTTAAACTACCTCTTTCTGTCACGAATTAACACTTTGTGGAACTATAACTGGCATTCAACCTCTGATGTACACCCACATCCTGCCTCTGCCCTCCATCCCCTTCAAAACGGTCTCATGTGGCTGAATTTTTGTCCCCAAGTTCACCTATAAAGTGCCTATTCTTTACTTACAATAGAGATCTGGAGTGTTTCCAGACATTAAGGTTTATAAAGTTTAAATAACTTTGTTGAAGGTTAAAGGTCATGTGAGTGGAAGAGTGAGCCATCCTTCATGTCTGTTTAAAGTCCAGTTCTTCATCACTACATCACACAGTCTCTCGATAGCAGCGGAACCATCAGAAATCAGTTAAATTATATCCAATGACCTCTGATTAAGAAAGTAGGCAGGGAGGTAATATGGTCTAGGCATATTTAAACACAAAGCTTATATTTAATCATGTAAGGTTTAGATATCTGGATAAATAATTTAGGTGGACTAGACAGATGGAAAAAGATGAGCTTTTAAATGCTTTATCATATCAGGTGGCATCCTAAGAAATTATATCAGATATTGAATAGTCATTTCTAATTTTGTGAGGCAAGTGGTATGATCAGCCTTTTGCTATTGTCTTCAGTAGAGATTCTGTTCTTTATTTCTGCAGAACGTCTCAGGTCATGGTTCAGATCCCAAACTTACTTTGTTTCCACAGTCTGTGGTCTTTGAGGTCATGAAAGTTTTTCTTAAAACAATATCAAGGGTATTAAATTTCAGTAACTGAAGTTTTATGGATCCAGATCTGTGGCTTTTCCAGCACAATTTCAAATTGATCTGTGAAGTGTTGAACAACTGTGTCTCTTTTAAATGTATGGATACTTATTTTGAATTTTTTATCTGATATCATTGGCTGGTCACTTTTGTTCTCTCAACACAATTTTTCCCTTAAGTTGTATATTTTTTTCTAGCATAACATCAATTTCTTCAGCATTGCATTTTTGATTTGTCCATGAAATAAAGTACAGTGCTTCTATAAGTAATATCCTAGAATATATATTTTTCTTTTGTATAAAATGCTTTGATTGTTTCTGAAACCATTTTGAGGCTCTGTAATGTGTCCATTCCATTTGCCTGTGGATGCTTGGATAATTTCTGAAAACATTGAAAGTAAGAATAGTTATCAACCTACAATCTAGCCTTAAAGCTAGTATCAAAATCTAAATTTTGCTGAGATGTATTCTAAAGAGTATCTCTATTGACTGTTAAAATAATGGAGCCTATCATTTTAAAAACAGTCACTGCATTTAAATGCTGTCTTTGAGTCCTTCCTTCCTTCCTTCCTTCCTTCCTTCCTTCCTTCCTTCCTTCCTTCCTTCCTTCCATTTCTTCTTTGTTTCACAAATAATTATTAAATGCCTGCCCTATGGAAACCTGTTCTCTAGACTCTGGTGTGTTTGAGGAAGGACAAGGAAATCATATGGCTGGAATAGAGTGGATGAGGAAGAGATGATGAGGGATAAAGCTGGAGAGATGGAGACATGACAGGTAACAATATCTATCCTCCAAGGCCTTATAGGCCATTTAAAATTTTTCAGCTTTTGCTCAGATGAGACAGAAGCCAGTGGAGGGTTTGAGAAGATTAAAATCACCTAGTTCTGATAGTCTAATAAGACTGTACTATATATGGATAAGGTATAAAATCAGGAACAGAAAACATTTGTAATAATTCAAGCAAAAAATGATGGTCTTAGACCAGGATGGAGATGGTGAGACAGTCAGATTCTGAATGTATTTCAAAGACAGTGTCAACAGAATTTGCAGATTGAGTAGAGGTGGGGTTTGAGGGAAAGTCACGAAGAAATGATTCCAAGGAGTTTGATCTGAGTTAACATAGAAAAAGAAAGGAGTTATCATTATGTGAGGTAGGGACAGTAAAAGTTCAGTGTTGGCAGCTGGGTTAGAGATGTATATTAGGTTTCTGGGAGGAGATTTTTAACTCTAGAGTTGATGCGTGGGTTTGGGTTGGAGTCAGTTATTTGGGAGTCTTTCATTATAGTTGGTATTTAAAGTTATGAGGCTGAATGAGGTTTCTAAGAAGTCACTGATGTTAGAGAATAGAAGTTCAAGCACTGTGGTGAGTACACTGATGTTTAGAATTTAGAAAGAAGAGGAGAAACAAGCCACGATGATTGAGAAGAAGGGGATAAATGAAGAAAGCATAGCAAGCAGGAAAGAACAAACAGCTATCCTACATGCTACCATTAAATCCACTGAGTGAGGCCAGAGGACTGTCCATGAGACAAGTAATATGGAGAATGGGCAGAGGCAGTACAAATTAACTGTTGTATTGAAATGTGTTGCTGGGAAGAAGTCCAAATGAGTGGGCTAGCTGCAGAGGAGGATGGGAATTCAATATGAATTGATATTTAACTAGTGACTTCAAACTGAACTGAAGTTGAAGAGGGAAATATAAGTAACTTAGAACATCCTGACTACCTTTCATGCTTCCCAAGAGGACTGAATATCCTCTACACTCTCCACATTAACTTCCCGAAATTTATTGATCATCAGCTTTGGGTTTTCAAGTCTGAAAACTTTTGTGATGAAAAGAATTCTGCTGAGAGAATATTTCCATGCTTAATGAAACTATTTGAGTTCAATCTAATTAGGACCCTGATAAGAAGTATTAAATATGTTTCAGGTCTTTTGCTTGATTTTTAAAATTAAATCACAGGTTTGTTTGAAAATATTTACTTAGCAGTCACTATATATGCATGAGCATATTGCTTAGGGTAGACAGAAATGAGGTGTAGTCTTGAAAGGACAAACATGTAAACAAATAATGCAGTGTAAATTGATTTGGGTTATCCTGGAAGGCTATTCTAAGTGCTACCATCACAGTGAGTAGAAGAACACAGCAGAAGGAGAAGATGGAAAATTTTCAGGGCAACTAAAAGTGAGAAGACTTCCCAGAGGACTGGATAATATTGAAAAGTCATTGTAAAGTTTAACTTTGTGAACACAGTCAATGCAGTTCTAGCTCTAGGCATGAGGAGTCAGACTCATCCATGTATGAGAAAATATTTATTAGCACAGTAAAGATGAGAGAGGTTGTGCCCCCCTGTTGGTGTGGAACAGGTTTGGAATAAGGCCAACTGATTCCTTGTGCACAGTCCAACAATAGATTCTCCTAGGCTCTTCTTTGCTTAAAGAGCTGTGGAGTCTATTACACAAATCAGCTTATGCATTAAATTCTAACCAGATCCACTCAGTCGTGTGTACACTGGAAAGGAAGCAGAAACCTTCACTTTATGAGGTGAAAACAAACCTTAATGTCTGACAACACCTCAAACCAAAGTTTTAAATTTTAATCACTCATCATGTCCAAGAAAAACATTTACTTAAAGTAATGCAGATTAAAATCAAACATGCCAAAAAGACAACAACAAAAAATATCCTACTGAAGTTGAGTGTGCCAGTGGAAGAGTTTAGGGCCCTGTATCCAGGGGACAGTAACTGCCACGCACCCCTCCCCACTTCTCTTGGTGCGCTAAGTATGACTTTATTTTGCTCAGTGGTTAATTTAGGGCTGGTGTTTAAAGCTGGCACATATCAGCATTGTCATATTTGGAGCATGGTTTAAGAAGACACTTATTACACATGGCTGAAACTTAAGGGAAAATAAAAAAATAATTCAGTGTGTGGCTTAAAAGGATATAGATCTGGGTAAGGATGTGCCATTTTAACCTGTTGTATGATAAAAGCTCACATCCTGGTGATTTTTACTCCTTTGTCTTTGGATGACAAAAATGATAATAGTCCAAATGGAGGAAGAAAAAATACCTTTTGGTAGAAAACTTACTATATGTTTGATGCAGTACTGAGAAATTATGAATTATCTCATTACATCTTCATAATACATTTGTGCTGTAAGTAATATTGGTATACATGCTTAACAGTTAAGGAAATTCTGATAGGTCAAATGGAGCTGGGGTTTAAGTTCAGCTGTGTTTGGCTCAGTCTCCTTGCTACAAAGTTATTTCTATCCATACTGCATCTTACCTGCTATTCTGTAGTTTATGTGAAATTGCATCTAATTGACCCCCTGCAACCCTCCACATGCCTACCCCAGGGCCTTGCAAGTAGCATGTTTGTTGAGTAAATGATGGACTCATATTAACAGATATTTTGTTTTAAGAACCAGAGTCTTATAATTTCTAAAGTACTTCCTTTGTAACAAAACTCTTGGAGAGAGCAATAACAAAGTAATAAAAGCCTGACTATCTACGATGTTACCTTAGCCATCATCTTGTTTATTTTCATTACTGTTCTGGCAGTTCTCATTTAAAAAGGGATAAGTCTTATTAAACCTGAATCCTGAAACAACAAGGATGCAATATATATGTGCATATATGAATTTTCTTTCATGTGGTGATGCTTTTTGCGTTTAATTTTTTATCTCTAATAAAGAATTAAATTGTTTAGTGACCTGAAAATTGAAAATTTTCTCTGTACCAAGATGAAAATGATCATGTCTGGACTGAGTGTGAATAAATGTTCCTTAGTCATTGCTTTAATTCTTCGCCAGTTGAATGTCAGAGATTTGTATTTTCCAGATTAATTATTAGCCTTGGCAAAGACTATGTGCTGTCATGCTTCACAATTAATACTCAGAATGTTTTGAAAGAAAGATAATTTGGTGTTTTGAAAGAAAGATAATTTTGTGTTTTCTGCCTCATTCTTCAGGGATAAAAATAACATAGAGAATATGTACTTCTAGTCTTTATTGAAGTAGAGACAGCACTTGATTAATTAAGTTGTCACCTAACTATAAACGACCCATGTCAGTTATTTTACAACTTTAATAAAGTTTTTCAAAATTTACATCAAAATTTTAATCAACATTACATGTATTATTTATAATACCCAGGTAACATCACTGTGGTGTATTTATAAGCATTGAACATGGTGCAGAATTTCAAACTTGATTCTTCATTAAATTTTAATTTCTAAACTTAGTTCCTCTAGGTGAGCACAGAGAAGAAATGACAAAGTCCTCACCTATCTTGGAAATGAAAATGCTTCCCAGGCGATTCAGGGTTTTCTCCCGCCCAGGGGAAAATGTTTAATGGGTGTCCTTCAAATTTCACCACGACCTTGACACTTTTTTTCATTTTTGCCTGCTGAATTGCTGTGTGTTCCAATGTCCTTGTGTGCTCATCCTTGTCCCATCTCGCAGTACAGTACTATGTGAAACCACCAAATGCCTTTGAGGAGCTAGATTATCCAAAGTGGAGAAGTGCAGAAAAACAGCAGGAAGAGATTGAGTAGGTGGAGGAGTATATTTGACACATAAAAAATTCATGCTGAGCCTTCCTAAGCTTCTCAAATGAAAAGTGATTAAGGCGAAACTAATGTCTTCATGTCAGTTAGAGGAAAAAAGACATACTTTTTAGAGCTGACTTTAATTTTGTTCTTAGAATTTATTTGAAGGGAAAGGAACATGGGGAATGCAATTAAAATAAAATTTTTGTTCAACATGTGCTGTTTTAGATTGGCACTCATATTAATTCAAAGAGCGAGAAGATTATCATCAAATATTTAGCATCCCTTTGTGTGAGTATAACAAGTTCAGTAAACACGGTCTCTAACTTTTTGGAGTTATCTCTCCAAGGCAGAATTAAGATATGGTAGGCAGAAATCTGACCATTTAGAGACAAGTACAATATTCGGTATGGCTTGAGATAAGCAGAATAAACACATCTCTAACTTATGCAGGAGCTAGGCTTGCTAGTTTGAAAAGCAGAACTCTTTAAGTCTGAATGTATCACAATAATGCTTTCCATGGGATAATTGTTCTGTTTATTTTAAAATAGCTTTGGAATGCCTATGGCCCCTTTTCAAAGATTATTGACACCTTGGTTAATATTGAAGGGGCCAGAAAAATGTTTCTCAAATTTGGCAGTGAGCAAATGGTTCCATTTTTGTATTAAATGAGCAGTTTTCCTAAATGGGTACAGCATGAATAATGCCTTTGCCCTTTGTCTAATTTAACTAATTAACCACCAAATGCTCTAAGAACATAACAATTCTTTTAAATTTCCACCTAGGAGATTGACTGTTTCTTGGCAGCTGATGGGCCACATAACCTTGGAAATATAATTTGGTCTGCAAAGGGCTCTGACTGATTTTTTTATAAAAGCAAACTAACATAGAAAAATTGGGAAATTTTATCCAAATGCTCAGATTTATGTTTTTTTCTTAAAAACACATGGCTCTTCCATATTTTTATATAGCTGCGAAATATCTTGGAGGTATGAAATGATTGCCCCTGTCAGGTGCAAGGGTGCAACAAGGACACATCTTGAATCCCATAACTTGAGAGACAGAGATGGGGATTACAGGTTTGAGGCCAACGTTATCAACTTAGTGATACCTTCAGCAACTTAATGAGATTAGATGACATTTAGCTAAAGTTTTTGCTCATCAAAAGAAACCATCAAGAGTCTAAAGAGAAGAGCCTACAGAAAGGGAGAAGATATTTGCCAGTTATTCCTTTGATAGAGGACTAATATCTAGAATATACAAATTATTTAAAAGGCTTAACCCCCCAAAAAAATAATAACCAAATCAAGAAATGGGCAATTGAACTAACTATACACTTCATAAAAGGAAAAATACAAATGGGCAATACATAAATAAAAAATGTTCAACACCATCTTGCATCCCATTAAGATGTATGACTACAACGTGCCAATAAGAAATCAAAAGTAAATATAAAAGGATTAAAAAGTGTTCAATATAATTAGCAATCATGGAAATGCAAATAAATATTATGCTGAAATTCCATATAACCCCAATTAGAATGGCAATCATCATGAAGTCAAAGAACAATAAATGCTAGTGAGAATGTGGAAAAATAGAAATTCTTATACACTGTTGGTGAGATTTCAAATTAGTACAGCCACTGTGGAGGTCAATGTGAAGATTCCTCAGGAAAATTGGGAATGGATCCAACCTATGATCCAGCTATACCACTCCTCGGTATTTTTCCAAAGGGACTGTAATCAGCATATCATAGCAATGCATACATATTTGTGTTTATAGCATCACAATTCATAATGGCCAACCTATGGAACCAACCTAGGTGTTTAACCAACATATGAATAGATCACAAAATTATGGGGTATACATACAATGAAATTCTACTCACAGTAAAGAAGAACAGGAAATGAATGGACTTGGAGAACATTTTGTTAAGTGAGATTTGTTAGTCACAGAAAGTGATAGGACATATGTGGAAACTATGGAATAGTGGGGGTAAAAGAGGAACTTTAGAAAATATAGGTGATAGAAGAGAGACTCCAGTGAAGCCAGGGCAGTGGTCTTGGGGAAGGTGCCAGATAAAGGAAGATTTAATAAAGGAAACACTTCCATGGATATCATGTAGGTATGTGACAATACCAATGCCAATCTCACTATCTTATATGGGGTTGGGGGAATGAGGAGGGAGCCAGGGGAAAGCTCACCAAGTGCTGTGTGCATGCATACCACTATCACTGTGAACCACATTGTGATGTGAGACTATAATTCACCCATGAAAGTATAAAAAAGAAGAAAAAAGAAAATGATTGCCCATTTAGATTCCTAAATTCTCCAGTTTCATAATGTTTCTCAACATTTTTGTTATGGAAGACATTTTTCCCTGCCTAATTTTATCTTCAACTCCATAAAACTTTAATATCATAAATTTTGTTCTTGGTTTGAAGCGCTGAAGATTGCTGGCAAATACCTTACCACTGAACCCCAGCTCCAGTCCCAGCTCCTAATGTACTATATTTGTGTTTGTACTGTGACCTTGTCAAGAGCCATAAACCATTGCAATACCCAAAGTTTTTGTATCCCTTGGGAATTCGGTTTTGACTGCTTGGGAATGATATTCCCTTTTGGAGGATGCGTGCTTCTCTGACCACGTGATTCTCCAGAAATGAGACTAGAGACAAAAGAAGAGACAAATTGGACATCGTACATCTCCCCTGCTTTCTTTCTTTCTAATCTGGTCCCTGTGGGAATTAGCTTTGCAGTCTCTGATCTATAAGAGATAGAAATAAATAATATTGAGACTTCTCAGGGGTTCTGAGCTAAGGCTTTTTACCTCTGAGTGCCCTGGGCTAGATGACTTCATCCTTCTGAGCTGAGTGGTAGGATGGTCGTTTTCTTCAATGATTTCCTTAGGTGAGTTCAAGATGAATAGAAAAGAGATATGGTTGTACCCCAATTTTGGTCTAGTGAATTTCTTCATTTAATTGACATTTATTTGAAATAAAAATATTTATTTAAAATTTTTGTTCTTATGTCAGGCACTCTGCTTGGTCGTCGGCACTAGGAGAACTCTGTGTACTGAGTTGGGTGCAATGCGGGTTCAAGCATGTGATTCTTCTGGTTCCCAGTCTCACTGTTGGAGTGTTTGATAAAAGTTTTTAATAAAGGGTTTTTAAATATCCAAACTTTAAATTCTGAAAACAGATAGGATCACAAGCAAAAGTAGACAGACAGAACCTCCTGACTGCTGATCATTGATGTAGGTTAGTGTGTTGATGTAATTTGTCTGTGACATGTTTTTCTTGGCAAGTGAAACTTAAATGTGTATTAGGACAGAACAAGAAGAAACACAGTAGACTTAAATGCTAACCATAGGGATTTAGATATTAAAAAAGGATGTATGTTTTGATCTCATGAAAGCAAAGTTTCAACTGTTAGAGTTTGATGATTATGAATTGGGCTAAAACAAAAGTCTAGTGCTGGACTGATTAAACTTATTTGCCCTCTCCAAAATTGATGGGTTGAAATCATAATTTCTAATATTAGGTACAAGGAGATGGAGGCCTTTAGGAGGGGATTAGGTCATGAGGGTAGAGTTCTCATAAATGAGATTAGTGTTTTTTTTCTTAGACAAGTACCCAGAGCACACTCTCATCCCTTCCACCATGCGAAGATATAGTGAAAAGCTAGTCATTAGGGACCAGAAAGAGACCCTCACCACACTGTCCAATACCTTGATCTTGAACTTCCAGCCTCTACAATTATGGGACAAAAATGACTGCTGTTTATAAGCCACCCAGTCCATGGCTTTCTTTTACAGTAGTATAAAGTGCCTAAGATGGAAAATATTAGGGATGGAAACATTAACAATAAAGATTCTTAGGCCTTACTTCTAGGATTCTCATTTTGGGGTTGAGTAGGAACTCGATCTACTGAAATGAAAATCATTGGACTAGATGAACTCTTGAGATTGTGACAGTCCCTGAAAGATTATCTATCATCTATCTATCTATCATATATCATCTATCTATCATCTATCATCTATCTTCTGATATCTAAAGGATTAATTCAGCTGTAAAATCATCAGGTTTATGAAATATCTGAATATCTCATACCAGCTGATATTTGGTACCAGCATATTTTTATGCTTAATACCTATAAAAAAGATAAGCAGTACTATTTTAGGAAGATTTTCCCCTTTCTTTGTTTACTGTATCTTACAGGAGTGTGGTTGATGTGAGCAGACCAATTATAAGTATCAAGCAGAATAAGTATAGGTCAACTGCTATTATAGTTTTCTTCTGTATACAGTCTCATTTAGTAGCAGAAAATAGACTTAAAAGGTTTGAACACAAAGGGGACAAGTAGAATCACATTTTCGAAAGAAAAAGATTTAGATCTAGGTATTGAACAACTAGATCTGTCTTCCTTTGTTTTTCAATTTCTCTTTCCTCTCTTATAGTTTTTCTTTCTGATTCTTGGGCTAGGTCCTTCAATGGTAGGATAAAAGTGCCTCTGATGGCTGTGTTCATGAATCTATTGGCTTAGCAGCTCCAGGGCACAAAGAATTTCTCTCTCCCAAGAGGGCCAACCAAAAGGCCAGGAAAAATTCTTACTGACTTACTTGGGTCATGTGATTATCCTAGGACAAATAAATATGCCCTGCAGAAATCTGACTTTGATTGGCTAGGAAAGGGTCACATGTACACTCCTGTAGTTGGAGGATTGTATCAGCTTAAGCTAAAACACATGGCTAACAATGGGGATTGTTCTTCAACTGAAAGTAGAGTACCATTGTCAAAATTAGCATAAATGTTCATCACAGACAACATAAAATAGGAAACATTATCACTTGTGAGTTTTCAGAAATGATAAAATCTATCTTTAACTCTAAAAGAACAAATTAATTTATGCATAGGTAAGGCTGGTTTAATTATCTTCTTATTATCATTAGGGAAAGATAATTTCAGAATCATGAATTTGCCTGCAGAAAAACAAGGTTTTCCTATTTCAAAACAATGATCAAGTTTATCCTAGGAAACTGTCTGAAAATATTTTTAACATCTTGTTAGTGATTCCTGAATTAGAATGAAAAGATTATCTTTCACTTCCTGCAAGATAATCTATATAAAAATAGAGAAGTCTAACTCTTAAAGCAAACCAGGACTTGAGAAGTAAAAAATGTCAAGGCCTAGAAGATATTTAACAAAGCCAAGAAGCCACAACTTCAACACATTAAAACTCTGTGGCTTGTGGTGCATGCCTGTGATTCCACTACATGGAAGGCTGAGACAGGATAATTGCAGGTTCAAGGCCAGCCTTGGAACCAAAATGAGATTCTTACTAACCTAGTGAGACCCCTTTTACAAACAAATAAAAATAATAATAAAATAAAAAAAGATCTTGGGTGTAGCTTAAAGGTAGAGCACACCTGGGTTCAGTCTTCAGTGGCAGACATACACACACATACAGAGAGAGAGGGGAGAGAGAGAGAGAGAGAGAGAAGAGAAGAGAAGAGAAGAGGAGAGGAGAGGAGAGGAGGGGAGGGGAGGGGAGGGGAGGGGAAGGGAAGGGAAGGGAAGGGAAGAGAAGAGAAGAGAAGAGAAGAGAAGAGAAGAGAGAAGAGAAGAGAAGAGAAGAGAAGAGAGAAGAGAAGAGGAGAGGAGAGGAGAGAATACTCTATGGAAAGATTAATAACAACAAAAAGGAATGATAACAGGACAGTGAGAGGACAAAGTGGGAAAGATTTCTTGTAGGCTTTTAAATATTTTTGATGCCTTTTATCATTATTAACTATTTAGACATTCACAAATAAAATTAAAAAAAATCTACTGGCCCATGGATGGAAAATTTTTCAGGTCATTATGGAAGTACTATGACAGTTCTATGACTCTGATCATGACTTGCCTGTTTCATAGAGTAGTGAGAGTATTCTTGAAGCCTTAGCCTGGGCCTCTGGTCAGCTAGGGTGCACCTGTATGGACACCAAAACTTCCAAGGCAGTTTCTGTCTAACCCCTGAATGATAGGGCTTTCTTCAGGGAGAATAGAAAATACAGAAGCCTAGATTGCAAAAGGCAAAAATATGCTACACAGGAAAAAAAAAAGGCATTGCCTATTTCAGCCAGCATTCTCACGGTTGTAATTCAAAACAACTCACAACCACAATTTAGAAGAAGGAAGATTTATTTGTTTACAGTTCTGAAGATTTCAGGAATTCAGTCCATGTCAGCCAGGTTACATTGGTGTAACTCCATGCATGGTGGGGGTGGTAGAGAGAAGAGGGGGAGAGAGAGAAAGAGAGAGGGGGGAGAGGGAGGGAGGGAGGGAGGGAGGGAGGGAGAGAGAGAGAGAGAGAGAGAGAGAGAGAGGAGAGATGGTGCTAGCAGCTAGCAAACAAGGAGATTGCAGGACACAAGCATAGACCTCAGGGCCACACCCCTAGGAACCTTTCTCCTACAACTGCACACCACCTGTCAAGGTTGCCACCCAATAAACCATCACCATCGATGAGATTGCAGCCCTCATGGTTTAGTTGTCTCAACTTTGAATGTCAACACATGAGCTCTTTCGGAGCATATGTTATATCTAACCATTACATTGTCTAATGGACAAATTGCAAAACCCGGGGCTCAAAAGTTCTGCTAAAATATTGAGGAATTTCTTCCCATATAGCCACTTACATGGAATTTCTTCCTCTCTCATATGAGTTTCTTCCTAAAAAGAAGTCTAATTAAAATAGACAAAAATCAAACAGAAAAATAATTCCAGAGTACTTGGCTATATACTCTACATAGGAAAATGTTTAAAAAATGATTTCTGGAAAACTGAGACTGATGGGAAAATCTGCACATATAAAGGTTCAGCTTTCAGTTTGCAGAAACTGGGCTCAACATAAGAGTTCAACCAGGAGGATTATAGGAAACTGGGGGTTTGGGGAAGGGATGGTGGTTGCTTTGGTTTGTTGGGCATTTGAATCTCTGGCATTGTACTTTGTGAATTTACTTCCTTTTTTCTTTAGCCTTTCCCTGATATCATATATGAAATACCAATAAAGTAAATTGGTGAATAACACAAGCAATTTGAAGAGGCAAGTAAAGCCTCTACCTAAATTAAATCTGTGTGTGAAAAAGACACTCTAAGGGAGGAAGACTATTGGCTCAGAAAGCTTTTAGGAGTTGCGCCAAGGAAGGATGGAGTTAACCTTGCTTTACCTTTTTGAGGCCTGCAGAAGGCGTCATGGCTAAGAAGATATATCTAATTTTTATTTCTATTCAGAGTTGATACCTCCTTCTCCCTGTCTTTATTTTGCAAGCTCTCTGTTGATCTGGCACAAGTGTGCAGGTTTTTAAAAATGATGATGTTATCTATTTACTATTCAAATGCAATTTTAAATGGTTTGGCTCAGCACATTTGAATCAAAAATCCTATTAAAGATGCAGTATTCCTCTGCTACCTTTTTGCCGAGTGCATTCGCCCGGCATTCTTCTCTCAATCGGAATATAATACTGTATACCTGTTCAGAGTGATGTGATTTCCACCTTTGAATTTGCAGTTTTTAAACAGGCTGTTCACCTTCCTATCATGGAAATTTGGTATTCATGCATAATTTTCTTTCCTACATTTGCAAAATACATTATTAGCCACGTGATTGCACCCTTGCTCTGCTCTATAGCCTTTTCATTTGAAATCTCCCGACTTTTTATTTTTGCTTCTACCATTTGATAGAAATCACGAAATTTCTGAGTTAAGATAAACATCCTGTTTCTTCCTCTTTTCCACCCACCCCAGGAGTAATTGGAGATTTTTAGGAATGAGGGATGTGAAGAATGAACAAATTGATCGTTTACCCTAAAGTAAAAAGTTTTGATCACTGGATTGATGAGAAGCATGTTTAATTTAAAATATTTTGCATGTACTTAACTGCCTAATTGCATGGTTAAATGAGCTGGAAGAGAAAAAATGCAGCTGAAAACTCAGATCTATTTCAGCTACTTCTAGAACACTGATGTTAACACGAGGCTGTGTTTCTCCTCTGGTAAATTTGAACTTCTTCAGAGGCGCTGTTTATTAAGTAAGGCAGACTTTCTGCCTGGGCAGAAACATTTTCCAATTACAGCGCTTTCCCTGCAGTACCCAGAGGATCAGAGGCTGTGCATGCATCTGGGGTTACTCCTAGCAGCCCAAGTCCAACACTTATCCTTGCTTATTCAGTGTGCTACAGCCTGGGATTGTTTCTGTTTTGACATGCTTTCTGTGTGGTGACTATGTGGGAACAGGCTGCCTACAATCATTGGCCTAACCGGCCAGCCAGGATTGTCTGAATGAGGCTCCTGGAACCCAGCATCATCATTTGCATCACATGAATGACAATTACACTGCTATTGTTCACAAAGTGAACATGAGTATGTGTGTAAATTACCTGGGTGCACATGTATGGGCACGAGTGCTCATATTCACATACATTTGTGGCTGCTCAGGACAATGTATTTTAGAGTTGGTGATGTGGTTTGAATGCATCTTTCCAGATTCCTGTGTTGGAAACTTAATCCCCAATGCAATGGTCCTAAGAGGTGGAATATTTAAAAGGCGAGTGATTCATGAAGGCTTAATAGATTAAGGTTTATATCAGGAGATAAGCTAGTTATTGTGAGAGAAGGTTCTTAACAAAAGGAATGAATATGGCCTCCTTTTCTTTCCTCTCTCTTGCTCCTAAACCTTGGGATGACACAGCAAGCAGGCACTCACCAGATGTGGCCCTTGATTTTTTACTTCTGAGAACCATGAGTCAAATATGCTTCTGTTATTTATAAATGACCCAATCTCATCCATTCTCTTATAGCAGCACAAAATGAACTAAGACAATTGGTAATTGTTTAGAAACTTGGGACTAAAACTAAAAATGATGCTTTTTTTTTTTTGGTGGTGCTGGGGATGGAAACCAGAGGCTTTCTATCTTTGGGCTACACTCTCAGACCTATTTTCTATTTTTATTTGGAAACAGGGTCTCACTAAGCTGCTAAGAACCTCACTAAGTAGCTGAGGCTAACTTTGAACCTGTGTGATCCTCGTGTCTCAGCCTCCAAAGTACTGGGTTTAAAAACATGCACCACCCACCATGCCTGGCTCATGATACATTTTTTTTAAAGAAAGAAAAATTATAAAGGGTACCGTAGAATGTGAGATAAATTGTTGGTGGAGGTACACGTTTTATGTAATTGGTGAGCAATCTCAGTTGTGACAATTATGAAAAGAATAGATTAGTAAAAGTAATACCACAACAATAATAAGAAAAAGCCTGCTGATACTTAATTTTCAGGTACCAAATGGGGGTTCCAAGCTTTACTGAGCTGCTTTTCATGAACATAGTTTCATGCAAAAGTGAGAGTGTAGAATCTGGAGTCAGAACCTGGAATCTACTCTGGATTTGAATCCTGAACCTATCACTTACTTGTTAAGTGATTTGGGGAAATTAACCTGTCTGTGCCTCAGTTTTATTAAACATAATATGGGGATATTTATTATGCCCATATGGTTGAACTGCTTTCAAGCTGATGGATATTAACTTTCTAAATCTCCTTAGTCATTGTTGTAGGCATTGTGGAGAAACCAGAACTACTGTTCCTAAAATATCTTTTTATATGTAGCTTTGTAAAGAATTTGTGAAGGAGAGGCACTTGTGTAAGATTTTCTGGGAAGGAGTGAAGAAGGGGCAATTCTAAAGGAGGTGGTTGTAGGCAACTGTGTGGGCAAACAGATGACAGGTTCAAAGTGACTTCCAGATGAATTTGTTGGGAATTTTCTATCTCAGGGCTTCTGCCTGAGAAGCCAGTGAGAACCTCAGAGAGGCCCTAAAGATATTCAGTGAGTCTTGGTGGTGAGTGTTGAGACCTACTTGCATTGATGCAGCAGGCAGAAAATGTCCCAGTGGCTTCCCTGAACACCATTGCTCAACTCAGTCTTTACAAAACACTGTGAAAATGTCTAATTACCTACATTGGAATTATTGATGTTTAGAACATGTAAAGTCGCTTCTGTTTTCCTAACTGAATGCTGATGGGCATACTTTCTCAGAGGTAGTAAAATGTTATTGGTTAAAACAAATACTTGGACTAGTGCCTTCTACCACTTAAGTTTGCAATTTATAAATGTTAGCATTTAGTCCTTACCTCCATCCTAGGATATAGTAGTGGGTTAAGTGTATGGTTCTAGTATAGGGTCTGGAGCCTGTGCATCCAGGTTTGAAATTTCTAGTCCACTCAATTATGGGTTATATGATGTTAGGCAAGTTTGTAAATTAAGGATAGGAATAGCACTTGGTTCATATAATTGTTTAGAAGTTAAGCGTTAATAAAATATAAAACTACACTGAATGCCCACATAAGAAGAATAGAAAATCACAAAATAAATAACCTAATGACTCACCTCAAAGCCCTTGAAAAACAGGAACAGTCTAACCCCAAAGCCAGTAGAAAACAGGACATTATCAGAGCAGAAATCAATGAAGTAGAGAATGAAAATACAATACAGAAAATAAACAAAACCAAAACATGGTTTCTCAAAAAAAATAAACAAGATAGATAAACCACTAGCCAATCTAACAAAAAAGAATCAATCCAAATTACAAAAATAAGATGAAAAAGGAGATATTACCATTGACAGCTTAGAAATCCAGAGGATTATCAGAAACTACTTTGAAAACCTATATTCCAACAGAATGGAACATCTAGAAGAAATTGACAAATTTCTAGATAAATACAACCTTTCTAAATTGAGTGAAAAAGATATAGAAAAATTAAACCAATCAATAGCAATAAAAAAGATTGAAGCAGCAATAAATAACCCACCATCAAACAAAAGCCCAGGACCAGATGGTTTCCCAAGTGAATTTTATAAAACCTTTATAGAAGAGCTAATCCCAACACTTCTCAATCTATATTTTGAAATAGAAAGAAATGGGACTTTTCCAAATACATTCTATGAAGCCAACATCACATTAATAAAAAAAAAACTAAATAAAGACAGCTCAAGGAAAAAAAAAACTACAGGCCTCTATCTTTGATGAACTTGGATGCAAAACTGCTGAACAAAATACTAGCAACATGTGTTCAAGACCATATTAAGAAAAAAATCATACACCAAGACCAAGGAGGGTTCATCCTGGGGATGCAAAGCTGGTTCAAGATATGAAAAAGAATCTATATAATTTATCACATAAACAGAACCAAAGAGAAAAATCACATGATAATTTCAATAGATGCTGAAAAAGCATTTGACAGAATTCAACACCCATTTATGCTAAAAGCACTGCAGAGAAATGGAATGAAAGGAGCATACCTCAACATTATAAAGCCAATTTACAATAGGACCACAGCCAACATCATGTTAAATGGGAAAAAACTGCGAGAATTCCCCCTAAAAACAGAAACAAGACAAGGATGTTTATCACCACTTTTTTTCCAATATAGTGATTGATATTGTAGCTAGAGAAATAAGGCAAGAAAAGGAAATCAAAGAAATACAAATAGAAAAGAAGAACTAAAACTTTCACTATTTGCAGATGACATACTATACTTAGAAGACCTAACAAACTCAACCAAAAAAAGTTTATAGAACTGATCAACAAATTCAGCAGTGTCTGGATATAAAATCAATCAAAAAAAGTAGAAGCTTCCCTGTGTGCCAACCATAAATTCAGTGAAAAAGAAATCTAGAAAACACTTCCACTCAAGATATCCCACAAAAAATAAAATACATAGGAATATATCTAACCAAGGAGGTAAATGACCTCTACAGAAAAATTATAAAACATTGAAAAATAATCGAAGAAGACCTTACAAGATGGAAAGATGTTTCATGTTCTTGGATAGGCAGAACATTTATTTATTTAGAATATTTATCAAAATGGCCATTCTTCGCCAGGTGTGATGGCACACACTTGTAGTCCCTGTGCTTGGGAGGTAGAAACAGGAGGATCGCGCTGGTTCGAAGCCAGCCACACTGGCTTAAGAGATCCTGTTTCCAAATAAAAAATATAAAATAGGTCTGGGAGTGCAGCCCGGAGGTAGAAAGGTTTCCAGGAACCCCAGTACCACCAAAAAAAAAAAAAAAAAAAAGGCCATTCTTCCAAAAGTGATGTATAGATTCAGTGCATTACCCATTAAATTATCAAGGTCATTCCTCACAGATATTGAAAAATCAGTTCTTAAATTCATTTGGAACAACAACAACAACAACAACAACAAAAAAAAAAAAAAAACCCAGAATACCCAATGTTCTCAGCAACAAAAACTATGTAGGAGGCATCACAGTACCTGACTTCAAACTATACTACAAAGCCATAGTAATAAAAACAGCATGGTACTGGCACAAAAACAGATACATAGACCAATGGAGCAGAATAGAAGACTCAGAAACAAATCTGCACACTTAAAGCCAATCGATTTTTGACAAAGGGGCCAAAAACATACACTGCCAAAAAGATAGCCTCTTCAACAAACGGTGTTAACAAAACTGGTTAACCATATGCAGAAAAATGGAAATAAACCCCACTTTCTCACCCTTCACAGGAATCAATTCAAGATGGATCAAAGACTTGGACCTTGTAGCTCCTTGAAAAGGGCATAGGTCCAATATTTCAACACATAGGCACAGGTAAAATTTTCTCAACAAGACTCCCCAAAACACAAGAAACTAAAATGTGGATCAATGCATGGAATTGCATTACACTGAAGAGCTTTTGTACAGCAAAGGAAACTATCAAGTACCTCAACAGAGAGCCGACAGAATGGGAGAAAATTTTTTCCAAATATTCTTCCAATGGAGGACTAATATCTAGAATATACAGAGAACTCAAGAAACTCAGCACTAAGAAAACACATAACCCAATCAAAAATAGGCAGGTGAAGTCACTTCATAAAAGAAAAAAATTCAAATGGCTAATAAATGTATAAAAATGCTCAAAATCATTAGCAATCAGAGAGATGCAAACCAAAACTACCCTGAGATTTCACCTAACTCCAAATAGAATGGCAATCATTCAAAACACAAATAACAATAAATGCTGGCCAGGATGTGGGGGAGGGTAGTGGAAACTCTACTACGTTGTTGGTGAGATTGCAAATTAGTGCAACCACTTTGGAAAACATTGTGGAGAATCCTCAGAAGAATGGGAATAAACCAGCATATGATTCAGCAATACCACTTCTGGGCATCTACCCAAAAGAAAGTAAACCAAACTACCAAACTAATGATGCATGTGTATCTATGTTCATAGCCATGTATCTATGTTCATAGCTGCACAATTTACAATTGCCAAACTATGGAGCCAGCCAAGATGTCCATCAACAGATGAACGAATTATAAAACTATGGATATGTACATAATGGAATTTTACTCAGCCATAAAGAAAAACACAATTGTGCCATTTACAGGAAAATGAATGGAACTGGAGGACATTATGCTAAGTGAGACTAGTCAGTCACAGCAAGTAAGAAACCAAATGGTCTCCCTAATATGTGAAAGCTAAGGAGCAAAAGGGTCAGAGGAGGAACTCTAGAAGAGGAAGGAAAAAACATAGATGAGCAAAAAAGGATGCCAAACTGGGGCTGCTGTTGGGGGTGGGATTCCCTAATGTACATGATGCACATTCACAAACATATCAGTCAATGAATAAGCCAAACATGAGAAGGAGAGAGGGGGAGGGAATGTAGTGGGAACAGTGGGAATTGGAGAAGGGCTAAGTGAGTTATGTGTGCATCTTGTATTCCATTAAGATGTATGATTACAATGTACCCAAAGAAATATTAAAAAATCTACTACAGAAGTCATTATTATTATTATTACTACTACTACTACTACTAGTAGTAGTAATAATAATAGTAGTAGTAGTAGTAAGTTGGCAACTTGTTTAGAAGAATGGATTCTAGCCAGACGCGGTGGTGCTTGTACATCCCACGCTTGGGAGGCTGAAACAGGAGGATTGCACATGTTCGTAGCCAACCTTAGCTACTTAGTGAAGCTCTTAGCAACTTAGTGAGACCCTGTTTCCAAAGAAAATATAAAATAGTTCTGGGAGTATAGCCCAGAGGTAGAAAGCCCCTGCATTCCACCCGTAGTACCACCAAAAAAAGAAAAGAAAAAAGACTTGATTCTCAACTGGTGCTTTCTCGAGTCATCTGGAGAGAGGTGTTTTTTCTGGAGACTGTTCCTGGGTTTCCTGTGAATGCTTCCATGTTGCATCTTGATGACATCTACCTTTCTATCATGCTGGCTTCCAGTCTTTCCCATTGCTGTCTGTTTCTCTTGCTGGGCCTCTTTGCTATTGACTTGGTCTCTCTGGGTCATCTTTATGATCTATCATTGAATGCTATAAATCCCTTCCTATTGTTGGCCCATTTGAAGTTCCTTGAGGTTGTCTGTCTGTGGTATACTGAGATTGGTCAGGAGACCTAGAAATATTCATTCGCAACCAACCAGCCACTGTCCCATGTAAACCCTTTAGGAGAAAATAGTTGCATTGAGCAAATCAAGTTAAGTTTACTATTTTCTTAGCTGGCCTTGGGTCTCAGACCTAGGTGAAAGGGAGCCTAGCTGAATATGCCTTTTCCCTCTAAAGCTGGGGTAGCCCACATGGCCTGGCTCCAATATATAAATTCAAGACTATTCCAGAACTTTGAATCAGTCTAATCCAAACTGGGGAAAAAGCAAGTGCATTTTCCACCTCATTTCCTTCCTTCATGAGTCAGGACAAAGTGAAGCCACTAAGGCTGATATCTCCAGTACCACACACAAAAAAGAAAAAAAAATATGACTTTTTTGGTACTGGAGATTTGAAAGTAGGGACAATCCACCTCTGAGCTATATTTCCAACTACTTTTATTTTCTTATTTTGAAATAGGGTCTCACTCATTTTTTGAGGCTCTCACAAAATTGTTGAGGTTGGCTTTGAAACTGTGATCTTCCCCTGGTAGTCTCTCAAGTATTGGGATTATAGGCATTTGCTACTGACTTATAGCTGATCTTTGACTGATGAGAGGTCACTCTTCAAGGAAGAAGTTTCACAATAACCAAGTAGCTTATCAGATCTTTCCATAAAGATGAAGATAGAGATTAGGCTGGTAAGATATTGAAAGCTGGACTTTTTGGAATCAGACATTCAAGGAAAAGTGCTGGCTGAGAGACTATCCTAGTCTGCCCACCTTTGGGTACTTCATCTTTGCCATCTATGAACATGTAGACAATTATACTTATCTTCAGAATTGTAGTCAGCGTTTGAAAGAAAGTGTCTATAAACACCCCCAATATATGGTATTACATACCTATACACAATAGGATTTACCCTTCTACTTAAACAACTTTCCCAAATATCCTCCTTGATAGTAGTAGGAAACACAAACTTTATTTGAGCATTAACTCGTTTATGAAAATGCTTGAAACAGGTCCTGGGATATCAGAAGTGCTGTACGGGCATTAACTAAAACAAGTATTTAAATTCCTCCACTGAAAAATAAATACTTTTGATAATAAGGTACAGACAATTTATAATTACAAATTTTAGAAGCGATAGAATAGATCTTGCACCCTGACTTGTGTGAAAACAATAATAATGAAAAATATCTAATTCTACTAAAAATAGAGAAGTTAATAAATTCCCCCAAATGGAAACTTTACAATTAAACTTGGAGGATTTTAGAAACGCCACATTCCTGCTTTAGGGCTCCTTTTGAACGAGGTCGAGAGCTTTCGCGATTTATGAGTCCACACAGAATTTGCATCATGGGAAAGAAGTCAGAATGATGGTAGGGGCACAGATAATTCTGTGCCAACCCCTGGATTTTTGTCATTTGCAGCGGTGACATTTTTTAAGTGACATCCCTGTAAATACTGAATAATAATATGTCCCAGACAGAGCCCTCGGGGGACAGGAGAAGAGAATGAAAATGGAGCAGAATTAAAACTGACAAGACCGAGAGACGGGATGCGAGATAAATAGCGGGCGCAGCTCTGTGAGGCGAGCTGGGCTGCAGAACCATTCAGATGATTTCGTGATTGGTGGAGTGAGCTGCAGGGGAAACGTCCAGTAATGGAGGAGCAGATCAGTATTGAGAGATAAATCATCCTGCGATTCGCGTCCTGCTATCTCAACACTAATGGGGTTAAAAAACAGCCTGGTTTTGAGGGAGGTCCTGAGATAATTGTTTCCTAACAACCCGTTCTGTGCATTGGCAAGAAAGCGAAATAAAAATCAGGACAGGGTTGTGAGGCCTCTGGTTTAAGGAGTAGAAACACAACAGACTTTGACCATTGAACTGGGATGTTAGTAGTTCTTGGGCTATTTGCCAGTCTATGGGCGAGGGAGCCTTTGTGGCTGCCAAAAGAATTCAGACCCTCACGCCGAATTGCCACTTCACTCTCTGTTCTTCCTCTTAAATTTTCACTGGTGACCTTCAGAGAAACATTCTCTTTGCTCATACCTGGTCTTTTGGGACATTGGGAAAACTTTTTTTTTTTTTTTTTTTTTAGGACTGCTAATCATGAACTCACATGGGAGAGCAATTATGTAGAAAGAAGAAAATAGAGCATGAGAGGACAATGCCATTTATTAAGTACCTACTGTGTGTATGGTAGTCTGGGTATTTAGCATGTATTTGCCTCAGGAATCCATCAAAATACAATCAGGTGGATAATAACAAGCCCAACCTGGGAAGATGCAGGGCCTGGGTAATCATTTTGTTGGAGAAGGGATAGTCAAACAAGGACTCCTGAGGCCTTTCTAAGCAGGAGATGCTATGGATTATGAGGTGTTCTTACATTGCTGTTTGCTCCCATACATCACCACACCCAGCTGATCAATATTATTTTATAAGTCCATTCTTATGAATTTATTCTATATATTTACTCATATATAAATTCTATATGAATTTATGACCCTATTAGCGTTTGTTTAAAATGTAAAAATAGATTAATAAAATACAATATATCTATATGTAAAATAAGGATTTATAGATATAAGAAATACACACACTTGCTTAAAAAAAAAAAGTTCACTTTCCTAGGACTCTGGGAAGAATGCTTTCTGCTCATTTTATAGATAATGCTATTAAAGTCCAAGCAAAGGGAATAATTTATCCAAATTAGTGTTAGAATTGGAATGGGAGCTCTGTTCCCACTCTGCCCTATCTTCTATTGATTCTTTACTCATGATTGTTCAAAAGATATTATGTATATGGGCATGGTAGTGCACACTTGTAATTCCACCATTTGGGAGGCTGAGACAGGAGGATTGTGGTTTACAGACAGCCTCAGGTACTTAGTGAGGCTCTTTGCAACTCAGTGAGACCCTGTTTCAAAATAAAAAATAATAAAATAGTTCTGGGGGTATAGCTTGGAGGTAGAATGGCCCTGGGTTCCATCGCCAGTACCAAAAAAAAAAAATAAAGAAAATATTTCATGTTTCTGTGATAAGATGTTCTTCTTTAATACTTATGCAATCTTACCCATGACCCTGAAGTACCAATGGCCACAAAGACCAGTTTTAGCTGAAGTACCGTGAAGTCACCATTCTGCCTAATTGTTGCAGTAGCTATAATTTTGAGCTATTTCTTCCAAAAACAGTCTGTAAGGTTCTCCTTCAGTTTCTGGATAAATTTTTTTCTGTGTCAGGCTAAGTATATCTAGGCCCTGAAACAAAGAACACTGATGCTTCATTTAGGAGTTGCTTAAATTTAGATAAGATTATTAAAATTGTTAGCAACCTAACAATTTTCAACATTGTGTGTGTGTGTGTGTGTGTGTGTGTGTGTGTGTGTGTCTATATTTGCAAGGGGCTCCTTATACTTTTATAGCCCCTTCAAACCCCATTTAAATCTCAAAAATTTATTAATTTTATTAAACGTGTTAAATTTACGAGAGCTGAGAGACAATCCCTAGGGATAATTTGATATTGTGTTTTTATCCTACAGATGTGGAAACTGAGGCCTAATTTTTTTTCTGTGTGTGTGTGATCCTGAGGATGGAACCCAGGATCTTCTATCTCTGGGCTACATCCTCAGCCCTATTTTATTCTTTTATTTTTAAGCAGAGTCTCACTAAGTTGAAGATAGCCTAAGTTGCTGAGGTTGGCCATAAACCCATGATCCTCCTGTTTTAGCCTCTCAAGTACTGGGATTACAAGTGTGCACTATCACAGCCAGCTCTAAATATTTTAAAAATTATCCAAGGCTATACTAAAATTGCCAAAGGGCTAATCCCTGTTTACACAGAACTTTCTGAGTTATAAAAGTGAGTGGAAAAATGTTCTGACCCCAAACTTTCTGTCCAGGTTCTGAACCAAATGGGATAGCTCATCATTCTGTTTTGAGTGCTTTTTTATATGTCAATTACTTCTTTCATTGGTGTAAATGCGAAATGGAAAGAAATGGAAGAGGGTTGCGTGTAGCAGTTATTGAAAACATTTTAGAAACTATAAACTTGAACCCCAAATGTTTTGGGAGGTTGGCTTTTGTCTAGCAAGGAGCAAATACTAAATGAACATTTGCTGAATCAGTGAATGAATGAATGTTTCCACTTGAAGTGGAAGCCATCGCTGGTCCACTTTTCTCAATGTCACTTTAATTCCCATCAAGAGGGTACCCATGATTTTCTGCTTTGTCACCTGCTCAGTTTACGTTCTTGAATTACGGGTAAGATTAAGCTGCGTGTAACCTGTGGGGCTGCTGTTCTGCAGACGGTCCTTCCTAAGGTGATTTTTTGTGATGGTTTTGAATCATCTTACCAATATTTCAAGAAAGTGGCAATAGAAGGGAAATAAAAGCTATTATAATGAGAAATGGCAGGAAGGTAACACCCTCGTAGGGGCTGTCAGGGAAAGAATTGTTGAATAATTCAAATAACAGATTTACTCATTTCTAAGCTTTTCCTACCTTTGCTTTGGTAATATTTGCAGGAAAGTTCTGTGTTAGAAATGATCTAAGACTTGATTTCATTTCTGCCAGGGGATCTGTTGATGGGAGAAGCTACTCCAGGTGGCTTGGGGAAATCACCATGGTTTGAGATCACTAACAGAGTTTTCTGTGTTGGCTGACCCTCATTACTCCTTCCTTGTCCTTGGGAAATATAGATAGGGCTGCCATCTATCTCAGAGGTCTCTGAGAAAGAAGAACTATACTGAGCTCTCAAGAGTAGGTCAGCATAGGTATGGCAACAGTCCCAGCATTTCTACCCTTGTTTTCTTTTTTTTTTTTGCGCATCAAGGTTATACTTAACAAGTTGAGAATTGGTTTCCTCTCTTAAATATTTTGAGGTATTTGTGAAAAACAAGTGTTAACACTCCTATAAACATTTGACTGAATTCATCAGTGAAGCCAGGTGAAAATATTCCCAATAGAACTGAATAACTTTCCTTGTTGTAGGCCCTTTCAGATATTCTATTTCATCTTTCATTTGATAGAGATTATTTCTTTGCTTAGAACTATTCATTTGAGAAATACCTTTTAAGTCCTTTAACTTCTGTACATTTGAACATAATATCTATGCTTTCACATTTGATATTAATACATGAGTCTCCTTTCTCCCTTTTATTATTTATTTGTTTTTATTTACTGTTAGTATTTTCTTTTTTTTAATTTTATTTTATTGGTGCACTGTATTCATACATCATAGTGGGATACAAACTTTTGTAGACATACATGCACACATCGCCCAGTCAGCCCCCACCCGATCCCCACCCCATTCTCTCCCCACCCCTCCTTCCCATGCTTGGCTTAGTGGTTGACATCTAGTATTATAGCAATTTATCCAAAATTAAAAATGATAATCTCACATAACAGTTTCATTTGTCTGATACCAAGTGTTTGATGATTTAAAGATAGCATTTCAATATTTCTTTTTGCTTTCTTTCTTACTAGAGCATATTTTTTTCTGTTTTTTTAGGTGAAACTATCATATATTTATATATTTATTTTTCAGAAAAAAATCTATCCTAATATGGAATATGAATTCTAGATACCCAAAACGATCTTGAAAAAGAACAAAGCTAGCAGATATATATTTTCTGATTTCAAACCATATAAAGCTACAATAATTGAAACAGTGTAGTACTGTTCTAAAGGCAGATATATAGACCATTGGAGTTAAATACAAGCCTAGAGCTAACTTCTTCCCTATATTGTCAAGTTATTTTTGACAAGGTTTCCACAAACATTTGGTGGTGGGAATAATAATCTTTTAACTAAATATTGTTGAAAAATAATAATTACATGGAAAAGAATAAAATTGGACCTTTACCTAATCCCATATACAAGTATTAACTCAAAATAGATAAAAGACCTAAATATAAATCTTAAGACTATAAACTTTTAGGAGAAAATCTGGGTCATAAAACCTCACAACATTGAAATTGGCAGTGATTTCTTGGATATGATTTCAATGGCACAGGCAACAGAAGAATATACAAACTCCCTAAAAAATAAAAGAAAATATTGTATATCCAAAGACAATGTAAACAGAGTTAAAAGTTACTAATAGAATTGGATAAAATATTTCCAAATGCTATATCTGAAGGTATATTAATATTCCAACTAGAAATCCTAAAAATTAACAACAATAAAGGCAAACAATACAACTTAGAGATAGGTAAAAGACTAACATAAATAATGAATCTCCACAGATAACCAATCTTAGTTGTCTGTTGGATGGAAACTCTTGTTTCTCTGGTTCTGGTGAGTGTTACCTATTTCTTCTTTGTAGTTAATCTCTTTGAGTATTTTCTCTAGCGCTGGTTTTGAAGACATAAATTCCTTCAGTTTCTGTTTGTCATGGAAGCTTCTTATTTCTCCATCTAATTTGATAGAAAGTTTTTCTGGATAGGAAATTTTTGGCTGGAAGTTGTTTTCTTTCAGAGTTTGGAATATGTTACTCCAAGCCCTTCTGGCTCTCATGACTTGGTTTGGGAAGTCTGGAGTGATTCTAATTGGTTTGCCTCTGAATGTCAGTTGGCCCTTTGTTTTTGTTGCCTTTAAGATTCTCTGCTTGGCTTCCACATTGGTCATTTTGACAATTATATGGCGTGGGGATCCTCTTCTCCTATCCTGTCTAAAGGGAGTTCTATAAGTTTCCTGGATCTGTGTATCAACCTCTTGCTCTATATTTGGAAAATTTTCTGCTATTACTTCCTTGAAGAGATTGTTGATCCCTTTGGTATCACTTTCTTTTCCCTCCTCTATTCCAATTATTCTTAGGTTAGCTCTCTTAAGATGGGCCCATATTTCTTCAATGTCAGATTCCTGCTGTTGGATATCTTTTTCTAGATTAGAAACTATGCATTCATTTTTGGATTGCTCATCTTCTAAGAGCGAGATTCTGTTCTCCATGTGGTCTAATCGGTTGTTTGTGCTTTGAATTGAGACCTTTATTTCATTAATTGCATCCTTTATCTCTTTTTGGCTCTCTCTGAGTTCTTTTCGAAGCACCTCTATTATTTCTACAGTTATTTTCCTGATTTGATCTTCTAGAAATCTCTGATTTTCTGTTTTATCAGGTTCTGATGTTGTGGGGTTGTGCACATTCATTACTCCAGTGTTATTCCTCTTTCCCATGATTTCGGAGGTTTGTGCCTTCTCTGGGTTCTTCCCTTGGGTCACTATGGCTTCACTTAAGGTGCTCTGGATCTCGAGTCTGTATTATCTCAGACCCCACTACTCCTTTACTGGCTTGTATCACAGAGTCTCCGACCCAGGGAGTCGATAGAGGCTGCTTTAAACTATGGGGGGTGCCAGGTTGCACGTTCTCCTATGGTGTGATATCTCTGCCACCACCACTCCCTCACTGGGTCAAGTCCCAGGAGGCCCAATACTGCGATTTCTCCTCTGTGGCCCGCAATTTGACTCACTGTTCTTGAGTACGCAGATGTAGCTGTACTGGACTCGGTGAATTCACTGCTGCTGCCGCCGCCGGTGGCAATATGGCGCCTCTGCCACGCCCTCGGCCATGAGGCTGGCGTATTTTTTCTTCTCTGGTTTTGATTTCCACTCTGAATCCCTGCAGCGTGTGCTGAGCTCAGCCACTGGGAGCTTTAAATGCTGTCTGCGCAGAAAGATCCCGCCTGGCTGTTCCGCATCGGCTCACCTGGCTTGCTGTAGCCGTCCGTTGAGTTCGCCGCTGCCGCCGGCAGTATGGCGCTGCTGCCGCGTCCTCGGGCTCGTGTGTCTCCTCTGTGGCCCTGAGCTCTGTTCTCAGTCCGCTTTCTCTCTGGAGCCTGGTGGTTTTTTTTGTTTTTCTGGTGATGGTGTTTTCTGGCTATGAAAGGCGCTCTTTTTGTGGTAATGGAGATTGGTTCTCTACCCTTGTTTTCTTTTCTTTTCTTTTCTTTTCTTTTCTTTTCTTTTCTCTTTTCTCTTTTCTTTTCTCTTCTTTTCCTTCTTTCCCTTTTTTTAGTTGCCTCTGGGCATACAGAGGAAGGGGCAGGAACTGGTGGTGAGATTCTGTAGGTTATGAGTCCAGGTGAAAGTAATTTGGCTCCTTTTGAAAAATTTCTGCACAAGTTTAGTGGCCATAAATGGTAAAAGTTATATTTTTGGATGATCTGCAAAATCCGTTTATCCATATTATCCCTGGCCTTTTTATCACAGGTCACTGAGAGTTGGATAGAGGTGTTCCTTATCTGCCCCAAGAGGACTTGGGGAGGATTTATTATCTCTTGCCACTAAATCCTTGGCCATATATGTATCAGTTTACCAAGCAGCCCTCATTTATGCTTGGGGACATCCCTGAGAGATACTTCTGTCATGAGAGTGTTTCACAAGTTCTTACTATTACAAATACTACCTCACATGTCATAAGCTTTTGCCTTTTATTTTCAGGTTAATTTTACAGGTATTTTATTTTTATCTATAAAACTCTTCAGGGCTGTAAAAGTGATATTAATATCATCATCTTTAACAGATCAGAAAAACAAGTGACAGAAGTGAACTGATTCTCAGAAGTCATTTATGTCAGAATTGTTCCTGAAACCCAAGTCTTTCTTCACCCAGACATGTCTGTGAAGTTTTATAGAAATTAAAATATTCACCCTTTTCTGCTACTATTGCAAATGTTCCTAATATTCCTAATTGAATAACACTTTGAGAAGATGGGTGGGAAAAAAACTCTTGCTTGTTGGAAATTCTCCCTGGGAATCTCCATCAGACTTAAACAAAGACCAGTTTATTTTGAATATGAAAGATGAAGATCAATTAAATTCAAACTGGAAGAAGTGTGTGTTTTCAGCCCTTTTATATGCCAGTCATTAATAAGTGCACTTAAATGTTATCTCCATGAATGCTTGTGAGGTATGGGCACCAGAGCTGCTTTAAGAAAGATAGGGGCACATAGGGGATCTCAGACAATACATAACTACTAAAGTGTAACATACTGTAACCCACTCAGATTGAGTGCACATACATACCTGTACAAATACAGATACACCCAAACAATAAGGCAATTTAATTTAAGTAAATCTCAATAGATTTAAGGTAGGAATCTATCACTGTGATGGCAATTAATAAAATATCATCTCCTTTCTCTCTTTTTTTTTTTGTGGTACTGGGGGTGGAACCCAGAGGCTTTCTACCTCAGGGCTATACTCCCAGACCTTTTTTATATTTTATTTGGAAACAGGGTCTCACTAAGTTGCTAGAAGCCTCACTGAGTAGCTAAGGCTGGCTTTGAACCCATGCGATCCTCCTGTCTCAGCCTCCCAAGCACGGGGATTACAAGCGTGTGCCACCACGCTCGGCTTCATCTCCTTTCTTAAGTAGTTTATGATCCAGTCACAGAAAATGAAGATTCATAGGTTCTCTCTCATATATAAAAGCAAGGGAGTATTTGGGATACCAGAAGGACTTCAGATAATGGGGGAGAAACTTCAATGGAGCCAGGGAGGTGGTTCAGGAGAGGTTGGGGCGGGGGGAGGAGAATCAATGAAGAAATCACTTCCATTGACATTGTATACATATGTGAGAATACCAATGTCAATCTCAATATACCATATGGAGAAGTGGTAGTGGGGAGGGAGCCAAGGGAAAGCCCACCAAGTGCTGTGTGCATGTATGCCATTATCACTGTGAAGTACATTATGATGTGATACTATAATACACCAATAAAAGTATAAAAATAAAAAATCACAATTTAATCTAAGAAAGCATGAATGAATAAATGGTTTCAGTTACAAAGAAGATATGTGTGGTCCAATGAAGAAATCAGAACATTAATACATGGGTAAAACAACAGAGTCATATATGTGTAATAGAAATGATCCATCAGAAGACAGGTTTTCTGAGGGCAGGGACCATATTTTGTTTCTTACGGCCATATTTCAAGAACTTAGTTGATTTTTAAAGATTTGGTGAGTGAAAAAATGACCACATGAACACATCAATATTCTGATGAAGCAGGTAGAAAAGAGAAGGGAATTGTCCTAAAGAGGGTATGGATGGTTTTCTAGAAGGTCACTACCTTCTTTGTGATGTGATGCTTGAGCATCACATTACAAGATGAGCAGAAGGCAGACATGGGGGCAAACATCTATAATCTCAGTACACAGGAGACTGAGACTGAGACTGGAAGAGTGCAGGTTCAAGACCAGTCTCAGCAACTTTGCAAGACCATCAGCAATTTAGTGAGATTATGTTTCAAAAATGAGAAACTCTTCAAACTAGAGAAACTCTTCAAAAGTAAAAAAAAAAAAAAAAAAAAAAAAAGAAAAGAAAAAAAAGCCCAGGATATAATTCCAAGGTAGAATGTTTCTGAGTTCAATTACCAGTACACCCCTACTCCCTGCCAAAAAATGATGAGTGACATTTCAATATATTAAAGTTGGGTATCTATGGCTACTAGAGAAAATCGCTACCAGAAATATTTGCAAGTGTGCAGGGCATTTAGGGATTTAAGGGATCCCGAGTAATAGTCCTTGTGGGTGGGCTCCAGGAGGCCAGAGGGAATGAGGCAAAGTTTTAGAGATGGAGCTGAAGAGAGAAGGCAACAAGCTAAGACTATAGATGCTCTTGTTCTATGGGGAGCCGTCATGTGTTTCTTAGTAGAAAATCTCTTTCAATTTGTGCTTTTGTAAAGCTCCTTCTTATGTCTGTGTGTAGGAGAGTTTGGAGGCGGGAAGGAGCTGGGATCAGTCCAAGCACTTACCCAAAGTGACTAGACCTTTAAAGTGTCTTTGCAGCACTAAAGGGGAAGGGCTGGGGGAGCAGATTCCACAGTCATTAGACAGGCACCATGGGTGGGATTTGTTGACTCACTGGGTGTGGGTGGGAAGGAGAGATCTAAGGTGAAGCTCAGTCTAAGGTTTCTAGTCTTGAGTGAAGGTACCAAAGTCTTACATTTATACAGCCTGTGGGTTTCTGAGAAACAATTTAAAACTCCCTGCTATCTGGATGGAAAACTCTTAAATTAGAAGTTCAATTCCAGTTCCAGCTCATGAGTACTTTCTCAAGCAGCTGTGCTCTCTTTGATTTCTATTAGTATATATTTTAGAAAGGTCAACATGATGGCTCTTTTCATTCTTTGAAAAGGCAGAGATGATAGTAATTTTTGCTTTGACACTCGCTCCGCTTAGGCATGCCTCATCACTAGCTTTTAGGGCTTCAATAAGTAACTCAGTGACCAGAAGCTCCAAAATGGGATTGAGAAGTTTCTAAATGATACCTAATTAAAAAGTGTTCCAGGCAAAAAAGCAGCAAACCTTGCTTTGAAACTTCCTTGCAGTTCCATCTCCCTAAGAGGGGGAGGGAGCACAGGCTGGTGTGAACGCTGAAAGCATTCGACTGAGGCTGTAATTACTGACAAGCAAACTCTAACCCAGAATTAGGATTATTGGTAATTACATCATATGACTGAGGGCATGATGGGTTCATGGGTTTCTGTCAACCGTTTCGCTTGAGGCACACAAACATACAGTCTCAAACTTATAAAATTCAGCACAGGAGAACAAAACTAGGGAAGAAAATTGCCTCGATGAACTACCTGAAAATATAAAATTGTGTTTGTGTGAGGACACTGAGTTGACAGCTCTGCTTCTTTTCATGCAGGTCACATTGAATAAGTGAAAAGCTCAGTGATAACATATTAAGGTAGGACCAACTTTAGACTTCATTTATTTTAACCATTTTACTAAGAAAACTGAGGCCCAGGAAAGGTAATAAACTTACCCATGGCTCCATGGCTGGTCAGTAATGAACCTGGAACAAAAAGGTGGTTATCGTAGATTGAAGCTGCAGGCCTCATCCAAAACAGTTCATCCAATTTTAATTTGTTGGCTATATAAAATGCCCCTAATACATCTGTGTGTGTGATTCCTGTTAGCATAGTATAGTTTAATTGTCAAAAAATTTAACATGAGATCTATCCTTTTAAATCTTAACGTGCAGTGTAGTATTAACTATGTACACATTGCTGTGCAGCAGATCTCAATATCTTGCATAACTGAAACTCTATTAAATGATAATACTCATGCCCTCCTCCCATAGCCATGGCAAACATCATTCTACTGTCTGTTTCTATAAGCTTCACAACTACAGATATCTCATATACTTAGAATAATGCAGTATTTGTCTTTCTGTCACTGGTTTCTCTTTGAGAAATCTTCTCAAGATTCATCCATGCTGTCACAAATGATAGGATTTCCTTCTTTTATAAGATGGAAAAAATGCTTTAATATGTTAAGTACCACATTTCCTTTATCTATCTATCTATGGTGAACATTTACATTGTCCCCATTTCTTGACTTTAGTGAAGAATGCTGTCAGAAACATGTGAGAACAAATATCTGCTTGAGATCTTATTTTCAATTTGTTTGGATACATACCCAGAATGATTTTGATGGATCATATAGTATTTTTATTTTCAGGGTTTTGAGGCACTTCCATATTGTGGGGATCTATCATTTATATTTTTACCAACAGTGCGCAAAGATTCTAATTTCCTCTACATCCTCACCAACACTATATATATAAATATAATTGAGTTTCTATTGGCTAACAGCTATAAAGTGGTATGTCATTGTAGATGTGATTTGTATTTCTTTGATGATTAATGATAGTCAACATCTTCTCTTAGAGATGGCCATTTGTACATAAAGCCTCTTTGAAGAAATGTGTCTTTAAGCTCCCTGCCCATTATTTAAATTGGGCGATTGTTTTATTTGTTTTAATGATTGTGAGAGGTATTTATATATTTTAGAGATTAACTCTCATCAAATGTATGGTTTGCAAAACTTGAACCCCAGGCCATATGGTCTTTTTTGTTCTATTGATTTCTTTGCTCTGCAGAGCTTTTTAGCTTGAAGTAGTCTCTGCAGAAATACACATGTCTTTTCTCTTTTCTTTATTTTTTTTCCTACTTTCCTCACCTGTGCTTTTTCTGCCATATTGCCAAGATCAATGTTATGAAAGTTCGAGTTGATATTTATGGGTGGTAAAAATGGAGGGACAATTTCATTCTCTTGCATGTTAATGTACAGTTTTCCCAACACCATTTGTTGATAATATATCATTTCCCCATGGTGCATTCTTGGTACCTTGTTGAAGATTAGTTGACTGCATATACATGAGTTTATTTGAGGACTCTCTTGTTTCATTGACTTATATGTCTGTATATCAGTACTGCATTATTTTAATGAAATTAAATTAAATTAGCTTTCTAATGAAATTTGAAATCTGAAGTATGAGTCTTCTGGTTTTGTTCTTTCTCAGGGTTATTTTGGCTGCTTAGGGGTACTTTGTGGTTCTATGTGAATTTTAGTATCTCTACATTTCTGCAAAAAATTCTTTAGAATTTGTGTAGAGATTGCATTGAAATTTGGACATCACTTTGCTTACTGTGCACACTTTACCAACATTGAGTCTATGAATCCATGAACACAGGATGTATTTAATTGTGCATTATATAACATCTTTCAATGGTTTATACTCTTTTCATGTATAACATTTTTGCTACTTGGTTTAGTTTATTCCTAAGTATGCTATTTTTTATATTATTATAAATAGAATTATTTTTATGAATTTCCTATTATTAGTATATAGAAATATAACTGATTTTTACATGTAGAACATTTTTTGGTAGTACAGTGGGTGGAACCCAGGGGCTTTTCTACCTCCAGACCTATATTATACTTTATTTGGAAACAGGGTCTAAGTTGCTGAGAGCCTCACTAAGTAGCTGAGCCTGGCTTCGAACCTGTGCGATCCTCCCGTCTCAGCCTCCCAGGCGCTGGGATTACAATTGCATGCCACCACACCTGGATTTACATGTAAATTTTGAATTCTGATGTTTTTTTGGATTTATTCTAATAGTTTTAAAAAAAGAAATAGAAAAAATGTAGAGTTTCCTACATATAAGATCTTGTCATCTAAAGAGATAATTTAATGACATCTTTCCGATTTGGATGCTATTTATTCCTTTTACTTGCCTAATTTCTCTACTTAGGACTTCCAGTATGTTGAATAAAAGTGGTGAGAGTTGGGATTCTTGCCTTATTTCAGATCTTAGAGAAAAAGCTTTCAGTATTCCACTGTAGAAAGTATGGTGATGGTTTTGGATTTTTTAAATATGTGAACTTTATCTTGAGGTACTAATTTGTTGAATGAATTTTTTTCATGAAATGATGTTGAATTTCATCAAATGCTTTTTCCACATTTACTGAAATAATCATATGATTCTTACCTTTGTCCTGTTAATTTGGTATAGTATATTGATTGAATTTTTTGTGTTGAGCCATCCTAATTTGATCCTGAGGTTTTCTTTTCTGGAAGATTCTTGGTCACTGATTCAATTTCCTTACTCAGTATTAGTCTGTTCAGACTCTAAATTTATTCCTGATTTAGTCTTGGTAGATTGTTTCTAGACATTGTTTTCATTTCTTGTAGATAATCCTATGTCTCCTAGGCTTTCTTTCCTTTTTTCATTTTTGTTGTACTGGGGATTGAATGAAGGGGCATTCTACTTCTGCGCTACACCCCCAGCTCAAGTTTTTATTCTTTATTTTGAAACAGGGTCTCACTAAGTTGTGGAGGGCCTCACTAAGTAGCTGAGGCTGTCTGCGAACCTGGATCCTCCTTTCTAAACCTCCCAAGTACTGGGGTTATAAATGTGTGCCACCATGCCTGGCTCTCTCCTAGACGTAAATTTTCTCATTCTTCTTTTGTTATTCTTATTTGACTGAATAATTTCAAATGAACTGTCTTCATATTTACTGATTTGCTTCTTCTGCCTGGTCAGATCTGCTGGTGAGCATCCTGGTGAATTTTTGAATGTATGCGTTCTTCAGAAGCAGCATTTCTGTTTGATGTTTTTTTTTGTATTGCTGGCTCTTTACTGATGTACTCATTTTGCACATGCATCACTTTCTTTGTCTCATGGATACACTTTGTTGTGGTTATTCTGTCGTCTTGCTCATGGTACCTCTCTCACTTTTTAAATGACAAAATAATTATTGCTTTATCCATAAAATTCTTAAAAGAAGTGACTCTATACTGTTAATATTTATACTGCTTGTCTTGGCTTGGGTTCCCTTGGAAGTAGACATATTTTTGGATCTATAGCTTATTTGAAGGTGGTCCTGAGAAACAGTAGCACAGAAGTAGGGAAAGAAGTTGGAGAAAGATGGGGAACTAAAATGGACTTCATTACTGAGCTTGTTTCCCCTGTGGGAAACTGTGGTTTATTAATGACAGGGACCTCTCAGTGTAGTTCCATTCAGTGAGTGAATATTCTAGGGTTTTATCCTACAACTTCTATCACTGAAAGAACTTCCCATAGAATGTTCCCAGACACCACGGCCACTCAGGAGCTCAGCCCTTTAAATCCAGTAGGGGAAGAGTCACGAGTGCTCCCATTAGAACGCTATCCATGTGCACAAGAATTATGAGAGCAAAGAGAACTCAAGTGGTTCCCTGCCAGTGTCTGCTGTTCTGGGCTGACTGCTACACACCATATGGCATTTGGATCTTGTTATCCTATATCAACAAATGATAAAACAATCTTCAGGAAGAATTTGGGATATTCCAGCAATTCCTGGGAAATCAGGCAGAAATAAACTTATGAAAATCAGGTCTAAATTATTTCTTTTGAGAAGTACTAACAGCTGATAGAATCATAGATTAGGACATTCCTTTCATTAAGTTACAAACAATATAGGTTACATTGAATTTTCATAAGAAAAACATACCAACTAGCACTGAAGATAGATTACTTGCCAAATGACTTGTGCTCAAAGCCTCCAGCCATTTCACTCTAATCATAGCTCCTGTTTTTCTCCTGGCCCATTTCCATGTTCATCTATATGGTTTCTGTCTTTCCCCACTGACCCCAATCACCTCTTCACACTGCCCAGTTACTCTCTACACAGTGGCCAGAGGAATCCATTAAGCACTAGGACTTAGTTTTGTTTATTTGCTTTTAACCAACCAGTGGCTTTCTATCTCATTCAAAACGAAACAAACATTCCCAAAGAAAGCCAAAACCCAAATCCTTCCAATAGTAACAGATTTTGTATAATCAACAAAACAACATATTTTGTATAATCAAAAATATAGATTTTGTATAATCAACACCCAACTATTCACCTCTGAGTTTGCTGAGCTCCACCTACAGTGGCTTCTCTGCTGTCATGGCCATTCCATGCACTTACTGTCCTAAGGGCCTTTATACTTTGTTTTTCTCTCTTTAGAATTGTATATTCCAAATCCATATGGATTCCATTCTCCCTTCAGTTCTCTGCTTAAATAGGGATCCTTCTGGCCAATACTTTCTTCACAGCCTTACTTTTTCTCTCAAGAAATTATTGTTACTGTTATTATTGCTTTCTTATCTCCTGTAGTTAGAACGTAAGCTTCACAAGGGTTGGAATATTGCTGATTATACCGAACGGTGTAACACCAGTGTTAAGAATAGTGCCTGTCTTTTAATATGCACCCAATTGTTGAACAAATACTTTCTGATTACGAGCATGAATGTGTTAACACATAGGTGTGGTTGGATGGATATACTTCCAGGTGTACTCAGGAAAAAGCAGCCAGGTATGAGAAGTCAAAATTATAGGAACGTGTTGTCAATCCTATTTGTGGTTGATTTTTTTGCTTTTTCTACTTATAACCATGGTGCATGCTAATGCTGAGTTTGGAGAAGAGAAGAAATTGTGTCTTCAGATATTTTAGGAACTAGTTTGTGAAAGAGGAGGCAGAGTTATTCTGTGGGCTGCAAAACCCAAGTCCCTAGATTGCCCAGAGGGAGCTACAGAAAACTATGCTTATGGAGTCAAGGCAGGAATGATTTCTTTGCTATTTTAACTGCTAGTAAATGGGACAGGATGCTTTGCCATAGGTTTTGAATTGCCTATAGTTAGTTTGACCCAAGCAGAGACTGAATGAACAGTGTGTGGAAAGTGGAGGCAAGATCCAGGAGATCTTTGAGATCTCTTTCATCCTTGAGATTCTACAACTCTGTGAACACCAGGCATAAGCAAGAAGATTTCTTTTTTTTTTTTTTTTAAATTTTATTTTATTGGTGCACTGTATTCATACATCATAGTGGGATACAAACTTTTGTAGACATACATGCACACATCGCCCAGTCAGCCCCCACCCGATCCCCACCCTATTCTCTCCCCATCCCTCCCTCCCATGCTTGGCTTAGTGGTTGACATCTAGTATTATAGCAATTTATCCAAAATTAAAAATGATAATCTCACATAACAGTTTCATTTGTCTGATACCAAGCTTTTGATGACTTAAAGATAACATTTCAATATTTCTTTTTGCTTTCTTTCTTACCAGAGAATATTTTTTTCTTTTTTTAGGTGAAACTATCATATATTTATTTTTCAGAAAAAAATCTATCCTGATATGGAATATGGACTCTAGATACCCAAAACAATCTCGAAGCAAAAACAAAGCTAGAAGATGTATATTTTCTGATTTCAAACCATATAAAGCTACAATAATTGAAACAGTGTAGTACTGTTCTAAAGGCAGATATATAGACCATTGGAGTTAAATACAAGCCTAGAGCTAAATTCTTCCCTATATTGTCAAGTTATTTTTGACAAGGTTTCCACGAAGATTTGGTGGTGGAAATAATACTCTTTTAACTAAATATTGTTGAAAAATAATAATTACATGGACAAGAATAAAATTGGACCCTTACCTAATCCCATATACAAGTATTAACTCAAAATAGATAAAAGACCTAAATATAAATCTTAAGACTATAAACTCTTAGGAGAAAATCTGGGTCATAAAACCTCACAACATTGAAATTGGCAGTGATTTCTTGGATATGATTTAAATGGCACAGGCAACAGAAGAATATACAAACTCCCTAAAAAAATAAAAGAAAATATTGTATATCCAAAGACAATGTAAACAGAGTTAAAAGTTACTAATAGAATTGGATAAAATATTTCCAAATGCTATATCTGAAGGTATATTAATATTCCAACTAGAAATCCTAAAAATTAACAACAATAAAGGCAAACAATACAACTTAGAGATAGGTAAAAGACTAACATAAATAATGAATCTCCACAGATAACCAATCTTAGTTGTCTGTTGGATGGAAACTCTTGTTTCTCTGGTTCTGGTGAGTGTTACCTATTTCTTCTTTGTAGTTAATCTCTTTGAGTATTTTCTCTAGCGCTGGTTTTGAAGACATAAATTCCTTCAGTTTCTGTTTGTCATGGAAGCTTCTTATTTCTCCATCTAATTTGATAGAAAGTTTTGCTGGATAGGAAATTTTTGGCTGGAAGTTGTTTTCTTTCAGAGTTTGGAATATGTTACTCCAAGCCCTTCTGGCTCTCATGACTTGGTTTGGGAAGTCTGGAGTGATTCTAATTGGTTTGCCTCTGAATGTCAGTTGGCCCTTTGTTTTTGTTGCCTTTAAGATTCTCTGCTTGGCTTCCACATTGGTCATTTTGACAATTATATGGCGTGGGGATCCTCTTCTCCTATCCTGTCTAAAGGGAGTTCTATAAGTTTCCTGGATCTGTGTATCAACCTCTTGCTCTATATTTGGAAAATTTTCTGCTATTACTTCCTTGAAGAGATTGTTGATCCCTTTGGTATCACTTTCTTTTCCCTCCTCTATTCCAATTATTCTTAGGTTAGCTCTCTTAAGATGGGCCCATATTTCTTCAATGTCAGATTCCTGCTGTTGGATATCTTTTTCTAGATTAGAAACTATGCATTCATTTTTGGATTGCTCATCTTCTAAGAGCGAGATTCTGTTCTCCATGTGGTCTAATCGGTTGTTTGTGCTTTGAATTGAGACCTTTATTTCATTAATTGCATCCTTTATCTCTTTTTGGCTCTCTCTGAGTTCTTTTCGAAGCACCTCTATTATTTCTACAGTTATTTTCCTGATTTGATCTTCTAGAAATCTCTGATTTTCTGTTTTATCAGGTTCTGATGTTGTGGGGTTGTGCACATTCATTACTCCAGTGTTATTCCTCTTTCCCATGATTTCAGAGGTTTGTGCCTTCTCTGGGTTCTTCCCTTGGGTCACTATGGCTTCACTTAAGGTGCTCTGGATCTCGAGTCTGTATTATCTCAGACCCTACTACTCCTTTACTGGGTTGTATCACAGAGTCTCCGACCCAGGGAGTCGATAGAGGCTGCTTTAAACTACGGGGGGTGCCAGGTTGCACGCTCTCCTATGGTGTGATATCTCTGCCACCACCACTCCCTCACTGGGTCAAGTCCCAGGAGGCACAATACTGGGATTTCTCCTCTGTGGCCCGCAATTTGACTCACTGTTCTTGAGTACGTAGATGTAGCTGTACTGGACTCGGTGAATTCACTGCTGCTGCCGCCGCCGGTGGCAATATGGCGCCTCTGCCACGCCCTCGGCCATGAGGCTGGCGTATTTTTTCTTCTCTGGTTTTGATTTCTACTCTGAATCCCTGCAGCGTGTGCTGAGCTCAGCCACTGGGAGCTTTAAATGCTGTCTGCGCCGAAAGATCCCGCCTGGCTGTTCCGCATCGGCTCACCTCGGCTTGCTGTAGCTGTCCGCTGAGTTCGCCGCTGCCGCCGGCAGTATGGCGCTGCTGCCGCGTCCTCGGGCGCGGTTGTCTCCTCTGTGGCTCTGAGCTCTGTTCTCAGTCCGCTTTCTCTCTGGAGCCTGGTGGTTTTTTTGTTTTTCTGTTGATGGTGTTTTCTGGCTATGAAAGGCGCTCTTTTTGTGGTAATGGAGATTGGTTGTTAGCGGGACTCTTAAGCCCCGCTTTTCTCGGTCGCCATCTTCCCGGAAGTAAGCAAGAAGATTTCTAATAGATTCTCTTGCTTCAGTGTGAAGGCCATTTATTTATCTACTATGACATTTTTTTTCAGCTGGAGAGTATTATACCACATGAAAGAATAAAACAAAAATTTAAGCAAATACCACATGTTCAGCATTTGTTTTCACATTTCCACATTAAAAACCAGCATTTGGCCGGGCATGGTGGCACGTGCTTGTAATCCCTGTGCTTGGGAGGTGGAGACAGGAGGATCGTGCAGGTTTGAAGCCAGCCACGCTGGCGTAAGAGACACTGTCTCAAAAATATAAAATAGGTCTGGGAGTGTAGCCCGGAGGTAGAAGGGCATACAGGAACCTCAGTACCACCAAAACAAACAAACAAACAAACACCCAGCATTTGACTCAAGCTGATTCCTGTCCTGGATGGATATTCTAACAACAGTGTTTGATGCGCTCTCAAAGGATAACTTCTCAAAGGAGAGCAGACACAGACTCAAGCCAAACTGAGAGTGGGTTTTTAAACATCCTCATTCACAGGACAGATCCTTTCTCAGTGTTGAATATTTCACACAATTGTTAAACCCCTAATCTATTAGTATTGACCGGTGTGGAAGGTAGATACTTGGAACTCTAAAACTTTTCCATGTCTTCTAGGCCAAAGCTTCCCATATTTTATGTGCACAGAATCATGGAGGGTTTCATTTTTTAACATTTCCTTAGATAAGCTATCTGGGGCTTGGAATTTTTGTTTTTAGCAGTGATTGTGTCTGAAATCATCTCCATTTGGAGTCAGAGGTAGCCAATCTCATCCCAAGCCTAAAAACATTCTAAATTATTATGCTGTTTACTTTGCACCACGAAAAGCAATGACAAGAGCTCACTAATGAAAATAAGCTGTTGAAGGAAACTGCCAATTAGATAAAAACAATTCAGTTTGCATCTCACTATCAAGGACGGAATTAATCATGCATGTTTCTTCCAATAAAAAAGTACTTTAGGTGAATTATTTAGTATTTATATTTTGTCATGGTGCATGGTAGAGGGGATAGTTATAGTATGTTACTGGCATCTCTCAGACTCCAGATCTATTGCCTTGTTATGGAAGTTGGTGCATGAGATATCTTGACCCTTTTGCCATAGGGACAGATATTTTCAATATACTTTCTTTGTGGCACCCTGAAGTGTGGCCAGAATATTTGTGCTTACCAAAACTAGACTTTGGGTTTGTTAAAAGTACATATTCTTAGAAGGATTCCTGTACTCATTTGTGTGTTCGTTGTTGGAGCAGTTGATTGCAATAGGTGACAAGCATCTTTTCATTTGCCTGTTTCTTCCAATCTAACGTGGGAATAGAGAGAAGTTGTCCTGTACATAGCACAGACAAACATGAAGTAACCAAAGATATATTTTTCTAGGTAGAAAGGATGAAACCTCACCGGGAAGGAGTTCCATTTGCAAGCCCTATTTTTGTGGACTTCTTCTGTTCTGCAGGTCCAGAAAGCTTTCTTCCCAGACTCAGCTTCCTGTACCAGCTCTGGGGCTGTCTCCAACCTGAAATGCCCAAGTAACCCTGTCCTACTGTATGTGAGAGCGCGCGCGCACACACACACACACACACACACACACACACACACACACACGAAGGGAAATCAGAAATTAAAACATTCTGTATAACAAAAATAAATTTTAAAAGAAAAAAAATGATGACTACTTGGGTATAGCTTACCAAGTAGCTAAGGCTGCCATGAACTGGTGATCCTCCTATCTCAGTCTCCCACGTCCTGGGATTACAAACATGTGCCACCACACCTGGCTTAGAAAAGACATTTTAAACAAAGAAAACAAAAAAAGAAAGTGAGATGGATTTTAAGGCATAAAATTTGAATACTTGAAAAAATATAAAACTAATTTTTACCTTTGAGATAATGCTAGAAAATTTTTAATGTTGATGACATGTAAGAATATTTTAGCCAGAACTGGTAGCACATTCTTATAATCCCAGTACTTCTGAGGTTGAGATAGGAAGCCCAGCAGGTTCTTGGCCAGCGTCAGCTACTATAGTGAGGCCTTCTGCAACTTAGTGAGACCCTGTTTCAAAATAAGAAATAAAAACAGGGCTGGGGATGTAGCTAGGAGGTAGAATGGCCCTGGATTTAATCCCCATACTTTCATATATTCCTGGGTGGACTATGAAATATACTTACATTGCTGAATTGTGATTTAAAAAACTAAATAAAAAGCTTTATATATAATATAATTTTATATAATAGTTGATGAAGCAGTCAAATTTCTAGAAATTGTTCTTGAGGAAATTATATTACTGTAGAAAAATGTCATTATCCCAGAAAATAATTTAAAGCAATCAAGTATTCAACAATAGTAGGTTGATTAAGCAACTATGCAATGGAATATTATTTAGTTATTAAAATGATAGAAAGATATTTAATGATAAAGAGAAATATTAACAATATATTTTAAGAAAAAGATTAGAAAGCTACACTGAAACCTCTATAACCACAAGCCCAAATAAACCTTTGCTTTTTTCCAGTTGACTTATTTCAGGTATTTTATATGATAATGGGAGCTGCTTAACACAAGGTTTTTGACTTTTACCTTCTTCCTTGAGTTTGGCAGGTGGGTCTCTAATAAAATCTGAAGGCAAAGAGATCATGACCTTGCAATTGCCAGGAGAAAGGTGAGAGGATTAGGACAAGCAGAAAAGCAGAGATGAGACAACAAAACCACTGGGCCTATTTTTAGAGAAGCTTAACATTCTTCCTGCGTTTCTCTTTTTCTGCCAGGATTAACAGAATTCTGGAAGTTGTTCTTTGACAATATGTATTGATTTAGGAATTGCAATTAAAGATTGTCTTGTTTTATTTTGAAGGGTCCCTACGTTTTCCTGCATAATAGCAGGGTTAGGTAACCTTTAATTGATCTGTTTCCAGTAGAAACCCTATGTTTACTATGCTGGTAATCTTTTGCAGATGTGACTTGCTGCCCTCCCAGTTTTCATCATGGTGTAGCATTGTAGTTCCTAATGTAGAGCAGTCCTCCCCTACAAGGAGCTTTGTTTTCAGAAGAGCCTTTTTAGTTAACAAGAACTAGATTACAGTGAGAGATGCAGTGTGTGGTCCGTTGTCAGGTGAAATAGTCTTGTAGAGATATGGGCCAATGAGCACATCTAATTAATCTAATATCATCTAATTATCTAATGGGAATAGCTAAAAGCAGAATGGAGAGATTAGAACATACAGGTGGTCTAAGTGCCTAGTGGCTGGACCAGCAGCTTGCTGGTGAGCTCAAGTAGGATTCCAGATGTTCATGTCTAATGGCAGTATGGATGATCGGTGCCACCTGAAGTCAACTCTACTGAGAGCTGTTACTTTTTTAGCACAGGGGTATCTTCCGTAAATAAGTCTCTGATGAAAGTGAGCCTCAGTTTGCCATACTTTTCCTGTTCAGAATAGTTCCCCCCTAACTAAACAAACCAAAGCAAAGGAAAGATCTTGTTTTTAGCAAATGAAAATAAAAATTAGCAAATTATGTTTTCTTTGCATTCTGATTAAGATTAAGGATTCTGAAGGTTATGAGACCAGCCAGATGTAGAATTTGAACCAGACATAAGGCACTTTCCACCATATGTCTTCAGTTCAGAGTTCTCTCATTAGCTTCAGGCTCTTATTACAAAAAATTATCCCATAGAAACCAGACATGCAACATGTCCTAACTAGAATTTACATTTCCATTTAGCCTTCATCTACTTCTTTTTCTGATAATCTTTCTCTTCTTACTGTTGTGACAGTCTCCAGCATATTTGCCCAGTCAGGACCCTGGGCAACAGTCTTGATTACAGGACACTGAGCAATACTCTTGATTCTTTCTTGCCATCAGATCCAATCAGCCTCTGTGGCAAGTGCTTCTGGTGCCCTGTCCAATATCCATCTTTCCTTTCTTCTTACTTGGAATCTGGATTTTGCTTATGTGTGCTAAAATTATCCAATAAAAATATCCTTCCAGACCTGGAGAACATTATGTTAAGTGAGATTAGCCAGTCTCAGATAGTGAAAGGTCATATGTGTTCTCTCCTATGAGGAAGCTATTGAGTAATGGAGATACCAGAGGGACTCCAGATAATGGAGGAGTAACCTCAGTGGAGCCAGGGACGTGGTCTGAGAGAAGGAAAGGGGAAAGAGTGAGGTTTATTAAAGGATCTACTACCATTCATTATGTGTACGTTTGTGAAAATACCAATGTCAATATCAGTACTGTGTATGGGGAATGGGGAAATGGGGAGGTGGGGGGCACCAAATGCTGTGTGCATGGACATCACTGTCAACATGATTTACATTATGCTGTGATGCTATAATGCACCAATAAAATCATATAAAATAATATCCTTCTAGACTCTTTTACCTCTAGGGGAGAGGGGCTCATCATTTAACCCATTTATGGTCAGTGGGTTAAGAAAGGAAGTCTCTTGGAATTTCTCAGAAGTTCCATTGCTTTCCTAATATAAATAAACAGACCAAGCTAGCTCAGGCATTTGATTTCTTTCTTTCTAATCTTCCTGCCTGAGCACAGACACAATGCCTCCAAATAGAATGTCCATTTCTTCAGCCACAAATAAAAGTGTCCCATGCTTAGAATTACAGAGCAGGAAGCTAGGAAGAACATAGTCTTTAGTGCCTTCCTTCAGCAGACTGAGAGTTTGAACAGTCCAAATCTGGACGTTTTTAATGTGAGAAAAATAAAACCCTTATTTGCTATCAAAGGGCTTCTATTATATGACACCTAATGCAATCCTAATACACAAGACCCAAGTGTGTTGGCTTTACCCTGGTAATATCTCTCTACTTCTTTAACTTCTTTTTTAAATTTATTTTTTACTTTTTTTGGTGCATTGTAGTTATACATCTTAATGGGATAAAAGACTTGTGGAGACATACATCCACATGTCACCAAATTAGCCCTTATCCAGTCCCCACCCCATTCCATCCCTATCCCTCCTTCCCATGCTTGGCTTAGTGATTGACTTTGATATGTTGTAACTTCTGCACCCTCACCACCTTTTCTTTGGCTCAGATCATCTATCTTTTTCCCCAGAGTGACTTCAGTAGCCCAGCCACTGTGCTTCCTGCCAGTGGTCCTGTTCTTTCCTGCACTCTCCATAATGTGGCCCAAGTATTCAAAAATGCAGTATGAATCATTTATATCTGCCTAGGGCACTTGGATATTTCCTCATGACTCTGTATATAAATTCAAACTCTTCTCCATGGCTTACAAGATTCTAATTTACTTCCCTAGTTGCATCTCTCTCTCTTGCCATTCTCTGCCTTAGACTCTAAACTTTATCCATATTGAACGTCTAATTCCTTAACTATGTCTTTCCTTTGGAGCTCTGCACCTCTACTTCTGTAGCTTAAGCTCATCCGTAGAGAACAGAAAAATGAATCGACATGGGTGCGTTTTAACAACATTTTGTTAAAAAAGGAAAAAGGTAAATCGATTTGGTAAATTAGATTTGGCCTCCAGACTTACAGCGTGCCAGTTCCTAGTTCTGAATCATGATGGGCATGGAAATATGCCAAGAGATTCTTGATGCTGTGACAGCTAGAGTTACTTGCTTTCTGGAGATCACTAAGTCACTGAAACTAAGACATTAAGAGCGGCATAGAACATTGGTACATTATGTCATGGTCTCCACGCCTGCAAGACACCTCCAGAATGCATTTAGCCTTTGCTATTCTTAGTGCCTTAAACAACTTGTTTTGACTTGGCAGGAGGAATGCTTGGTTACTTTTCCTGTTGAAGTTCCATTGATTATATTTTGGCTGGTCCTTCACCAAATTCCTGATACTTTCCCTTCTTCTTTTTTGGTGGTACTGGGCTTCCTGGAAGACCTTCTACCACCGGGCTACACTCCCAGACCTATTTTATACTTTTTTATTTTTTGAAACAGGTTCTCTTAAGCCAGCATGGCTGGCTTCGAACCTGCGTGATCCTCATGTCTCCACCTCCCAAGCGCAGGGATTATAAGCGTGCACCACCACGCCCGGCTACTTTTCCCTTCTTACACACTTCCTTGTGCTAAACCCACTATTTCTTAGGTTACTAACACGTTTGCATCCTATCCAAGGTCCCCCCCCACACACACACACAATTCCCATTATGCTCCCTTATGTGAAAGGGATAAGTTTTCCCTGGGAGTTCCATAAACCTGGTAAGGTTCCTACCTCCTGAACAGGAGTGCTTGTGGATTCTAGGAGACACCACTGTAAGAGGCTTATCAAAGAGATTTCCTAAAATTAAGAGGAAGCCCTGGAGCACAGTGACTTTTGTCTTTATTACACACAGAATATAGAAAGTGAGGGGTGAGGTGGTTTGTCTCATTAGGGGACGAGATAAACCAGAATCAGGATCAGATGAATCTGATTGTGAGGTTTCCTGAAGCCCCACATCCCCAGTGACGATGAATAATTTCACAAACAGTTGTTGCCAGACTTTTAAAATGTAGCCTAAAAAGTTATCTACTTATGTCAGGGTCTCATAAAATAGCAAGCAATGCAATTCTATTTTTAGTATGTTTTCTTTCTCACTGGAGAAAATTATCTGCTAGGAACAAAAATATTTGTAGGCTCTGCCTCAGTCTAGTCCTGGTAATAGCTTCAATAGTAATATGATCATCAGTTTTCTCGCTCCTTGCCTAAGGCATTGTTAGTCTTTTATACATATTTATTTTATTTTATTTTGTGTCTTGGACCTTCTAACACTTAATAATATAATTTACCTCGATTACAGTGCAGATGGGACTGTCTGGGACTCAATTTTAAAAATTAATGCATTTAATTTTGGTAGAAGTATGCAACAGGACACCAGGTGATATAGCTAAGTAAAAGAGGATTCTTAATTACACTCCTTAATCACATTGTGCTCTGAGTACCCTTCTGAGGTTAAGTCCTGCACAAATCCAGGGTATGTGAGGATTGCTGACTCAGTTTTCCTGAACTGTAAAATGGGGAGGGGGGAATATCTGTATTCAAGGCACCCTGAGGTTTCTAAATATTTAAAATTCATATTCACTCCTCTTCCTACAGTGCAGTACTTAGGGATGCTTAACAGTGAATGAATCTTTTTTGTCCCTCCCCCGTAGGCAGTTTTCTGAATTCCATTCGGCATCACCTGCTGTTTTATTACACATTTTCTCATAATTGCTTTTGTGTAATCAGAGTGTGCAGGATGAAGGGGAAAAAATGACTAGTAATATCTCAAGATATGAAATTCAGGGAGCACCTCAGCATTATTTTAGGAATATTTTAAAAGGGATTAACTGTATGCTTTCCCTCTCTTTTCATAATAATATTTTCTCATTAGATTGGATGTTCATAACATTTCTCTTCGCGTTATAGTTGGTGACCTGAGCATAAAGTATATACCTTTCACAGGAGCATTTAAAATTAACACGGTGATGTCTTCTCCTCTGTGCCATTTGTGTTGCTGTGATGGAGAAAACAACTGTATAATAATTTCTCTGGGTAAGGAACTGAGATATATTGTTGGAAAGGGTGTGGTTCATGTTTCTGGGGGTTATGTCCAATTCTAAAGTTTCAAGAAGGAACCTTTCACTGACATGATGCCCTGACTTGACATCTTTTGATGGAGATGCTATATGGAAGGAAATTGATTTGATTGATGAACATGTTTCAAAGACTTCCTATTTTCTCTCTACTTTTCACCTATGAAATAAAACATACAGCCTTTAACCTTCTGAGGCTGCAAGCTACTCATGGTGGCACAGTACTTGGGAGGCTGAGACAGGAGGATCACAGGTTTGCAGCCAGCCTTGACAACTTAGTGGGGCTCTCCACAACTTAGTGAGACCCTATTTCAAAATAAAAAATGAAATAGGACTGGAGGTGTAACTCAGAGGTAGAATGCCGCTGAGTTCAGTCCCATCACCATGTACACATGCACAAAGGTTCAGCAGTTTGTAAAACCTTGAGATGGTACCTTTACTTCTCTAAGCCTGTTTCCTTAGCCTGATAGTGGTACTACAGCCTGCTTCCCTAGTTTCCAGGGTTACTATGAGAATAATGTTAAATTAAATCCAGAATATTTTGCTCAGCATTTAACAATAAATTGCTATAAAAATAAAGAGACAAGTGCTACAATGTTTCCATTTACCTGGCACTTAAACCTTAATAGGCGGAGAAAGGAAGACAAACACAAATAATAAACATATGTATGTGAACAAGTTTTTAAAACTATGAAGTATAACCATACAATGCTATTAATTTTCCCAATATACTCTTGCTACAGATTACCTAATTGTTAAGAGATAAGAGATGTATTCTTAGTCATGGGTCCATGTAAATCTCTTATCCATAATTAGAAGTAAAAACATTGCTGTAATTTTTTTCTGCTACTAAAATAAACACATATATAGAAAAAATTTACCTCAAGGCAAAGGGAAGGCATGTATAAGCCACAATAAAAAAAAATCTGTGTGCTAAGCCAGGTATGGTGGCTCACGCTTGTAATCTCAGCCTTTGGGGTGGCTGAGACAGGAGGATCGTGATTTGTGGCCAGCCTCAGCTACTTAGTGAGGCCCTTTGCAATTCAGTGAGACACTGTTTCAAAAATAAAGAATAAAAAATAGGGCTGGGGGTATAGCAGCTCGGTAGAATGTTCCTGGGTTCTATCCCTAGTAACACACACACACACACACACACACACACACACACACACACACATCTATGTGCTGACTTGTGGTTTCTGGTTATAAACCTAAAGTAACCTAAAGTCTATCCTAACAACAATAACAACAACAACAACAACAACAATAGCAGCTGAGCAGTCTGAAAAATCAATCTCATGTTGATTATCAAAACAGAAGAGAGGGCATGGAAATCAGACCATAGCAGTCATCTGCTCAAAACCTTCCCTCAGCTTCCCTTTTTGCTCAGTAGAATTGATTACCAAGGCCCCATACCCTTCCCTCTATTATGATCTTCCCAGTCTCACTACTTGATTCTTTCTGTCATTGTATAGTCACCTTGGCCTTTTTTCTGTTACTCAAACACTCCGGGCAGATACCTGGCTTGGGACATTTGTACTGCCTGGTCCTGTTGACATTGATGATCTCCCCTCCCCAACTCCTATATCCACATAACTTGCTTTCTTAATTTTTTAAGACTTTGATAAAATTTCTTTTCACTAAAGCTTTTCATTACCACATTCTAAAATTGTAACAGTTTTTAGCATTCCACATTCTCCTTACTTTTTTGAATGCATACCAGTTATTAATTTTCATATATCTTACTAATCTTTTTCATTGTTGGCCATCTTCCCCCCCTAAAAAACATAAGTTTACTAGAGCAAAAAGTTTTTTACTCCCTACCCATAGTGGTTAGACACTGCTTAGCATATGTTGGGAAATCTTATAAGTATTTTTTGATTGGCTATCCTTCTTGTCCTCTGGGCAGTTCATCTCCTTTCCCATTCCTTGATTCATTCCAACTATGATTTTTGGCAAGTTTCTTCTTTAGTTTAATACTTTATATTCACCATCCATTAATCTGTGCATCTTCATAATAAATATTGACTGAGTATATTCTTTACGACTTGAATTATGCCCAGAATTGAAAGTAAATACAAAATTCTTTCTTCAAATTGACTTTCCTTTGGATGCCTACTGACATCTTGGAATTAGCATTGGAACTAATGAGTTTACCTGTCAGATAATGGACAGAGTCTATCATCTTATAACTTTCTGGAAAGCATTGTCACTAACTGAGTGTGCAATATCTCTTGGCAGGATTGGCAAAAGGGCTGAGGACCATTTGTTTACCATAGTGAAGCCTCGTTAGGAAATGAGTGATGTGCATTTGGAGGCTTACCATTTGTCATCTGTTATCTTGTTTTGGATGGAAAAGATGACGGGGGCTCTTTTGCTTATGCATAGACCAAGTGGTTATATGTGTGTCCCTGCTCTGTGTGATCTGTCAGGGAGCAGCTACTATTTGTTACAAGTGGATAAGACTATGCCCTGAGCCCCTGGTGTTTGAGTTGACAATGTCCTTCTCACCGAGACCACTTCTGCTCATGGGTCAGCTTAGTGGCTCTTCCTTCTCATGTGTCCAACTCTCTTGCATCCATGGAGGGCAAGAATGTAAATTGAAATGGGGAACCTCATGCGTGGGTAATCAGTACCCTGAAGCTTCTACCTGAATCTTCTACTCAAAGGCTCTCTCTTTATTCCTAGGGATAGAATGCAGGCTTAGGGATGCAACAAACTTAGGGTCACATGCTGGCTTTGTTATCTTCTGGATGTTTATCCTTGAGCAAATACACCTGCCCTTAGTTTATCCAGTGTCAAATGGGGATAATAACAGCTGCTTTACTGGGTCACATAATCTAATGCCTGCAAAGCACTTCAGGGCTTGATTATAGGTAACAATTATAACATATTTGATGGTTATTATTATATAAGGAATTACTATTACTTTACTTACATGAATAGTTAATTGCTTTGTCATGCTTGCCCATTATTTTCATTAAGTGTCTTAGAGGTATAAGAGTTGAAAATGTTATCATTGTTGCAAAATAAAATAAAACAGAAAAATAATAAACTACCTCAACAGGCACCCAGGACCATGCTGATTCTCAATAATCTGCCGGAAAAAGGAGAGAGGGGCTGGCAGAGCCCTTGATTTTGCGTGGTCCCTGGAATGTTGACAGGCTACAAATGGCCTCCAGTTACAAGAGGAGCAAAAGGCCACCCCCTCCTGAGGAATGATGGTTTCTTCATCTGATGCTCTATTCTCCCTACACTACTCTTTTACTCCCCAGACACATTCAATTGCTTTGCTCAGTTAGTGGTGGATTCTGGGCATCCTGTGCTACTTACAATGCCAATTGCAAAAATGGGTCCAGGAATCTGATTAGAGGCTAATTCCTGCAAAAATAGTGTTTTACCCCACCGAGTCTCTGAAGTTGATTGAGAAATATCATGAGTTTTGTAGAAGAGGGACAAGTCTGTCCCCCTGTACATTTTTATAGCCCAGGAGGAAGAGGATCTTGTAAACCCTCTCTTCTTTTCCTCTTACCAATTCACAAAATTGTACCTCTTGAATCACCAAAATCTTCCATCCTGCTTTACAACAATGTTGGCTTCAAAATGATGTACTTATTTACTACAAACTTCATTAATCCTCCTAGAATTTTTCCTTGTTCTACTCATCCTGAAAAATTATTAAAGGCAGTGTGATATAGTAGAATGCTCCATATTGTAGCAGGCTTTGGCATCAGCTCAAATCCCAGCTCTATTTATTTCTAGCTATTCTTCCTTGGGTATCAGAGCTTCTATTCTCCTCTTGGAAAAGAAGGGAAGATAATATGTGCTTTAGGGGTTGTTTAAGGATAAAATGGATGGCTTATGAAAAAGCTCAATAACTATTAGTTACTTTTATTGTTTCTCTACAACCTTCTGTAAAACTAAACTTTGAAAAGGAAGCAGCACAGGTCTGTTAGAATAATGACAGTGGGGAGCTATGCACCGATGGGCATTATGTCAGCTTTCTAGAGTTGCTATAACAAAGTAGCACAGGCTAGGTGGCTTTATGTAGTAGAAATTTATTGTCTTACAGTTTTAGCGGCTAGAAGCCCAAGATCAAGGTGCTGGCAGCTCCGTGCTGTCTCTGATGGCTCTAGGGGAGAACCTTTCTTTGCTTCTTCTCACTCTTGATGTTTGCTGGAAATCCCTGGGGTTCCTTAGCTTGTAGATACTTCACTCTAGTAACATGGTTGTCTTTTCCTTATGTGTCTCCACAGTAACTTCCCTCTCTGTATATTCATTTATGTGGCCAAATTCTGCCTTTTGGTAATGACATCTTTCATATTAGGTCAGGACCCACCTGTGTGAACATGCCATAAGCTTGTTGTCTGCAAAACCCATTTCCAAATAATGTCACATTTGTAGGTATTTGGGGTTAGGACCTCAACATATGAGTATGAATATATTATTATTGTATTTTATTTCCAAAGCAATGCAATCTTCCTTTATTTGTGTCTACTCTTTTGTCTTTGACAGTGGTTCTAATTTATTCCCTTTGAGAGACAGAGAGACTTACCCCTTAACTAGACTATTCTATTCCTATTTCATAGATCTATTTATAATCTATGTATCTACACATAGATTTTTCACTTGGAATTTTAATTTTCTTCACTGTGACAGATTATGTATGGATTCATTGAAAGATTAATATGTATTAGACTCTTAGATTATTGGAGGGTGAAAAGACATTGAAAATAATAATGATAGTTAATTCCATTGAAGAAAAATTTGCTTTCCTTAAATAGTGAAAGATTCTTTTTATTTAAAATATTTGTTTCCTAGTGAAAGAAACAGCTCTATCAGTTGTAACAATGTCATTTGTGAGCCAATTGTTCGGCAACATTTTCTGGGCCAGCCAATAATATTGGTATATACACAGCAAATCATTTCAATTTACCAACTGTTCTGAAATTATCTGACCAAGCAGAAAGCATTAATCTGAATCCTGTTACAAATGGACATTGAAATAGGGTCATGAACCTTGGAGAAGATGAGGAAGAATCATTTTCTCTCTGATTTGGAATGGCCCCTTTTATCATTGTTCAGTGTTTTCTCTCTTTTTATTTGTAACTAATGACATACCGCAGTTCAGGTCTGTTGGTCTTAATCTACAAACTAGGCCATTAGCAGCCCCAGTCTGCATGATGGCATACCAATTAAAATTAGGAGATTAAAGAGTAATGTTCCTTGCCTGAGACCAGTTTGCATACCAATGACAATTTCCCCCGCTATTGAATGAAGAGAGACGTAAATGGCAGTGAACTTGCTATCATTAAATTTAGGGGACATTAAATGGCAAAGAGGGGAAGGAGGGAGAGGGACCAGTTTGCTAGGGGGCTAGAAATTAAAAGACAGAGCAAAGTTTTTTTTTTTTAATCCTTGTTTTATTATTTACTACTTATTCATGTATTTTTTATTTTCAACAAATATTAGCACTCCATCTAAATTAAAAGGTCAGACTGAAGGAAAAGATAGCTAGCTGAGTCCCACATTTCTCCATTCCAAAAAGAGCTTTGAAGCGCCAGTGATTCCAATCCATTGTTTCACCAGTCACTAGCTAATCAGAACCTTCCTCTTGGGAATTCAAATGAAGACACATAGCAGGGAGGGTTGACGGCTTCATCCAGAAGATGGAGTTCCTATGGTGCCATAAACAAGATGTGTACACACAGAGATTTAGAGAAAACCAAGGAGCACATAGGAAGAGACTCCTACGGGACAGAAAGAGAAGGCTCATTTCTTGAATTTTGCAATTTTGAGAGACGCTCAGCTATGTTTAATTTCTCTCCATTATTATGTCCAAAAAATGCCTATAGTATTCTTGCAACAACATCCTGTATCCCTAGGTGTTTCTTGAGCTAGTTTAAAGAGATATCTGTTCCTCATAATAGAAAGGTAAAGAAAAATTTACAACTTTTGTATAATGTGTATTTAAAAATCATCATTGTGATGAGGAAAAATTTGTCACATGAATTATTATCTTTATATGAATTTTCCAGCTTTTTCTCTCTCTGCCCTCAAGGAGACGAGAGATTATCTTTTGCTGGGAAATGTAGTAGGTCCATTTACATTAAAACATATAGTGTACTAGACAACAAATATAGTAATAATAATAATATCATAAATATGGACATTCACATCTCTTAGTATTCTCTTAAATGTAACTTGAAGATAAGAAGCATATTTAGGAATGCCTACTTCCCTCACTGACTTCTCATTGGAGGCAGATTGAGAAGAACATTTGTCTAGAAGGTGTTTTGTGGTCTGTCCACAATGATGTAAACTGTTCCACAGAATATGCCTGGCTAAAATGTCTAAACTGGTTTATCCATAAACACGATTAAGTTCTGTAATAACCATGCAAACAAAATTTTAAACAGGAGTTAATTGTGGCTTCAACAGATATAAATGTTAGTCACTGGAACAGATGAGCATATCCTTTTAAGATAAATGCTTGTATGAACGATGGGCAAGTATATATAAAAGCCATTTTCTGGGGATGTTTTTTCCCCCACTGACTTATTTCCTTATTTTAACTACATGTAAAAAACCAGGTTATCTCTGTACTTTGCAAGCAGTCATTGGGAATGGCTCATTGTACTTTGGCAGATAAAAATGTACTTTAAAGTAGAAAAATCTGATTTCCATCTTCTTTATGTGAAGTGTATTTTGAAAAATTCAAACCTTCTTTGTTTCCAGGGCAAATAACATACTTAGGACTATCTGTGGAGTCAGTTACAAAGATGTAACTTTGGGGAGAAAGACTTAAAATTTTTAGAAAACTAACAATAGAGAGAGTGTCATTCACTCCCTAGTTGAAGACATGGCCTTTTACAAGCTGGGAGGCAGGTGGGTTTAGTTCAAGAACCAGGGAAGCTCCATAATTGTAAACAATCGATTATATTTATATTTAGTCTTTTGAAATGGTAATGGAAGTAAGAATAGCCAGGAGGTATTCCTTCTCCTCCTCTTCCTCTTCCTCCTCCTCCTCCTTGTCCTATTACTACTACTATTACTACTGGGGGTTGAACCTGGAAAAACTCTATCACTGAGCTATATCCATATTCTTTTTTAATTTTTACTTTAAAACAAGGTCTCACTACTTGCTCAGGTTGACCTTGAACTTACAATCCTCCTGCCTCAGCCTCCTAAATTGCTAAAATTACAGGAATGCACCACTGCCCCCAGCTTAATTTTTATTAACATATTTTTTAACATATGGGATGTCATCAAGAGCTCAATTCCCAGAGGTAGAGAAGAGCCATGTCAAATATTCTGCTTCCGTAGTCACTCTATGTGACTCCTTGTTTTTACTCAGATTTGTCTCTGGCTTTGTAGTAGCTGATAAACATGTTTGAACTACTTTTTGATCATTTTGTTAGTTGTGTTATTTTTCTTAAATGAATGTTCTGATACTATATACATATGTATTTAGATTTATAATAGCCAAATCCATAAGGATCATAATATTTCCATTGTCTCTTTCTCTTGGCAGAAAACAAAAAGAAACCTCAGTAAGTATTTTGAAGATGATTTAATAACTGGAATGTTTAGGGATGTGTGGTCAGGATTAAGGAACTGAGGTACCACAGGACTCTCAAGGGAAACATGTTGATCTCCCTCAGCCCTGAAGTTGAGGTTGGAATTTCCACCCATATCTTTGATAGAGCAAATCCCAGGATGGCCTATTTACTATTCACTATTCAGCCTGATGCCTCCCCCCCCCAACCCCCACCCCCCAAAACAAAAAAACCTAAAGGTCAATTTTTAAGGAAAATTCTGGAATCTAGAGCTAGTAGAAAGTCTAAACCAAGGAGACAGTTTGGAGGGGATCAGAATAAAGTTGTTCATGAAGGGATAGAACTTGGATATTTTATTCCAAAATATTCCAAAGAGTCCTGTACAGATTTTCCTAGTCTTTGTAGAATAGGAATGACATTTCTAGGATCTCTGAGCCTGTCCAATTGTTACTGAAAGAAATCAAATAGGTTTGGATATGAAGTGATTGAAGCCAACTAAGCCTTATTATAAATTATTCAACAGAGCCATTTGTCTTCTGTCTCACTTTGTGGTATCTTTAATGTGTTATCTGTCCTTATAATTCCTTATTCTAGACCCATTTTGACAGGCTGACTCATTTTCTTGTTCTAGTTTCTCATTTAGAATGAATATAGTTAAAGGTACTATTTTTGTGCCAATGAAATGGCTGGATATTGGGAAGTAAAATGAGGGAAGAATAAGCTACTTGCTTGAACAAGCCACTCTTGACTCTCAGGGCTTGAACACTACATAGATTTCTTTGTTTTACCATTATAGCCTAATGTTGGTAGGTAGCTTTCCCTCATCTTTTTTCTCGACCTTCTGGAGTGGGACTCTCCAGAGTAATCGCAAGAGCTATGGGGTGTAATGTGGGATGGTTTTGAGGAAAAAGAAGGAACAGTGCTTATATCATTTTTAATCGCAATTTTTCTGACTACCACTCAGTCAAATGGCTTTAACCCAGCAGCAAGGAAGTTGGATTATTTTTCTGGACATTCTGAAAGAGGATCAAGTTGATGGGCAAGTAAAGCTCAGATATCTGAAAAAAAAAAAAACTGGAAGAAGGCTTCTTTCTTGAAGCTTACTCTGTGCATGTGGTTTTGGTGTCTTTGATGAGTCCAAATACACTGAAAGGGGTAACTTTTTTCATATTTTATTTTATTTATAAGTGGAACATATTGAAAATGGTGTGCATTTAGATTGTGCTTCATGCGTCTCCTCCCCCATTTCCCTTTCCCCACCCAATAAAGAGTGTCCAGGTTAACCATGTTATATTTATACTATTACACATATTCGTATGTAGCTCCTTCATTGAACAACCTCAGCTTTCTTCCTCTCCTATCTTTCCATTCCAGCTTTGCTGAGATTTCTCCTCCATCATCTGGAGTCCCTCTGGTATTACCACTACTCCCTAGCTTGGGAATATTAGAGAAAACATATGTTTGTTCTCTTTCTGTTCTTGACTAATCTCATTTAACATAATGGTTTCCAGTTCCTTCCATCTTCTTGCAAATGCTGTTATTTTATTCTTTATAGCTGAACAGAATTCCATTGTGTGTATTTCCCATAATTTTGCAATCCATTCATCTGTTGATGAAGAGATACAAATGGCTAATAGATACATGAAAAGATGTTCAACATCACTAGCCATCAGGGAGATGCAAATCAAAACGACGCTGAGATTCCATCTAACCGCAGAGTGGCAAGCATAAAGAAATCAAACAATTGCTGGTGAGGATGTGGGGAAAGAGTAACTCTTTTACACTGTTGGTGGGAGTGCAAAGTAGTTCAGCCACTATGGAGATTAGTGTGGAGATTCCTTAGAAAACCGGAATAGATCCACCATTTGGCTATACCACTCCTGGATATCTTTCCAAAGGGCTTGAAATCAGAGAACTAACCATTGTTCAGTATGCACATTTTATTCTTCAGTACTGTATACATAGACATGCTAAATACTTTTTTTATTATCAAGTTTTTCTAGATGTTCTAAAGTGTCTGATGTTAAAGTAGAAGTAGTAAAATATAACTCATTTTGTAAATTTTTTTGTTACAATTCATATGAAATGTTATTTTTTGGGGAAAAAGCCAAATTTCCTCCTCAGTAGGCCATACTGTGTGTGCACTGTTCTCCGGAGAAGAAAATGCAGAGTGCTGTGCCAGTGTGCTTGGAATGAAGCAAGAATAACCATCATTTCTTATGTCTGTCCACTGTGTTTTACTTTGGCATGTACATAGTGTATATAAGACAAATGAATCCTAATCTACATCTAGTCTTTCTAGATGTTAAAAGAGGTTGCCAGTGTATGACAAAAGTGGAGTGAGTAAACTAATACATTTTGTATCTTTTGTGCTAAAAATCTTAGGAAAGATTGTCTTCTGAAAATTTGAGCTTTATAGCCCCTGGGTTGGTGAGGGGCCAGAATGCTCATATTTCAAAGACACTTTCAAATTGTAACTATTGTTATATGTATGCAGTTTATTCAAGACTGTTGTGTACATAGCGGACAAATTTGAGTCTTTTCTTGAAACATCTAGTCTATCTAGATGTTTAGAAGTGCCCAGTGTATGTTAAATGTAGAGGTAGTAAAATACCACTTTGTAAATATTTTATTCATAAAATTCATATGAAATACTGTCTTTGGGGAATGGGATTGTTAAACCACCTCTGAGCAAGGTTAGTAGTCTTTACTTGTTCAGTGATTTGGAAGAGGTGGGAGAGAAGCAGTTGCAAAAAGGTACTGTGCTAGTGTGTTTATACTGGTCATTTTCAGACACCATTTTTTGTAAGTTTGACGTTTTGTTTTGCTGTGTATATAGTGTATATAATGGACAAAGGAGTCCCAATTTTGCAACATCTAGTCTCTAGGTGTTAAAAGAGGTTGCCATTGTATGACAAAGTAGTTAAATTAGCACTTTTTATACTTTGTGTTGAAATTCATGGGAAAGCTTGTCCTCTAAATTACTTTTGGATATGAATTTGTTCAACTATCTCTAAGTATTGCATATGCATGTTGTCCGTTGGACTGAAAGCAGAGGAGAAAAGGAGGAGGGAATGGTCATATTAGAAGATACCTCAGAGTATAACCGTTGCTATGTGTGCAATTTTATTTACTAAGGCTGTGTGCATGGTGGGAAGTTCTTAGGAAAAATTGATTTCTAGATACTAAGAAGCTTGATATATATTAAAGTAGAAGTAGTAGAATAAAACTTTTTGTAAATAGCTTTTTAAAACGGATGGGAAATACTGTGTTTGGAAATGGAATTGTATACCACCTCTGGACAGTATATTGTCTGTACCTGTTCATTGGGTTAGGGGAGGTGGGCGGGAAGAAATTGCAAAAGGTGTTATAGTGTATGCTAGAAAATTTCAGCTTGCTCATTGCCCTGTATGTTATATGCATTTAACTTTGCTCTGCTGTATATATTCTGTATATATTGGACATATGATTCATAATTTTATAATATCTAGTTTCTAGATATTAAAGAGGTTGCCAATGTATGACAAAAGTAGAATTAGTAAGCTAACATATTTTGTACACTCTGTGTTAAAAATCATAGAAAGACTGTCTTCTGAAAAGGACTTTGGAAGTGAAATTATAACATGACATCTAAGTGACATGTGCCTATATCAAATGTGATACAGGAGAGAAGGAACCAGAAGAAATGAAGGATTTTAGGCCAGAATGCTCCTGTTTGGAAGACATTTTCAGAAGGGGGACGGTGCGGGCTGCCGTCGCTCCCGCTTGTGGAAGACATTTTCAGATATAACCATTGTTGACATGTGTGTAGTTTATCCAATGCTACTATGTATATAGTGGACAAACTTAAGTCCTTATTTGAAACATCTAGTCTTTCTAGATGTTTAGAAGTGCACAAAGTATGTTAAACATAGAGGTAGTATATACGTTTTGTAGATATTCTTTTGTTAAAATTCATAATGAAATAATTGTCTTTGGGAATGGAAGGAACAAACCACTTCTCTGAGCAGGACACATTGTGTTTGTGCTGGCTCCGGGAAGGAGGGAAGGAATGCAGAGGGCTTCATACCAATGTTTTTGGTGAAGCAAGATTGTGCATTGTTGTCCCTTATGTCTGTTTTGTTTTACTTTGCTGTGTATATAGTCTATATTCAAAGGAAAAATGAGTCCTAATTTATAACATCTAATCTTTCTAGATGGTAAAGAGGTTGCCAGTGTATGATAAAAGTAGTAAACTAATACATTGAGTGAACTTTGCGTTAAAATCCATAGGAAAGGCTAAACTTAAATCCCCTTAGGAAGTGAAATTACTAAAATCCTAAGCATTGCAGTTGCATATATCTGACCCTTGGGTTGATAAGATGGGAAGGGTTCTATGTGTGTGTGCTTTATTCATTGCTACAGTATGGATAGTGGGAAATAAGCACTTGTTGGAAACATCTAGGCTTTCTGGACGTTTTTAAAGTGCATGGCACATGGTAAAGTAGAGGGCTAAAGTTATGCTCTTTCAGTATTTGTTGTTCATAGTAATGGTTGCATTTGGGGAATGGAATTATTAAACTTGATGTCTTGGAGAGGATGCTGTTTGACTCTGGGTAATGTGTGGTGGGGAGCACACAGAAGCTTTCTGTGCCCCATAGTTCATATTGTCTAGCCATTGTTACATATGTACATTTTAGTTATAATTGTTGAGTATTAAAGGATAAATTCTAATGGCCAAAGTATGTTAGAAGTAGGAAAATACTCCCTATATAATTACCACACTATGAATCCATTTACACTATTAATCATCAATAGGTTTATCCATTGCTAAGATCAAAACCCTCATAATTTAATTATTTCGCTCTGAACTTTTTTGCATTGCCAATAAATGAGCTTCTCCAGGGGGCATTCTATATCCAAGCCATCACAGATAACTATTTTTTAATATTTGGAATATATAATCTCTAATATATGTTCTCTTTTCGGGGTAAAGTAACTGGTATTTAACATATGAAATAATTTGATAACTGCAATACAATAAAACAATAATTTGCTTAACTTTTTACCCCAATTAAATGGTTATTGTATAGAGCCTCAACATAGTCTATGTCTTTGTTAGTATACCTTTACAAACTATAGAAATCTATTATTAAGAAAATCACATTCTCATACTATTTTAATATGCTATTTAAGAAACTATTTTTACTTTTCCCAAAGTTACTTGGCCCTTTTCGACCAGGCTATTAAATCATCATTTCACTAAAAATATTAGCAAAGCTATGATAATGAGCAGGCTTGTGAAATATATCTCCCACCTTGGGCTGTTCATTTGCCTTTTTGACTTTAACCTGTTTGGAATTGTTAACAACAATTAACAAGCCCAAAGGAAAAGTTAAACAATTAATAGTGAATTATCAGACAGCACTATTGCTAAAATGAGTGCAACAGAAAGAGGAGACTGACACTCAAGAGAAGGTAATTCTGGAACTTTTTTCCCCCCTTGATATATTGCATAACAAAGACTCTCACGATAGGCTTTGATGAAATCCTCTTAGTTTAAAAACCTCTGATAGGAACGCATAAGTGGGCTTCTTTAACCACAGACTCTGAGCTGTATCTCTGGGTTTTTTTGTAGAAAAATATTGGAGAGGATATAATAAAAAAGAAGATTAGAAAAAAGTATTTTTGACACAAGTTGTTTTAAGAGATGCTAGAGAAACTAGACTCAGACCAAGGGAGCCCAATTCATACCCCTCTCATCAATTTGAACAGTTTTCTGAGGGACCTGGTACAGGAGTAAAATGATTGTATTTTTGCTTGTCAGTCATTGTTTAGTGATGAAAGAAGCTGTGTTTGAATGTTTCATGAGAGTTATTACCTGGGAAATGTTTTCTGAAAGGTTGCCTGGTGTGTGTGTTTGTGCATGTGACTGCATGTGTAAAGAATTGAAAAGACCCTGGAATTTAGATACAATTAACAACTTTCAACAAAATATTTTAGTTACTTTGCTTACTATTAAGGACACTACAGTCTCTTCCTTTGATAGATTGAGTTATGGATGCATAACAGAGAACAGTGGAAGAAGCCCAGGTAATATGTGTGGAAATACAGTATGCAATCCATACAGAATATTATTTTATTATTGCTTTTTTAATCAAACAGATATTCAATAAACTCTGAGTATGGTTTCCATTGCAATTCTTAAAGCCCAAAACTTACATAAGAGTTCTGACTTGCTGACCCTGAAAGCACAGAGAACTGAAAATATTTTATGCCATTCTTGGGAGTCTATTTGGAAATGTCTTTCAGTAATGAGTAAACGGGGCAACTTATCTATATTTTAGCCTTCAGGCCAAGACACTTTGGATTTCTTCTCTTTGCTCTTTTTTTTTATTTCTGGCCATGAAAACATGAAATTTCTAGAACAACTCTTTTGCTCTGAATGTGACAGAATTCATGTCACAGTGGATTAGAAAGTTGAGCTATGCTAATCAATGGGGGCAATCTTGGCAAATGTGATTTATACAAGTCCCCTGGAGATTTGTACAAGTTTCAACGTAAAGAACCAATATATCTTTGAGAAAAGTAGGAGAAGAGAGGATCTAGATAGATCAAGGACAATAGCAAGGAGGACTGAGGCTTTTGGTACCATGCCTGTTGCTGAGGGAGATAGCATCTGTTTTTGGGAGTATCAAAGGGACCAGAGATAAACAATTTGAAAGAGTCACATGGGCCTTGATATTGTGCATTACTCTTATAAAATTTAGGAAGGCATTTTAAAATTTGATACTGGGGATTGAACCCAGGGGCTTTCTACTTCTGAGCTACAGCCCCAGCCCTTATTATTTTTTAATTTTTTTGTTTTTGTTTTTGAAACAGGGTCTTGTTAGATTGCTGAGAGTCTTGATACTTATTGAGGCTGTCCTTGAACCTGCAATCCTTGTGTCTCAGCCTCTCAAGTACTGGGAGTATAGGACAGCACCACCATACCTGACTAGGAAAGCTTTGGAGAGAATCAAAGCCCATGTTATTACTTTACAGGTTGAGAGTGAGAGAGAAAGTTTAGAGTTTGGGGCAAGATCCAGATCCACTGGGAAAAAAAATCTCACTTTGCAATGCAGAATTAGGGCAAATGATACAAAATATTCAATAAAGCATTTTGTCGCGTCCCTCGACCAGCGATTAAGACACGACACGAAGCTCTTCTTGCAAGCCGTTTATTCAGGATACTCGTAATGGCGGAATGGCGAAGATCTGCCTCGTGCAGGGCATTATAAACATTAACTCACCCAATCACTTCTTGCCACATCTCACTCACTCACTGGCTCACGCTCGTCAGGTCACCACCACGTCATGTGTTACGCAACCCTAGCCTCCAAATATGGAGTTGCTTCCTGCACAGCCATGTGCCTAATCAAGCTCAGAGGCAGGAAGCCGGCGCCATCTTTCAATGGCGGCTCACCACAATTCCCCCTTTTTGTTTTTATAGGCAACAGGTAAGAGCAGAGGTTTGACCCCTATTAATCACTGGCACCTTTTTCTAGGGACGGGTACTTGGGTGCCTAACCCGTGTGCAGTCAAGCGTACTCTTCCTGAGGACCAAACTTGTGCCCTCAGCTGCAGTGCTTTGCCTTGCAACCTGAGCCACTATGCCTTAGCTGCCACGAGCCAGGCTTGGGGTGATTGTCCTGCCTCGATAGCCACACAGGCCTGTATAAACATGGCTGTATTATGATTAAAACTTTGGCGAAGACGAGCAATGCACCAGACACAAAACAACACAGCCACAACCAATAATCCCATCAAGGCCCCCAATCCAGCCCATTTCTTTAGATGATTCATGGCACGAGTTATCCAAGATGACAGTCCTTCAGCCAAACTGATGTCCACACGAGTCGAGTTGACGGTGACCACGGCAGTGCGTAATCTCTCTAGTTGGGTTTCAAATTCTCCCGTCCAGTTGCCTAAAAGATAAATTGACAACTCCCGAGACAGGTTAGCGGCTTTTGTAAAATTTTCATATTGAACGCTGGTAACACAGAGACCAGGATATCTCCATTCACATCCAAGCTGTGCAAGCTGCCATAATACCTCAACTTGTTCTTAATTTTGGTTAGATTACCAGCAGATTCCCCTGAGCTCCTAAGGGATTTACATGCTCTAATAGCACAAAAATTTGTTTGATTATAAACTTCCAAAGGAAGTCGGGTTTGGTTTTGGGCATGTAGCCCTTGTCCTAAAATCATATCTCGATCCCATTGAGGATTTCCAGCAAGAGCATTAGCAGCAGCCTGATCAGAGGCATATTCTATGTTAAAGGCCTTCCATTCCAAAAATTGTCCAGGGGTGAGGCACGCTCGTGTTAATCCATTCCAGTCCCCTGGCGTCATGCAGTTTCTAGCCAGAGCTTCCACTTGGGCTAATGTAAAGGAAGCTGTGACCCCATACATGCGAACTGATTCTGCTAATGCCTTAATGACCTTAAAATCAAGGGGTTCATAAAAACAAGCACCCTGTGTATCTTGAAAAATAGGAAAGGCCAACGGGAGCTCAGTTCTAACACGTGACCAAACTTGAGGGCAAAAGGAATTATGAGATCCCTGAGTGGAGGATGGTAAGGATGGCGGTGGCCCAGGAGGAGGATCTTGTAAACCTGAGGGCATAGGAAAGTCCGGATCTAATTTAGGCAAACGAGATTTTTTCGAGGCTGAATGAATTGACACACAGGCCATTTGTTTCTTTAACGAACCCTTTTCTTCATCAGAAGAATTAGAAGAGGAGTCTGGCCCTTTAAATTCAGACAAATTTGGATAGAGTGAGGAACAGACAGGTTCCTTTGCTTCACTAACTGCCCATTCTGACTTATGCTTTTCAGATTTCTGTTCTTTGAGTAACTCGAGGGCGGTTTGCCCTTCCTTAATAGCATCATCATATTTTTGATCTTTTAAACAACCTTTGACCAATTTCCAAATAGGTAGAACACAGGGATTAAGGCTTCCCTGTTGCTTGGCATATTCAAGATCTCGACCAAGCTTTTCCCAACTAGGAACTGTCAGGTTACCTGAGACAGCAAACCATGGAGCAGCTCTGTCACAATCATTTAAAAATTTCTCTAAAGTAGACTCTCTAAATTCTAAACTTCTAGAATAAAGTAGCTCCTGGAGAGCCAAAAAAATTGGATGAGACTGCGAAGCCCCCATCCCAAAACTAAGCTCAAAATGAAATTCAAAAATGGTCCGCTTTGATCGCGGCTCTACCTTCGCGTTCCCGCGTCTGCTTTAACCGCAATTCCACTTTCACTTTTTCGCGTCTGCTTGACCGCAACAAATGGTCTGCCTTAATCGCGGCTTTACCTTTGCGTTCCCGCGTCTGCTTTAACCGCAATTCCACTTTCACTTTTTCGCGTCTGCTTGACTGCAACTCCACTTTCACTTTCCCGCGTCTGCTTTAACCGCAATTCCACTTTTCACTTTCCCGCCTCTGCTTGACCGCGGCTCTACTTTTCACTTTCCCGCGTCTGCTTGACCGCGGCTCTACTTCCACTTTCCCGCGTCTGCTTTGATCGCAGCTCTATTGTCACTTTCCCGTCTGCTTTGATCGCAGCTCTACTGGATTTGCTCTCCCCTTATCCACAGGTGAGAGCGTTACCCGCATTTTTCGCGGACCCCCCAACTTACCAGGGGACTTACCGGTGCACCTTCCCTGACGACAGCAAGTTCTGAGCTTCACGCACGGGAGCTGTTTTTTCCCCGTACGGGCCACCAGTTGTCGCGTCCCTCGACCAGCGATTAAGACACGACACGAAGCTCTTCTTGCAAGCCGTTTATTCAGGATACTCGTAATGGCGGAATGGCGAAGATCTGCCTCGCGCAGGGCATTATAAACATTAACTCACCCAATCACTTCTTGCCACATCTCACTCACTCACTGGCTCACGCTCGTCAGGTCACCACCACGTCATGTGTTACGCAACCCTAGCCTCCAAATATGGAGTTGCTTCCTGCACAGCCATGTGCCTAATCAAGCTCAGAGGCAGGAAGCCGGCGCCATCTTTCAATGGCGGCTCACCACAGCATTTCTGCATGTGCTTCACTAGAATCATATCAGCTCTTAGGCTCCACTAAATTCAACTGAAGAAATATAAACTCAGAGAATTTCAGCATTTGAAAACCTGCTATGTGGGAGTCCAGATGATAACAAGATATCTAGAGAAGAAGAAGGCATACAAAAACAAGCACCAAAATTTCTTACATTATTCAAATTCCAGGCTGATACTTGAATGCTGGCCCCAGACAGGGATTCTGGAAATGCCGGCTGGGTATGGTGTGAGCCGGCCTTGCCTTAAACCTGCAGGAGGAGCCAAGAGAAGTCAGGAATTGTACAACCATGGGTGATACTGAGTTTGTAAGTTGAAGTCAGAGTATACTTCAGCATCTAACTCAAGGTGCTGGTTTGAATAATAGAAATTGAGTATTAATCAACAGGATGAAAGTTTGGTGCAACAGAGCAAGAAAAGTCAGTTCATCCAGAAAAGTAGGAATTGATGTTCTAGAGATTTTCAAAAGAAAGCCTAGGATGTTAAATCAGTTTGGACTGCATTATATGTGATCCTTCAGAGGCAACTGAGTTGCTAGAGGGAGGAAAGTTTCAGGGATTCTGTTACAAGACATGCATTGATTCCAGGTTGAAAAAAATGTCCATTGGTCCCTGTGTAGGTATGGGTCTTGTATCTCACTGTTTGCTTCTTGGTGCTTACCATATTAAGTAAAAGGCATTAAACAAGTGGATACACGAGAGTAGAGATGTGCTATGAGAAAAAATAATAGACTGCCAAATATGGAGACTCTACAGTGGATAATTTGGGAAGATAAGGTGGAATCTGAGCTGTTGAGAGATATCCCAGCTGAGAAGCTAATGGAAAACATTCAAGGCATAGAAAAGAGTGGATAAAAAGGAACTGATAGTTCCTTGGTGTTTGAAGAACTGTCAAGAGACTCCCTGCCTGCAGCATGGTTGGCACAGGGAGAAGAGCATTGAGGTGAGTTTGAAGAGGTCGGTAGGAGATCACAGAAGGCATTCGAGGCCTTGGCATGCATGGTACTCAGCCTTCAGCATGGTCCCAGTGATAAGCTCTGTGGTCTTCTTTCACACCGTATCAAGGTTGGTTTGACCCACAGAGTATGGCACAAATGATGGTATTTCTTGGATTAGGTTATACAAGACAGTCTTCTCTGTCTCCATCAGCATACACTCTGGGGGAAACTACCTGTGGTTGGGTGAGCATCTTCATGCAGAGGCTTACATGCTGAGCAAATGCAGCCTCCTGTCAACGGCCTCATGGCTAAGCTTGACAGTGGATCATCAGCCCTAATTGTATTCTCAGATCATTGCTGCTCCGGCCAGTTTGGCTGCCACTGCAGGAGGAACCTAAAACCACTCAGCCACTTTCAGATTCCTGCTCCTCAAAAACTGTGTAAGATAATAATAAATTGTTGTTGCAAGATGCTAGATTTGAGGGCATTCACTATGTGGCGATAGTAATGAATTTGAATTTTATTTATGTACAGTGCCCATTCAAGCCAAAGGAAAGGAAGGTTTTGAAGACCTACTGGCTTAAGGTTGACCAAGTAACTTTTTCTTTGTGGTACTGGAAATTGAACCCAGAGGTGCTCTACCATTGAGCTGTGTCCCCAGCCCTTTAAAATTTTTTTTTTTTAAACAGAGTCTCACTGTTACCACATGCTAGCCTTGAACCTGTGATCCTCCTCTCTCAGCTTATAGACAGTGATATTTTCAGTCTTCTAAAGTTTGAGACTCAAGTGCCGATAGAATTAAGAAGCTGTTCTATTTACAGTCGCCTCAAAGACAAAGGCAAGGTTACTTTTAGAGCTTTAATAATATAACAATGCTTTGCTCAGTTCAAACTGAGAAAAGGAAATTTGTTATGTTGATGTCTACTTCAACCCAATCCAGTAAGTCTGTAGTTATTTTAAGGAGAAATTTAGCTTGGAACCAAGATTTTATACAGGCAAATTTTTATTGACCCAAGATCAGAGATATTCCTAAGACACAGAAATGTTTTCACTTAACGCACAGAAATTTTGGGTCCATTGTGACATCTTATCATTATTTTTATATTGCTATACTTAGGATATTAAGGATGGGCTCTTTATATAATATTACATACCCACAAAACATAAAAGTCAGCATAGTTTAAAAACTAAAGGGCCTTGAGAACTCCATGAGCACATGTATTCCTTGTTGTTGAAGATAGTTTATCTTTTTTTTAAAGTGTCTTCAGTCCCCCTTTTGTCCCCCCCTGGATCCTGGAAACCACCATTCTCCTCCTTTGCTTCTGTAAGTTTGACTTTCTTTTTTTTTTTTTTTTTTTTTTAGCATCTGCATATAAGTTAGATTATCTGCTATTTGTCTTTCTCTACCAGAAAAACTCTCAGTGCTAGAGAGGCCTTTGGAACACATTTCTTCAGAAAAAAAAAAATAGAACAATGTACACTCTCCTTGAACTTTGTCTGGTCTCTAGGGCAGTACCCCGGAGGCATCAGGTTGATTATAGGGCTATTTCATCCAGGTCCTCCTAAGATACAACCACACCAGAAACAACAGTCATGTGAAGGCAAAGCTCTATGGGGGTATCACTGGAAGTATAAATTTCAAGGTGCCTTTGAGATCTGGGGGCCTCATTTTGGAATTGAGCAGCCTTCACAGGCAGGTCCATCATCTCCATCAGGAAGGAGGTCAGCTGGGTGCACCGAGGTGGAACTGATTGGCTAAATTGCCAATGGCCACAGAATGATCCAGCAACAGCCTGAAGCCAGGAAGACAGAAACAGCTGTATCCAAGCGGCACTGAAATCTGTCTCTAATTACATTCACCCAATAAGCGCTTGGTTATTTACTGTTGGAGAGAAGCTCATCATGACGCCTGCATCTTTCATCCTTCCAAATAATTTTGCCAGGTTTTCTTCTAGGTTTGAAGGGCCAAATGTTGAGACAGCGCATTCCCAGAATGTCCTGGTTCTTGCTGATGCCCTGTGAAACTATCTAATCATTTCAAATGCTAAAGGGACTGTCTGCTTCATGAAAATGAGAGAGAGCCTGTTCACTAGAACACTGCCTTGTCTGCGTTGTTGCCTTAGGAAGGTTAACCAGCAAAGGTTCCTTATTTATCTAATGGCAGCTTTTCCAGGTTAACTGTGTTTCTGAGTTAGTCCTGGTGACTGATATTGTATACATATTTCCACACTTCCACTGTAGATAATGCACTATCCTTTTAGTTCCAGGATTGGCATTAACAGGTCAATAAAGACCCCATAAAGTCCTTTATAAGCTGATGTCTGCTACCACATAGCAGGACTCTGGTTAACCATTAAACGGGTGAATTTGCTGAATTGAGTTAATTTTCAGAACTTTGTTAGTATTCTGGTTCTAAATGGAAGTGATATCATTATACATGGGAACTGTACTCTTTTCTAGAATCTCAATCTTAGTCTAACTTCCTAGTTGTAATTTTTTTTTTTCAGTACTAGAGATGGAACCCAGGGGCATTCTACCTCCAAGCCACACCCATAGCCCTATTTTTTTATTCTTTATTTTGAAACAGGGTCTCATCGAGTTGCAAAGGGCCTCACTAAGTAGCTGAGGCTGTCCACAAACCTGTGATACTCCTGTCTCAGCCTCCCAAATGCAGGGATTACAAATGTGAACCACCACGCCTGGCTCCTAGTTGTAATTTGAAAAATAACTTTTGGTAGTTTCTGTATAATGTGGTGGTTATTATGATTTGCTCTGAGACAAGATAGGTGGGTTCAATTTTATCTTTTGTTTTTTACATAATGCTAGCATAGGTTCTGTAACTTTACTGAGCCTTTGTTTCTTTCATGAGTCAAGTGGAGGTGATAATACAAATAAAATACAAGAGGAACATTTTCAATCCTGCCTGGTCCCCTGAGAGATATACTTCTGGCTTTGATAATATTTGCAAACTGCTCAGAATATTGTCTTGTACACAAAAAATATTCAATATGTACTCATGATCATTATTGGAAGTTGTTCTGGTCCCTGGTTACAAGTAGGTAAATCGGGGGGTGGCTGATATGACCTGTGTTTACAAATTCTCTCTGAACGGTGAGCACAAGGTCAGATGTTCTAGTTCCTGTTTTCAACTCTGGTATGGTTTCATAGCCCTTACTTGCTTTAGATGGCATATAAAGAGCACATCTTTGTAGAAAGCATTTGTGTAGATTTTATTTTAACAAAACAAATATGAGGAAGTTTTTCTTTTCCTCTTAAAATAAGCACCTGGCATTGGCCAACCTACCCACATCCTCCTCACCATCCTTTTCAGCCCACATTGGCTTCTTCTTGCCCACTCCTTCTGAGTCAGCAGACCTGTAAGTCAGCATCTGCTGACCTCACCAGATCATTTCCCTTCATTAGAATCGAGTCCCAAGAAGTATAATGAAAAGAACAGTAGAAATAAAGCATAGAATGTATTCCTTTGTGTTTTGATCACTTTAAAACTTGTTCAATCTATTGGGAAGCCTGAAAAACAGGAGACAGAGCTTCATTTCTCTTGCTAACTCTGGACAATGGACAATGCTTTTCTGGACCATTGTCTGAACAATGTGTCTAGGTTCAACAGTGACAACTCATAGTGACTGACTTAAAGTAATGGTGGTGGGTGCAGAACGTCAAGGGGGATGCAGGTAGCATCTGGACCAAGTGTTTCTATCCATGTCTTAAGGCTTTGGAATAACAGCAATGCTGGGAACTATTAGACTAGAAATCATTGTTGATTCATTTTGACTCATCCCAAAATAAAGTGTAATTTGGACTTTGTTTCTCAGATTGTTAGCTCATTCAGCAAATATGTGTTGCTTGCCCACAACATTTTAGGAAGCTGGCTATCCATCAGAAAAGTTCCACTGGCAACATATGAGGTGTATCAAACTCACTAGCTACCTCCTTGCTTTGTTTCTTCCTCTTCATCTCATTTCTAGGTATCACCTTGGTTTAGACTTTCATTACACTGACCTTGACTATTATCACCGTAATTTTCTAGGGAAAGTGGAGCACTTCTCTCCACCAACTGCCCAAGGTCTTAAAACACATTTATGAGTTCTCTCAAGGGAGAGACAAAGCAATGGTGCAAGGAAAGAGAAAGAGCAAAGAAAGACATATGGAAGGAGCAGGTGTCCAGAACCGCTGTTGACAGATGACTAGGAGTAAAGGAGATACTTTATTTGGAGATAAAGTACCACGGAAACCATGAAAGACAAAATTTTTATGAGAAAATCTGTCTTTTTCTCTTGAAAAATTTTTTCTTAGAGTTTGGTACGTGCATGCACACTTTTTTTCTTAGTTGCAAAGGCTTGCGAGTATGATAGTCTCCTAAGTGAAGTCCTCATTGTCACCTTCCCCCATCCATTCCATCCACCCCTATTTCTAGATAAGTTTTTCCAAAAAGTGTATCTCTATTCATGTTACTTCCCATTTACTGCCCTCTCCTGGCTCCATTACCCAGAGTAGTTTTTTGTTAGAACCTATCAGTACATTAGGATGATTTGCAATTCTAACTTAATTTAAGTATTGAAAATTGATAGTGGCTTATTGTTTACATGTGATACTAACAGTTTTGACTACCACTGTTGAAGGGATGGTCAGGAGAAGAAGGAAACTTTCTAAAGCACATGATGTATTTAAACATATCAAAGTCAATCACTAAGCCAAGCATGGGAAAGAGGGATGGGAAGGGAATGGGGTGAGGATTGGGTAAGGGCTAATTGGGTGATGTGTGCTTGTATGTGTACATAAGTCTTTTGTCCCATTAAGATGTATGACTAAAATTCACCAATTAAAAATTTTAAGAAAGAAATAGATGGCTTGCCTGCGATCAGGATCAGGAGCCAAACTGTTCTGTGTCATGCAATGCACCATGACAATTGCCATCAATGATTGTGATGAAGTTACTCTTATTATTTCACTCAAAATTTGGGATTGTCTAGAGATATGTATTCTCTTTTCACCACCTATTGTTAACAAATTTTGCAATTGAAAAACATCTAGCCTACTGAATAAAGTCTAAATTCCATAAAGACTATATTAGGACTTCTCTAACCTCATCCTGATAAACTGATTATAAGAAATTTTGAGAATGGCCACCACTTGCTGCTGTCCACTTATTTAATTGGCTTTCTCTGTCTAAAATTGTTTTTTTACAGCCTCCATTTTGGTCAATTTAATAAACTCCTCAACTATTTTGAGATATTTTATTTCAAACATTACTTCTTTTATAAACTTATTTATTTGTGTGTTTGTTTATTTTTGAAGTGCTGAGAATTGAACCCAGGGACACTCTACTTCTGAGCTACACCTCTACACCCCTAGCCCTTTCTTGTAATTTTCTTTTTGTTTTGAAACCAGGTCTCACTAGGTTGCTGAAGCTGGTCTCAAATATTCAATCTTCCTATCTTAGCCTTCCAAGTACTGTGATTATAGACATGTGCCACCATGTCTAGCTCTATGAGGTTTACTTTGATACCCTTTCCCTGCCTACTGTAGAGTTGAATGCTAACACAATTGCATAAATCCCAGAAGAATCGGGGCATCTTTCTCTGTGTTTCTAATTTTTATTAGGTCCTAGTAGAAAGGTCCTGTTGCATCAGTGAGGGCATTTCAAGGCTACTCTGAGAAAGGATAATTTCAAAATCTCAGTAGCTTCCAGTAACAAACACTTATTTGTTGTTCATGCCGTGTCTGTTGTGAGTTGGCTGGGGTCTCCTGATACCATCATTCAGAGACTCAGGGTGAGGAAGAAAACACCAGGTCAGTCCTGGCTGGTGATTGTGCCACATAGTCCATTCAATCCTAATGTCACTTATGTTCCTGATACATAAAATGTAATTAGTACCACCATCTTTCCCAAGCATAGAAAAGCAAGGGAAGGCAGGACTTCCTTCTGCATGCAAGGCATAGGCCAGAAATTTTTGGCATATAGCACTTATTAAGACAATGCATACCAATATAAAACCAATCTTGGTTATTTCCCAAAGTTATGGAGGACCTATTTTCCTGGGCACATTGTATGTGACCTATCTGAACAATTGCCCATTCTTTAGTAAAGAAGAAGGGAAGAGTAACTTTTGGATAGATAAGTGACAGTGTCTGTCATGCCTTTTTCCTTCAACTTCTATGGTCAAGATTAGGGGTGGGAGGATCTCAGAGGATCACAGAGCACACCCTATTGGCTGTTCTATAGACAGCTCATAAGGTTTGCATGGCTAAAACTCTGTGAACCATTGTGTTGGGAACTCCACATAAAACATCCCAGTTCTAGTCTAACAACTCCGTGAGCTAGTTATTATTTTCCAGGTGGAGAAATAGAACACTAGAGATGATAAATAGCTTACTGAAGGCCATACAGCTAAAATGTGGTGGAACCAAATTTAATTCAAGGCTGTGTCTTGAATCCGTAACTCATGTTCTTTTCTTTATTTCTGTAGCATCATACATGATACCCTGGAATTAGGTTAATCTCCTTCAAAGTTAAACATAATTTTAACTGGTACCTAATATCATCTGTGGGCAATCTAAGTCTCAATTCCATTTTCTGATGCGCACATCACATTTCTCTTTGTTTTAGATATTTCTCTTTCTACAGTGTTAAGGGAGGTATCAAGCGTTCATCTTTTCACACGGTCTTGTTCTGACAGCATAAGGGTATTTTTCAGTGACAGCACACTTTAATTCAGAGAAATGGATGGCATGTCGTTTTCCTGCAGTGGGAGATTTATACTTATTTCTTCCTCTCTGTTCACAGGATTTATTCATCTGCCCTGAAGAACACATGCCAGAGGCTGTACTTTCTGCTCCCTTCGTTGCCCCCAAATAGCTATTGGTATTTAATAAATAATCATTGTTATGACTTAAAATGCTCTCTATAACCAGATCAAACAAGGCAATCAGGTTTTATTTTGTAAAGCAATGAAAAGAAGTAGGTTTATTGCATCTCTTTCAGAGGGCTTGGGTGGGGGTTTCAGCCACAATGATCCACTTTATTATGAATTGCTATCAGCGGGCTAGACCGAAATTAACATTTGATGACTTCTTCATTGGTATCTGACATTTTTTTCATAGGCAGACTCTAATAAAGAAGTCAGTTAGAGCTATTAGACATATTTTAGAAGAAATTTTTGATGCATATCTTCACTTAGATTATGAAATTTAAATCATTGCTGCTATCAGTGTGAATACTAATGATCTAGTCTGCCAGATGGAAACCTGTCATAAATTTTCACTTTTCTCTTGCGGTGGGTTGTAAATCTTAAGCAAATGACTTCTTGGGTGAACTATGTTGATGTCAGCTTTAGTGGCTTATGTCCACACTGATTCCAATGTCATAAGTACCTGGAAGGCAGGCAACTCTTAATTAAATGTCATTTTCTCTTTCCATTATGGAACTGGAGCCCTTCAGACTTTTCTTGCATTGTCTGCGGCTTATAGGCGAGAGCTCCTCTCTGGATTTGTTACCCATAGGTACTGTCAGAGCTGTTAAAATGCTTTGGTGTCATGCAGGTTTCTCCCTCTTAACTAAAACTGCCTTCCTCAATATGTCTTTCAGATAGTAAAGCACTGTTTCCTTAGCTCTTTGTTCTCCGTTTTGACAAAAACATTCAGCAGGTTCCTGCCTCATTTTAACATTTTACCCCCTCCAATAATTGATGTTTTAGTTCTCTTCAGGATGCTAATCTCCATATGAGAACTGCACTGGGATGTGACTTCCTGTTTCCCTGTGGGAATATATCAGTATTCAGACTAAGTCTTCTTAAGGATTTTTTTAAACCAACGATGAAGAGCTTTTGATAACTGTATTTGCTTATCATCACTTAGATTTCTTTAGAGTTCTATATTTTTATTTTTCTCTTCCTTTTAAAACAAAGCCCAACTTTGAAAGGAATTTCTACATATTTTTTATAAAACAAGTATTTATAAAAATAAATTAAATTAGAGCATTTTCAAAATCCTAGTTTTTGGATGACCAAAGAAGATGATAAAAAACACAAGAAAAACATTTTTGTGTGTTAATAAATATTCCCCATAGAAACCTTAGAAACCCTACATGTAAAACAACTCTAGTTATTGAGTTATTTTCTCACCAGTTGTTTATTTATTGATTTGTTTTGCCATTAAGCTTATGAACCAGGAGATAAATGTTCTTCCTCTGTTGTTATGGTGTAATGCATTGAGCTTCTTTTGAAGCTTCATTAAAATTATATCTAAAGCACCGATTATAAGAAAATGATTAATAATATGATAACATAGAACAACTGTTTTGCAGAGCTGTTTGGGGTTTGGGGTTTTTTCATCAACACTGTTTTATTTTCTGCTTCTATCCATGCACAAAAGCAAATGCCTGCCCATCAGTATTTTTTTCATCAAACAACAAAAACCATCATTCTGTAGAAACAAAGGCACCAACAAAACATTTCAAACCACTAAAATGATTTTCCAACATGATTTCAGTAATTACTGTATTTCAGTTCAACAATTGTAATTAAACCTGACCTTTCAGCTAATTATGTCTTGACATTTATGATTTTAAACTGACTTTCTCTGTGGGGATGGTGCGTTATATTCAGGTTCTAATAAGTAGTTTTGTAGTGTTTACCTGTTGTTAAAGGGCCTCTGTTGTGGCTTAGAGGGGGCCACTTTACCCAGCATCCTGTCACTGAAGGTAGATTTGTGCCACTCTGAAGGAATATTATCTACCAAAATATTAGGCTGATATTGAATTTGTGTAAAAGTTCTTGGATATAATTATGGGCACAGCAAAATCCCTGCTGAAAAATTTCAAAGAATAGGACAAAAATTAACTCAGGGTTTTGAGTACAGATGAGTGGGCTTTCCTGGGAAATAATAACTTGTGGCAGGTTAGTGTAGGAAACTTCCTGTCATCAGAGAAAAGCCAAGTCAAGAAGACCTGGGAGGAAGGGAAGACCAAGATGGCAAGCCTGATTTTGTAAGTCCTCATTATGGTTAAGCAGTGGTAGCATTTTCCCATTAAAAGAAACTTTTTTCCCAGGCTGCTTCCAACTCAATTTTCTTCATCCAGATAATATCAACAATAGCTAACACTTACCCAGCACTTACTATGATGGGCATTGTGTTAGATACTTCACATTTATTATCTTAATATTTCAAGAGTCCAATGAGATAGGAGATACTCTAGCACTGAGCCCAATCAATCCGTAGTCCTTTGATTTTCTTTGAGTGTTAAATGCTAATACTTGGTAAAACAAGATAATATTTTGAAGTATTAATACTTGTGATTTTCCCTACCCCCTTTCTATGATTATTGCTCCATTAATCAGAGGAATGTGCATTGTTTTTAGGAACTACAAGAAATGTCAACTTTGTGTTCTGACTTTCAAAGCAGGTCCTAAGAAAAGTGGGTCCATACCAAGGAATTTGTAAAGAAGATAGATCAAGAACGAGATAGCCAGACTTCTCATCTCTTCACCCCATTATAGAAAGTTCCATGTATAAAATAGAGGAGGAGTGGGGAGAATTGGTGGCCATAGTGAAGGGGAAACAAGAAGGAGGTGAGTTAATGGAAGAAGCCAGTGGGGAGGGAGGATGGGATGGGTAAGAGGAACAGCTAAGTAGAGTACCAGGGAGTCCCTTGGAAGCCCAGCCATCATAGTAGATCATTACTCCCACTGTGTCAAGTGCATTTTCAGGTAGGCATAGAAGCCCTGTGAGTGGAATGATTAGTTACATGGCCTTTGCGAGATGCAGACATTTCATGAAGAGCTGCTTATAAGTGGCTCATGGATTATCCTTTAGGAAGTTACCTGTGATGATACCTCATCAAGACCATTAACTGCTCTAGAGGGACATCAACATTTTTTGTGCCTTGCGAGATGTGTAAGATTCCCAACTATAAGAAACCAGAGAGACAGAGATGCTGTAGGAAGGAGAGAAGAAGCTTTATGCTTGTATAGGACTAGATGTGAAGGTACACTCTCCATTGCACAGATAAAAATTTAAGTTACTACTGGGCATTTACTTTTTATCCACTAATTTTTGTGTGTGTGTGATGTTGGGGATGGAATGCAGAGGCTTTCTACTTTCAGGCTACACTCCCAGACCTATTTTCTGTTTTATTTAGAACAGGGTCTCACTAAGTTGCTGAAGGCCTTACTAAGTAGCTGAGGTGGGCTTCACATCTGTGTAATCCTCCTGTTTCAGCCTCCCAAGTACTGGGATTACAAGCATGTGCTACCATGCCTGGCTTATCCACTAATTTTGACTAAAAAAATTCTTCATGACTCAACCAAATGGCTATCTTCTGTAAAGATCAGGGGCACAGAGATATTTGAGCTCAGAAGGGCATCCTAAACTTCCCTTACATTAAACTATGGTTTCTACTTCTTTGGATGATGTAAAAAAGAACCTGCTATCTGGGTAGCACTGGAAAGCAGGATGTGCTTCATTGGTGTATGTTACAAAGCGTGGTGTATGTATGTGTGCTAATGGACCAGGTAGTGGGAGTTCACTGTGGAGCAGGACTACGTGAAGTAAAAGGAGAGCATATGGATATGATGTTGTTGAAAAGTTGAGACATCGATTTTGATAGAGGTCTATAATTCCAGGATTGCTTTATAATTTTCCCTAGTGTTTAACATATAGATTTCCCTAGTGTTTAACATATAGATTCTTGTGTGAAGCATGATAATCCAAGCTATTGGAAAACATTTTGTGAAGAGACCCTAGCCCTTTGCTTTACTTTAGGTGGAATCAAGACAGTGTCATTTGGCTTCATCTTGCTCAGCTGATCTGCATAGGAGATAACTGTTGGTGGCCTGGTGATGCTAAACTATTGGTGGTCAGAAATGAGAAGAAATCTGACTTGAAAAATATTGAAGTTGAAATCAACAGCCATTAACATTGAGAGAAAGCCCCAAAATGTATCTTAGACCAACGGTTAGTGGTAGTATATTTATTTATTTATTTATTTATTTATTTATTTATTTATTGTACTTGGGATAGTACACAGAGGCCTTCTACCTCTGGCTACACTTCCGGACCTATTTTATTTTATTTATTTAGTTATTTATTTATTTGGTGGTACTGGGTGTTCCTGGAAGCCCTTCTGCCTCCAGGCTACACTCCCAGACCTATTTTTACATTTTTATTTGGAAACAG